>NC_079202.1:46432205-46785538 GCF_026745355.1 Beta vulgaris subsp. vulgaris
CTAAACTAAAACACATCCCCAATTATTCACTTTGAAAACTATTTGCAAATTCAAACCCTAGCCCACAACAGCCAACTGTAAGAGAGACTGAGAGAATGACTTGGTGTTTCTCAGCCATCTTTTCTCTCTCCTCTCCTTTCTTACCATTTTCATCTCCTTCTCTCTCCTCTCCTTCACTTAGGGATGGCAACGGGTGGGATTTGGATCGGGTGAGCGATCACCCGCTTAGATTGACTCTCATCTATCCATCTATCATCTGCTTTACTCATCACCTGAAATTCATCCATCCATCACAACCGGGTAATTCAGGTGGGTCGGGTGATTAATGGGTGAAAAATCTAAATATCAAATTTAGATTATAACTATTAAAAAAATAATGTACCCAATTTTCACCCACACTTTCCGAAATCATAAATAAATACGCCGATGTTTTTAGCATAAAGAAAAGGTGACGTCGCACCAAACAAGTTTTAGGAAGTCTTCTTCACAATAATAAAGTCTCGACAACAATACTTCAACAATACGAGTTTCAAAAATAGGAGTTTGAACAAAAAAAAATTAAACAAATGGATAATGGGTCGGGTGCTTAACCGGGTGGTGGACCGAGTGATGGGTGAGAAATGGTTACCCGCATCCTACCTGGATCCGTCACCTGGTTTCACCCGTCACCCGGTCTTCATCTGTTTGTTACGGTTTTTCACCCTTTTATTTAAACAGGATGGAGCGGGTTACTAGATATCCACTGGATATTGCCATCCCTACCTTCACTCTTTCTCCTCCTTCGATGATGAACAAATTTGTCGACAAGTCCTTAATCTTGTGTCCGATCACTCCGATGCTTGTGGTTTTTCGATTTCCGCCGATTTTGTTACCAGAATTGTTGTTGTTCTATTATCTAGTGAATTCTGTTGGAGCCGACGTCAACTTTACGTGGTGAGTATTTGAGTTCATCTGTGTGTGTTTAAGAGTTGAATTTCGATGAATTAGGTTCAAAATTTCGTGTTTTATTTGGTTGATTTGATTTTAATGTTGTAGAATATTCATTTGTGAAGTTGTATGACATATCATTTATTAGGAAAAATGTTTTAGAACTGCGGTTTCATACTTTGATGGTAGTATTTGGAAACTTGATTGATGGAGTTGTAAGAGTTGAATTTCGTGTTTTATTTGTTTGATTTGATGTGTATGTTGCCAAGAATTTAGGCTTGGACCCTAACCCGGACCCTAAACCCTACAAACCCTAAGGGTCTAGGTCCAATTTTTTCATACCCTTAAGTTCCGGGTTTGGGTCCACCCAAAAAATCTGGGTCTGGGTCTGGGTCTGGGGTCCGGTTGGACCCAACATAGGCCTAACCCATGCCCATCCCTAGATGGGGGTGAGAGAACAACGAGAGGAGATCGATGGAGGTTTTCGGTGGATTTGGGCTTGTGGTGGAGGAGATCGAAGATGATGATGATGGTGGTGGGTGGAGGAGATCGAAGATCGAAAGTGATGATGATGGTGATGGGTGGAGGAGATCGAAGATCAAAGGTGATGATGATGCTGGCAGGGGACGCCGGTGAGATTGGTGATATGGTGGTGGTGGTGGTGGTGGTGGTGGTGGTGCTGGAGGAGAGAACAATGGTGATGGAAGATGGAGGAGAGAGACGGCAGGAGGATGGAGTCATGGAGAAGCATAAGCTTTGTTTTTTTTTTTTTGAAAAAAAA
This sequence comes from Beta vulgaris subsp. vulgaris, assembly GCF_026745355.1. Taxonomy (NCBI): domain Eukaryota; kingdom Viridiplantae; phylum Streptophyta; class Magnoliopsida; order Caryophyllales; family Amaranthaceae; genus Beta; species Beta vulgaris. The sequence continues at coordinate 46,433,914 of NC_079202.1, forward strand.
AGTAACAATAGTGAAAAAACCGTAGAAGAAAAGAAAGGCACTTAAAATAAAGAGAGAAGAAACTTTAAAACACAATAATAGAGGTAAACAAAAAAAACCCCACAAATCTAGGTTGCAAGGTTTGAACCTCCAACCTAAGCTTTTACTTAGTACCTAAGCACTTTCATCTTAATCATTGTGCTAGCATTAAATCATGTGATGAAATGCAATTGTTTAATTTTATTACATAGTTATAGGGGGCTAGGCCCCCATCCGCCCCACTTAAGATCCGCCCCTAGTGATAGAAGATGATGGTTATCAATTAAGGTAAATGTATTATATAAGGGTTTGTGGTGGTTTAGTAATAAAACTAGAGATTATTGACCAAAAAATCTAATAGTCATTATTTATTAACGACATATAATGAATTTTAAAGAAGTTTAGGAATACTTGCCTAGTTTTCTTTTAAATTCTACCAATTTGACTTTTGATAGTATTCATAAATTCTACTTTGACTATCTTATATTACTTATGCATAAGGAAAACATAGTCGTGTACCTTTTGGATTCGGCTCAGTATATATTTTCAAAAATATCAACTTTTTATAATTTTTACTTATACTTAATTAATTAATCCTGCTTTTTTTTACTCTTGCTACATTGTTAGGGCTCGGTTTTCAAGACATTATATAACCCTTAATATCTCTTATTTCGTTTAAATAAAAATTATAAAATTTTGATATTATGAATCTACACATAGAGACGAATTTAACAAGAGCACACTTAACTATAATTTTACTTATAAAAAAATCAAAATAATTGGTCAAGTTAGTGGTTCAATTTTTAAAATAACAATGTAGCAACTAAATAAAAGGAGAGAGAGTATTTAATTGTTCAAAGTTATTGGCAAACGTGCAAAGAGCTTGTTAAAATTAGGAAAAGAAAAAAAAAAGGAAGAAAATATAGAATTTTGAGAAGTTGGAAAATATGTGGTGAAAATAAATACTAGTAGAAGTTACTATTACATAAAAATAGTGGCAAAGGCCTAAAAGGATGATGGAGGTTATAATAGAAAGGGATGGTGATGGAGTTGAGGATGGTAAGGAGTGATAACTGTGAATTGTGAAAGATATGGTCTTTTTGGGTAGCTTGGTCAGCAAGCCAATGGAATGGGGCCGTTTGTTGAGTGTGGCCATGTACTTTGGTACTTGACTGATCCACTCAGGACTGCGGAGGCGCTCCCACTACAGACCACAGAGTACAAATAGGAGTTTACATTGTGATTTACTGATTTCTGGGACGCGGATCAATCATCAATACCAAATCCTCTTGCAAGCTTGCATTTACTATTTTTTTAAAAAAAATCAATTGGTTTTTTTTAACAATAAATAGTAACTCTTTTAGTATATTCAGGAGATTGTTTGAGTATCAGTTGAATTTTTCTAAAGCAATTACTTCCTCTGTTTTATTTTAAATATAATAAATAAATATTCTATATCTCACAAATAATACCTCTTTGTTGCATTTAAAACGAAACGGAAGGAGTAGTATAAAATTGAATAGATTTTTTTATAAAGATCTCAAGGTTAGTCGTGGCGATTTTCTCTATAAAAGATGGATATGAGTACTAATTTTTTTTTTAAGGATAAATTTCATTAATTGAAGGTCAAACGGCATCTACAATAGATATTAAAGGAAAATAAGATACAATCAAACAACGTTAAATTAAATTCGTCTTCGAAAAAACTACAATGAACCAGATCGAGCAATACAACGCAGCCCCCTTGTATTTGCTGAATCAAACGGCTATTGATGAGGAAGTTTATCATTCAGACACAGTTTGGGAAGAACATTCTTGATCTAGCCATGTTTACCGCATCCGAGATTCCAATACCTTCAAGTTGAATCTCAAACTTCAACCAATGAGAACAATTTCTCATACCTAAAAACAAAAAAAAAAACCCTACTCACAACCCCCATAGGGGAGAAGGAGATCTCCAAAATAGAGACTAAAAAAATCCATAAAAAGATACTAATTTATTCAACAAAACTAAAAACTGAAAAAAGGGAAAAAGGGGCTTACCATGGATGAAAACATCCATGACATCCCCTAACTGATGAACCCGTGGAAAAATGCACGGGAAGTTTTATTATCTGGATATAATTTAGACCCGTGTATAATGCACGAGAATGATTTTGTTTAATAAGTAGTTGTTTTTATTCCAAATTTATTGAATCCATAATTATTAGAATTTATGCATTTTAAGTCGAGATAATATAAAATGTGATATTATATTTCAAGATATATGAATATAATTTGTTGCAACATTTTAAAGTTTAAAACTCTTATGATTGTGATATATAAATTTATTGATACATAAAACACATCAAAATGCACGGGAATTTTTTGTTTTATAAAATTAAGATTTCAGGATGTTTCTCCTAAAGGCTAAAATCATGGTTTGAGTATTAGCTTGTGATTTAAACTATTTGTATTCATATTATGTATTAAGTATATATTTTAAAATATACTTAGGACTTGTGCGTTCAGTGAATGATGTAGCTAATGTCATCGTGGAACATGTGACTAACTTTTTTTTTGTAAAAAAGATTGAATGAAAAAGCTTTCAGTCTGCGTAATACTTCATTAATATGCTCATATAAAATCATAATTCGCACCACTACTGACACTCAATCATGCAACCACTAAATTTTTTAAGGTTTAATTAAACGGTTACATGTGTCCAGATTCAACCCATTTAACCTATTTATTCAAAATCTCTAAATAACAATTATTATTGAATTTTCATGTCCAATATTAAATATCCTTTAATATTTAGGTAATAACTTGCTAGTATTTTAGAAAGATTTAAGAATTCATTGACATCTTACCAATTTATACCCTAAATGGTACTAATATGCTATATTTTCCTATATATTAAAGTGCAAAGTCGTGCCGATTTCGGGTGAAAAATCTCAACACTAACCCCACTCATTTTGTCCTTTCACCCTAATTAACATTGAATACATTATCTATAATAATTAAATAATAGTTCATGATTTTTTTTTACTTTCAGTACCATCCAATAGAAGTGTATGTGTTTCTGTCTAATTCATTATGGTGTAAATGTGTAATCCAAGTTAAGAAGTTAAATCTAAACAGATTCATATTATGTTAAAATCAATTAACTAGAATAATACTCCCTTCGTCCCATAATATAGTGCCTACTTCATTTTTGGTGGTCAAACTTTAAAATTTTTGACCAAATATTCTCATTTGTATATATAAAAAAACATATTCATGTCGGATCTTGTTAGATTCGTCTCAATTTGTAGTTTCATAATATCAACTTTTTATATGTTTTATTAATACGAAATTGAAGATATTGAAGGTCAAAGTTATGTCTTGGAGATTGTGTAAAAAATAAACAAGCACTATATTATAGGACGGAGGAAGTATTAATTATATCTAGATGTCAAACTACGATGTTACCCAACACATGTATTTGGGCCAATTAGAATGGTGGATAAAATCAATATGATTTTTTTATAATATATTCCTCCATTTTGGAACTAAGTGAAATATTCCTTTCAAAAAACTCAAATAAACTAAAATAGAGCAGTGTATCACTTATTTTTGAATGGAGGAAGTATATGGAGGACAATAGATGCAAACACTACACTTGAGAGAATTACTGCAGAGACATGTGATGACATGAGAGTATCCTCCTTCACAATCCTCTTCCAACTATAGTAACTAGAATTTTTTAACAGAAACTCGATTTTCTGCGGCATAAGAGTCAAAATTTGAACATAAATTAGACATGCAAAGTATAATTGTTTTCAGTTGCAAAATTTGATTGGTTAAGTTTCTGTCACTCAAGTCTCTCACCATTTTTTTTGTTTCTTTTTTTTTTACTTTTCAAAGTTAAATTCTATGAACAAAATAGAAAATTTATTGAATTTATTTATGATTTCTAATATTATAATTTTTTAGTTGATTTTTGAATTAAGTACAATACTTCATAAATTGTAAAGAAAATAGACACTTTGATTTCAAGTCAATTTTTTCATAGGTTGTAGTTTGTAAGTAAATTTTTAAGTTTTTGTAAAGTTTCCTCATTTTAGTGATTTGCATAACGTAAATTATGCAATTTTATGATTTTAGTTGACTTGTGAGTGATTGTTACAATTATATTTTTGATATTTTCAATTGAAGCCCCCTTTGATTTGTAAGTGAATTTGTAATTTAGAATGGAAAGGGGGTAACATAGTCTCTTCATTCGGGGACACCATAGCTCCCCCCTTCCCTTATATAATAGAGATATGTTGTACTTTAATTCTTGAATGATATTTTAGGTAAATCTTTTTACCTTGATAATTAATTGCTATTATATAATAGAAAAAATAGGTCCAAATATATGTAAAAGTTTCATTATATATAGAAAACGCTATAAAAAAGTAAATAATTTTTTTCCTTGTCTAACTTCTAGATTCTGATTTCACTAAAAATACACCTCTATTTTTTATCATGACCCACATTAATTGTGAATGGTTCTTGAGAATAGTGATTTGTAAGTAAATTTTGGTAAATGTTTTTGTATGTATTGACGTTCTAGGTTATTAGCTAGTTTTAGTTTGTATGTTAATTTTAAGTTTTAATAAAGTTTCCTGATTATTTGAGTGATTTGCGTGATTTTATAACGTGATTTTCTCAATTGTATGGGTAATTTGTAAAGTTTCTTCTTTTAAGTGATTTGTGCGTGAGTGTTGTAAATTTGTTTTCGGTAGTTTTCTTTGAGTGCCGATTTTGATTTTGACATTCTTTTTGTAATTTAGAAAGAGAAGGGGGCAAAATAGACGTTTCAAAAGAGGACACCATTGCTCCCCCTCCCTTATATAATAGAGATCTTCATTATTACCTTCTTTTTTTCAGCCATTTAGCTTCCATAAAACACCTACAATTTATCCTATCCCAATGCTTCAACAAATCATGCCATTAAATTTAATTAAAATCCACATTGGGACTTATTTTCAAATAATCCGAATTACATATAGTGAAAACCAAAAACCATGTTGTTAAATATAATCCTTAATTAAATCCTTTACTCTCTTTTATTACTTGTTCTTGTGAGAGTGCCGACGCAAGTTTCCGACAATGATTAAGATGAAAGCTATGACCATAGTTTTTTATATTTGTGCTTAATCTGAAATTGACTAACTCTTACTTACATATCTAATTGATTATATTAAGGTAATACGTTAATAAGTATGTATTTTTTTACTTGAATTGTAACTGAAAAAATCCACGGATAACAATATAATCTCAATCATCTAGTTTTTGCCGTGGATAAATTTTACTCTTTATCCCTATTTATATCCCAACACAATTAAGTATAATCTATCTACTTTTATTTTACGAAATAAATTCAGATTGTATTATAAAACAAAAGGAAATTTTTAAATTTTTTTGTATAAAACATAAAAGTAAATTTGTAATGTTGGGTAATTTATATTATCGTTATCCCTTTTTTAAGATGTATCTTTATCACTTTTAATTAAACATGAATATTAAGTTGAGTGGTAAAAGGCCTATTAATATCCTAATTTTTTTCTTAAAGTTGCTTCATAATTAGATTGCTACTTTTGTTTTGCATGTCGTTGGTATAGTGCAATTTTAGCAAACATCGATATATATTGTGGTAAAGTGCTAAAATGAATCCATTTTTATTTTACAAAACATTCGATTGCTTGATTTGTTCTTAAATTATAGGGGAATTATATGACTAATTTTAAATTATTGATTTAATTCGACATTATGACATATTTAAATAGATATTAAATTGATTGTTTGACAAACTAATCCTATATGATTGATTTCAATCAACAACACATATTTCTAAAATTTAACAATTGATTTAATATGATCTATGGAAAGTTATTTTGACTTATTGATTTAATAAAATATTTGCTTGAATTTAGGAACGTTATAATACTATTTCTTAATATGAATGTTTGTAGTCTATATAATCTATACAAATATATTAAAAGGCGTGTGTAACAACGTTGATGTGCCATGTGACACCCTCCTCCTGCCACTAAAATTTTGCTATGTGTCTGTTAACTAACAAAGTCAAGCGGTCATCATTTAAAAAATATATATGCTAAAGGCTGGGCTCGAACCCCTGACCTTATGTAAGGGTTTTCAAAGAATCACCATCTCATCTAACATCTCTTATTGATTCATGTTCCACAAAATTACAAATATGTGTTGTAGTTAGTTAATATTATCAAACATATCCCTTGCATCCTTAAAAATAAATAAATTTGCATGTTCATTAAAATTAATTATGTATGCATGATACCATTTGAAGAGCAGTGTTGACCACTACAGTACTACCCCTAGGGAGTTTTAGTTCATGTAATCTATGTATAATATTTTTTTATAGAAATTGTGTAGTATAGGGTTTGATCCCGAGGCCTCAAGTACATATACTAAAGTCTTAACCACTAGACTAAGTTGTATTTATTCTTATTATCATAAAGTATTATATTAATAAATAACATTTTTCCTTACTCGGGGCATAGCCCAGGCCTAATAACTAGTAAATATATTAAAAGGCGTGCATAAACAAGAAACTGTGCCATGTGACGCTCTCCTAACGAGTTTTAGTTCATGTAATCCATGTACAATAAAAAAATTTAGAAATTACGTATTATAGGGTTTGATCCCGAGACCTCAAGTACATATATTAAAGTCTTAACCACTAGATTAAGTTGTATTGAGTGTTATTATCATAAAGTATTATATTAATAAATGAAATTTTTTCTTACCCGGTGCATAACAACGGGCCTAATAACTAGTTGATTTAATGATTCATTGTCTAGATCAAAATTTCATGGCACACGCATGAGAATGATGGGTAAGCGACACATATGCTCGAGTTATGCAACAATCTACACGTGGCAGTTGGATTTTACATTTTCAATGGAGAGCACCATTTGGCGAAGTGATTGTGAGAGTGACACGTAAGCAAATTGTATTTAGCTTTATATATGTATATAAATATAAATAAACTATATATAGATATATAGATATAAATATAAATATAAATAGATTGCGTTTTCTTCTATTCAACTTAAGTATATATACTACTCACTCCGTTTTTTCATTTGCTTGATCTTCATACGATTTTGACTCTTCATATCTTAAAGTATATACTTATATTATGTTATAAAAAAAAACTAATACATTAAATATGTATACTCTCTCTGTTTCTTTTTAATTACTACATTACTGTCTTAGTAAATCAAACTATCAATTTTGACCAATTATTGTAATTTTTAAATAAGAAAATATATATTCATGTGTGGTCTTTTTAGAATCACTCTCGATATGTAGATTTATAATATCAAAATTTTATTATTTTTACTTAAAAGTAATAAGAGATATTAAGGGTTTAAAAATATATTGAATTGCATGCCCAAACATATCCTTGTGGTTACTATTTTCCACATGATATATAAACCTTATAAAAACTAAGAAAAATTGTAAATATTGCTCTTAAACAGTATTTTCCTCCCAATCAAACATCTCCTAGTATGTGTTTCTCTCTACGCTTTGCCAATTTGGGTCTAATCAACACAATAAATTATGTTGAGTTTCCTTGAAATTTCTTTAGTGTTTCCGAATACGTACATTATTGTTTTGCTTTATGTTCATCAATGTCCAGATGCTTTCATAAAGTGTGCTAAAAAATACTACTAGTTTTTGACAGTCTGACTTTCAAATCGTACATTTATTATTATAATTATTATTTTGATAGGATCATATCATACATTTAATTCATTCCTTCGTTCAGATGCTTATGATGTCTAAATTTCTTTTGCCCCCTTGGATTTTGCTAGAAATGAAACCTACTCAAGTAAAAGATTTTGTCAAGATGACCAATGAATTTATGGATAAACTTGAGCAATCAGGAAGGAAGTCAAGAGTAGAGACATGTATGAAAAAAGAAAAACATGGTTGAAGATTAATTTTTCGGATTTTTCACCAAGTACTCGTTAAGTTTTACAAAACTCATGAGCTACTTCTACGATTTCAAAAATTCATCAGGTACTCTTTAAGTTTGCATATAACGTATCAAATAAACTTACTGGTGTTGATTATGCTAACTCAAATGATCTAAAATCAGTTGACCTCGATCCTAATTCCCCTAATATTTTCTTACGGATTTTTCACCAGGTACTTTTGAGATTTTACGAAATCATGAGGAACCCATACGATTTCAAAAATTCATCGAATACCATTTAAGTTTGTATATAATGTACCAAACCTCCTCAATAATTTACTAGTGTTGATTATTTTAACTTAAATGACCCCAAAATCAGTTGATTCGTATCTTAATTCCCCTTATTTCATATTATGCCAAATAAAGTCTTAAATTTTTCTAATAGGTACTTAAGTCATTATTAAAACTTTTGATTTTTTACCATATACTCCTGACAAATTTTTTTCCACCATATACCCTTTCAAGTTTCCAAATTCACCATATACCCTCCACTTTTCGAAAAATACATCCACTTGCCCTTAATGACTAATGACATTAACGTATATTAGTCATTAACCCCCTAATCATCCCCCTAACCCTAATAAAATAACCTAAACCCTAATCACCTCTAGCATAATTAACTCTAAACCATATCCTAACCCCTCTCTAATCCTAATTAACCCTAAATCCTAACCATCCACCCACCACCGCTCCCCCACCCCCGCGGCACAGAATTCCCATGGAGTTCGAACAGAAGCAGGGGAAGAAACAAAGGGGATTGTGTCGTGGGGTGCAAGGCGCATAGGGATTTCGGTGTGAGGGAAGGGGGGATCAGGGGAGGGTGGGGCTGCTGGGCTGAAGGCGGTGGAGGGACGCGATGGAGGGATGGTTTGTTGGGCTGCACGACTGTAGGAGAAGGGGATGGGAGGGGGGCTGCGGGGAGGGAGGCTTCGGGGGTGGTGGGGGGACTGTGGGGGTGTGGGGCAGTGGGAGAAGGAGTAAGGGGTGGGGGAGGGGTGGTGATTGGGTGGTTAGGGTTGGGGTTAGGGTATTAGATTAGGGGGTTAGGGTATTAGATGATGGGGTTAGGATGTTAGATTAGGGGATAGGGTTAGGATTTGGCTTAGATTTAGGTTAGTTAATTAGGATTAGGGGAGATTAGGACTTAATGACTAACGAAAGTCTAACATTGTTAGTCATAAGGGCAAGTTGATGTATTTTTTGAAAAGTGGAGGGTATGTAGTGCAAAAAAAAATTGCCAGGGGTATATGGTGAAAAATCGTTAAACTATTGTGATCGCATGAAAAAAGGGCTTTATATCCTATAAAAGGAATTTTTTGACATAATGTGGGTTAATAGGCGAATTAGTTTGGGATTCAAACGGTTCCAGGTCATTTAAGTTAATAAAATCAACACGAATCAATTCTTGAGCGTGTTTGGACATTATATGCAGACTTATGGGGTACCCGATGAATTTTTGAAAAACACATGGGTACCTCATGAATTTCGTAAAATCTTAGGGGTACCTGAAAAATCCGTATTTCATATTATGTCCAATAAAGTCTTTTAAAAGCAGATAAATTTTTCTAATAGGTACTTAGGTCATTATTAAAAATATTTACCACATGAAAACTGGACATATATCATTATAAAGGACATTTTGGCATAATGTAGGTTAGTAGGCGAATAAAGTTGGGGTTCAAGTGATTTCAGGTAATTAAAGTTAACATAATCAACACAAATAAATTCTTGAGGGTGCCTGGTAAGTTATATGCAAACTTAAGGGGTATTCGATGAATTTTTATTTGAAACCGTATTTCATGAAACTTCATGGGTAAGTGGTGAAAGATTCGTTAACTTTTTCTTAAACAAATTTATTCTATCCTTTAATTGTATTACTATATGTAAAAGAGAAAAAAAAAATACAATTTAATCACTTATTTGCTTTGCTAATAAACCAAAAAAATAACAAAAGATTAGCTTCAAAGTCCTTAACGAAATAGAAAAAAGCATTGGTCCTTAACGGAACAAAACAACAAAGTTGTCCTTAAAATTTACTTAAACTTATTAACCATAATAGTATATACAATTAGTTGATGATGAAGGGAGTGTTGCTGAAATTTATGGTCAAAATTTTTGAGATGTGATTTTAATGAAAGTAGATGGAAAGTCTACCAAAAGATGAAGGGAGTAGTTAGTATTTGCAATTCACGTCCAGGGGTGAGCACAAATCAGATACACAACAGATTTTGGGTTGCATATTTGATATTTGAAATTGCCATTATCTAATAAACTATTCCTTAATTACAACAATTTAACTTTTTCACTATTCACAGGCTTTATTTTTTTACCATTATTTTTAGCTAGTATATAAAAATATACTTATATTGGTAAGAAGAAGTGGCCCGGACCCCGCTTGAGTCTTAATGGGCCAGGCACTTGATAGTAACGGGGAAGAGTAAGGCGAATCCCTACTCTCAAAGTGCCTCTAGTGGGGATTGAACCCCTAACCTTGAGGTTGGAAGGGTGATCTCCTTATCAGGCCACTAGACCAAGTACTACTTGGTAGTATAAAAAAAATATGTTAGTATAAAAGATGTTATGATTTATCTCAATGTATTCAACATTTCGGCTTTTCACGATTTTAGAGATATTAGTGATCAATGTTGTCAAGTGACAAGTATGCTAGTCAAACAATTACGATTAATATAAGACAGAAGGAATGTTTCAAAAACACACAAATTTTCATCCTATTGGGTGCAACATTTACATTGAAAACAAACCTTGAATTTCGAGTTTTTACTCAAAAAGGTGAAAAGTGAAGCAAATTACATCTGTTAAATATATCTATTATTTTGAGTATCAAATTAGGTAATACCTAATATCCAATATTATTTCAGATATTGGATATCCAAATTTCCAAAATAATATCCTATATTTGAAAATTTGGATTCAATATTCTATTTGAAATATTGATTCTAAATGGGTTTTCAAATGATCGGAGTTTCACAAAGTTTTACTCATCCCTTCACATCCCCATACAAATCGACCATTAATTATCAACGAGCAATTGGAGACTAGACCAACTAAAAAATGGAAAAGATTATATTATATATTTCGAAATAGGTTTAACATTTACAAAAAAAGTATTTTATATTACTTTTTATCTTATTTGGAGTTCAGTTTCTCCCTCCTACCACCTTTGATATATATTCATCCCAACGTTTTTATTTGCAGTCCAATTTTAAATGTCAAGTTTTTTTTTTGAGGGGAAAATGTCAAGTTTTTTTTTGAGGGGAAAATGTCAAGTTTGTTGCCAAAGAGAATGGCTATAGCTATTGTCTCCGTTCTAATTTAGTTGTAATAAAAGGGGAGCCACAATAATTTAGCTGAGGAGAGAGAGAAAAATGTGATCCATGTGATGCGGGGAGAGGTAGAGAAAAAAAATATAAAAAAAAAGATAGTATTGTAACTTGTAAGTAAATGGAAACAATCCAAATTGACAAGTATTGCAAGTAAAAGAAATGGAAGAAGTGTAATTTATCTATCAATGTGAAGTACATATATTTAGGAATAGTATGTGGACATATTATTGTAAATGCACTAGTGCACTAGATATGGTGGCACTATGAGGGTAGGGATTCTCTTTACCCTGGCCTTTATTCTCAAGTGTCTGGCCCATTAAAATTCAAGCGGGTCTGGACCACTTCTTTTTTTAAAAAAAAAATATGGTGGCAAAGTGAAGGGAATAACACAAAATACACGTAACAAAGGTAGAAAAAGCGTTTGAATGGTATGGACATTCTTAAAACAAGATATGAAAATCCATTAGCATCCAAGTGACACTAATATACCACATTCTCTTCCCCAAAATAATGCATAATGGAAAGCAATATACATTGAAAAGAAAGAAAGTATAAAAACTTTCTATAGTAAAATTTTATATACACACATTTTTTTTAAAAAAACTACCTTATATAAAATACGTTATCTGAAAGTACCTTTTAAAGCAAAAATGTTGTAAGAAACCACCGCCTACCGTTGACCTGATTTCGGCTATTGACCGCCTTTTTTAAGCATTAATTTCAATTATTTATTAATTTCGATTTTTAAAGGAGATTGAAAATTTTAAACAGGAAAAAAAAAAAAAAACAAAGTCAATGCCGGAAAAAAATAAATCAACAAACGAAAATTCAACAAAAGGTAAGCTTCCTAAAATATTATTTTATATGGTAATTTTCACTGTTTTTATAAGGTAGTATTTGATGTAGTATTTTTTCTTTTCCAAATCTTACATTTTTATATAAATCATGTTGATCTGTAAAAAAACAAAAAGAAAAAAAAATGCAAAAAATACTTTGTCAAAATAAATCACGAAGCAACCTCCGATATCTCAAGAGGGAACATAGGAGAGGTGGTTGCATATTTCAGAGGATTTTTAGCTACAATGTGTAACTGAAAAGCATAGAAAATTTTGGTCAACAATAAATTCATTATAAATTACTGAAAATTAAACTCATTTTAACAATCACAAATCAATTTACATAAAAAAAAAAAAACTACTAAAACCCTGCTTCCCTTCACACACACTCTCTCTCCTTCCCTACGCCCTCTCAGTGCTCAATGTGTGAGCGTTTGTATGTTATAAAGTTCTATATATATAAATATATATCGCTCTCAAACTCTTCATTTTAATGGCGTGAGCGTGCACAGAAGTAACAGACCGTACTACTACTCTTGGCTAAAACAGTGAAAAATCAAAAACCCATTTTCTTCCTTTTATATTTTTCCTCTTTTGTGTGTGTTTTTTTTAACCTTGAATCAAAATTGAAAATTCCTTTACAGATTGAAAAATGCGACTGAAATTTTCTTCAACATCATCCTTCATGTTCATGTATGTGTAATGGTTATTTGATATTTTGATCTGGGTATTGTTTGTTGTGTTTTTTTTGTGGGTTTGTTTTTGTTGTTTTTTTTTTCCTTAGATTACTCTTTTTGTGTGTTTTTACTCTGTTGTTGTTGTTTTAGAAGAAATATACACAAGTATCGTAATTTTGGGGTGTTTGTTAATGTTTAAAGAAGAGAAGATGAAGGGTGAAAGAAAGATAGACAATTTTTCTGGTGAAAATTCTCATTTAACATCAAATAATCATCATCATTATTATCAACATCATCAACTACAACAACAACAACAACAACAACAACAACAACAACAACAACAACAAATGTTTGAGGGTGTTGTTCCATCTGGTAGTTCATGTTCTTATACAAATGGGTTTTGTTATCCTGATGTTGGTTCATCATCAGTTTCCTCTTTTGATCATTCTCGTTTTCCCACGCCAAAAACCCCTTTTGTAGATCAATTTTATGTGGGTTCTAATTTACCAGATTCTTACTATAGGAGGGCTAACAATGGGGTTATGATGGATGAACGTAGTTTAGCCAGAGAATTTCAAAAGATGGATATTGGGAATAAGATGAGTCAAGTTTCTTCTGATAATTTTGGACAATTTCATAGAGACCCAGATGTGTTTAGGAATTCTGGTTGTAATGTGGCTGATAATAGGTATTCTATGGGTGAGAATTTTGGGGTTTTAGAAGGTTTTTATAATGGGTTTTCTGGTAATGGAGGGTTTCCTTCTACTATGTGTAGAGATGAGAAGAGTATGAAGGATGAGAGAAGCTTTAGATTGTGGCAAAGAGGGGGTAATCGAGGTGATTTTTTCGAGTCGAATTCTCACTATGCTATGCATGGTCAGCAGAACTGTTTGATTAATTTTCCCCTGGAAGGGACAACCCATCAAGGAGATGAGCGCTATGGGAATGGTGTTTCATTTCTTAGAGGAAATAAATGTTATGATCGAATGCCAGTGTATGAAAGTAATGATTTTCTATGTAATGTTTCAATTCCGAGGGGAGGCGAACGTGTAAGTAATGTAGGTATGATTTCGAGAGGAGATGGAAGTTGTGGTAATGAAGGCCCTCTTCATGTTGAGTCTGCTTATGGTCCTCATGTTGTTGGTGACCCTTTGCAGCACTATATGATGGATGGTTGTAAGGATATGTTGAGTCCTTGGGCAACTTCTCAGAACTTGTCTATGTATAAGCCTCCTATCAATGAAGCTTTCTTGGAGCAATATGGATGGCAGTTTCCTGGAAATTTGGGAAATCTGAGCTCTGTTGGTTCCTCTCATGTAATGTATCCTAAGCAGGCATTAAGCAGGGCTAATGTACTATCAATGAGGGAAAGAATGAGAGCTGTTGAAGAAAGGGAGGGTCCTTCATCTCATGCACTGATGAAAAGGACGAGACAGCTTGATCACTATGCTTCTGAAAGTTCCCAGATCTTACATGATAAGGGACTGAATGGTGTGATTGGTAAGAATTATCAGTTAAGTGGCCGTACGAAAAATTTGCTTAGTGGTAGCACAATGCAAAATACTGGGGAGAGGAACTTGGAACTTAAACTTCCATTGCAGACTGATAGAGTTTGTGAAAATGGTAGTCAAATGATTAGTTGTGATCCTCTGCTTCTGCAGACGATATATAATTCATTAGTAGAGGTTCCGGGTAACATATATCTCATGGCAAAGGATCAATATGGCTGTCGGTTCCTGCAGAAGAAGTTTGATGACGGGTCTTTTGAAGATGTGCAATTGATCTTTAATGAAATTATTGACCATGTTGTCGAGTTGATGATGAATCCCTTTGGAAACTATCTTATTCAGAAATTGTTGGATGTTTGCAATGAAGAACAGAGAATGAAGATTGTTCATATGGTGACCAAGGACCGTGGAGAACTTGTCAAAATTTCCTTGAATACGCATGGGTACTTCTATTTCCCATGATGCTTAATTGATCGTTTCTTGTTACCTTGCTTTTGAACTTTGCCCATGATTTTCTTTGATTGTAATTGGTTCTTGTGTCTCAGAACACGAGTGGTGCAGAAATTGATCGAGAGCCTTAAAACAAGAAAGCAGACTTCATTGATCATACGAGCTCTTGAACCAGGATTTCTTGATCTTATAAAAGATCTGAATGGGAATCATGTTGTCCAGCGTTGCTTGCTATGCCTTAGCAGTGATGATAATAAGGTATCCTTACATCAGGAAATACTTTTAATGGCGAATCATGTTCCATTAGATTGCTTCATTAGATTATGTAGATTTTAAACTGAGAGAAGCAATTATTGTCGTTGTGTTGCTGCTTCCTGTACTTCTCCAGCAATTTTCCTCTTTTTTTCCTTTTCACAAACTTCTGAAAAGCACTTCTAATGTTGGATCATTTTTGACAAAAGGAAACTGTTTGAAATACTGTTGCCTAACTTCAAGCCAAGTAGCGAGTGTTGACCTTGACAATTGCTACGAGAGTGTCAGTGTATGTGTTACAATTGTTTCCCGCTCTAATTGCTGTTTGATATAAGGAAGAGGATATGATTTGACCTTCATGTACACTTAGAACTTGCTTTGGTAACATAAAAGATTTTGATGAATGCCTTATGGTGATAGATCATTTAGATGAGGCAGCTATGATGAGAAGAAGATTGGCTTATTAACATCTTGTTTAGCCCTATCATAAGTTAGTTAAACTTTTCTTAAAATAATTTGGGTTTTGTGACAATTAGAAGAACTGATTTTGGTAGTCCTTTTTCCCGTCAGCAGCTTTACTTTTGATTAATTTTGTCGAATCCGTCTATCAAGTATATATTTTTAGCATGTTGGAAATGTTTGCCTTCTGCCCGCAACTTAATCTAGTGGAAAGGGAATTATAACGGACAAGCTAAATTGCTGCTCTTGAAATAAAACATCAACTAAAATATATGGTTCTGATTTTTCTAATCTTATAATTTTGCATTATATATCTGTGACAGTTCATCTATGATGCTGCTGCAAAGTACTGTGTTGAGATTGCAACTCATCGGCATGGTTGTTGTGTCCTTCAACGTTGTATTGCTCATTCCAGTGGTGAAGACAGGCAGAAGTTGATAGATCAAATTTGTGCCAATGGCCTTCTTCTTGCTCAAGATCAATTTGGGTAACTATCTAACCTGTGAATTTCGTAAAGCTGCTTATCTTGCTCAGGCACCTCTTTCTGATTATATGCATATTGTCATGACAAGATTTTATAAGCTGCCTTAGAGTGTATGATATATGATGGCTAGAGTTTTGCATTCAATATTGTATCTCAGTCAAATTTGAGGATCTACCTATAGAATCCTTAACTTATGTTTATTTTGATTACGAAAGAGCAGTTATCAGGTGTTGTCTTCTCTCTAGGGGAAGAGCTGCCATAAATAAAATTTGTGTCACAGGGGATTGCTCTCATGAATTGATTTCATCAAGTGCTTTTAAGTGTTTGCTAAGTTACCGCGTGCAGGTTTTCAGAGAATGTTGCTTTTCCTTCATAACTTGAGCATAACGTTATAAAGGATGTCCAAGTCTTTTTCATTTTCGTTTAAACAATCATTCTCTTTTATTTGCTGTTGAAAGGAAACTGTGATGGCAGTCTTTCTCATGGCATAATTATACCAAACAATGTGTCTGTATTTCTTTCAGTTGAAGCTTGTTTCTCTGTGAGGATGTCCTTTTATTGCATTTTAGGCTTGCAGGGGTAGGGCGTAGAGGACTTGCCATCAGCATCTGTCAAACTGTGTTATGAGAGATGTTTTGCTGCATCTAGCATGTAATATAGTCATAAGGGCTCAATCTTTATGCAAAGTCATGAGCTTGATCTCCTACCCCTACAGTCTGTTTTCAAGATGATCAATACAAAGAGGGGAATTCATGTAATCCTTTTGTCTATATCACATTAAACTAACTTGCATATGTCATTTCAGACTTCAGAGGTTAAGTAAATGCAAGAAGGCCGCATGATAATTTGTTTAATTATACTTTTTGGATCTGCACAATTGTAGCAATTATGTGGTCTTTCTAGTGGCGTATTAAATTAGCTCATATAGAAACTCTTTTATTTTATAAATTTTGATGCCTATATTCTACGGACCTGTTGTTTTTGCATATTGTTCTCCAAGCGAAGCTTCAGTGATGTGTTTTTGAGATTTGTTCTTATCCTGTAAGGCACCAAAGAACGAGATTGTTGGTTCAAAGTCTTTGGGTCGTTGTGATTGGTATCTGTGTTTGATACATTTTTATTTGCCTCGGATTTGAGTGTTCATTCATGACTGAAGGGTTAATATTGCTATATTGCCCAACTCTCTGGACAATGTAAAAGTGTAGCATGCACAGCCGGCAGCAACTTTTCACTTGATTTTTTTTGTTCCAAAATATATCTACCCTTGTACGGTTGGACTGGAACATTTGATAGGAACGAGAAGGGTAAAATGTTGTCAGTTTGAAGAAAGTAACTCTAATGCATTGGCTAGATATATAAGAGTGGCTTCCATGTTTTTAGTATATAATACTTTCTACATGCATCATTTGGTAGAATAGTTGATAGCTTGACATTTATGAAATATTCTGATTCTATATATTTCTTTTCTATCTCAGAAATTATGTTGTCCAGTACATCGTGGAGCTGAATATTCCATCTGCAACAGCACAGCTGATCTCTCAGTTTGAAGGAAACTATGTGCATCTGTCTACTCAGAAATTCAGTAGCCATGTGGTCGAAAAATGCTTGAAGTATTATGAAGACAGCCAGCCAAGAATTGTGTATGAATTGCTCTCAGTTTCTCATTTCGAGCAACTTGTTCAGGATCCTTTTGCCAATTATGTAGTTCAGTCAGCACTCGAAGTCACCAAGGTCTGCTTATCAAGGCTTCTCTCTTCACTATAATGCTCTCATGACATGTTATTCTCATATAATTAAATCTAAGAAGTTGGCTAATTTATGCTTGAGTAGTGCATCGAAAGTTCAGTAGTTCGGAACCTAAAATATAAGTTTGTCAAAATACATAGATAAAAAAATATTGATCAAGGTAAAATGCTGAAGTAATGTAATAGGCTGTTTGGGTTGAGTAGGGCTTTGCAATATCAAAAGTATGGAATGGTGAGGACAAGGGGTGAGAGATTGATGTTATTGGTGAAGAAGGATAAGGAATAATTGCAGTTTTTTGGTCTGATGGTTATAATTTTTCTGTTTGTTTCTTGCTAATCATTTGTGTGAGTAGATCCTCCTTCTACTTTAAAAATCTATTTTGCTACTTACAACTTGTTTGGTATATAGATAGTTATGGATTTTGAGTGTAGTTTGGTGGGGGAACTAGAGTATCCCACATGGATCATCTATGAAAATGCTTGTTCACTAAAATACACGTGTTTAATGGTTCTCAATAATTAATGAAGAACAACACATGTTTGTATGTTTAGACGTATTACCTTGGGTTTTTACATGGGACATTCATGTCAAATCATGTGCTTGTATGTTTAGACTTTAGACGTATTACCTTGGGTTTTTACATGGGACATTCATGTCAAATCATGCATACATTTTTTTAGTTATTGCTTAGCTCATTACATCCTTACGTTGTACACCATGACTCATTTGAGTTTCAAGCTGGTGACCTACAACTTTCAAGAGATGGATAGCATATGTGTTTTAAAATATACTATAGTTCCGAATTTTAGATCTCTAGATTCATACTCATATTTACCCTTTTGATGGTAAGACTCGATAATATCAATTCTCAAAGATACACAAGTGTTCATAATTTTTCTCGCATGTCATATTGATATGGTACAATCAAACTTGATGCATGGATTTTGACAATTTGAGAGTTGTAGCAACAGGCTTCATGTTTGGGCAATTGGGTTTGTTTGAAGTTCGACATCACTTCTAATTCAATAAGAACCCTAAAACAACATATATACTTTTTCATTTTGTTAATAAAACATATGCTTGAATTTGCTGCAGGGTCCCCTTTATGATTCACTAGTTACAGCTGTTCGTCCTCACTCGATGCTACGTACGAACCCACATTGCAAAAAGATTTTTAGCCGAGGTCTGCTGAAGAAGTGATGATGACAAGGAGAAGTTTTTTGTATGTTGTTTTTCTGCAGTAAAGAAATTGTTGTTTGTTTCTTCTACATAGAACTACTTAGACTAAATAACTTCGTGAGTCAATCTCTGCCTAATCAAGTGTTAGCTTTTTAGCTAGAGATACTTTGATTTAATCTATCTCATGGGTATAATTTATGTACATCGCCGTTTTTGAATTGTTGATTCCCATGAAGCTGTTGAGTGTAAAGGAATTTTTGCTACCCTGAGACAGATCACAGATTTGAGTTGTATAGCTTAGCTGCTTGTTGTTTTTGTTCACTTCAAACTGAAGTTTTTTTTAGTAGTATTACTGATGAGACTATGGAAGTCTTTTTTAGGGTTGTATAAAATTTCTGTGTGACATTTTTTTCAGTTATCAGTTATGTGGTGAATTGTTGGACGTAAGAGCTTATAGTATTCCATATCATAGTAAATTGTTTTGCATGGCCAACTTTGGTATTAAATAGTAGTATATTTTGTGGCGGTACTTGGGGAGCATAATATGGCGCTAAGTCCTTGGCTATGAATTATGATGCTGAAAGATCATTATGTATGGGCTCCATTAACTCCATTACTTTATCATTTTATATTTGTATGTCACTAACGCATGATACTAACATTTTACACATCCAACTTATTTTATGCTAGTATATGTCCTTTTCAAAGTGTTTACTCATTTCCTAATAAAACCATA
Source organism: Beta vulgaris subsp. vulgaris (assembly GCF_026745355.1). NCBI lineage: Eukaryota > Viridiplantae > Streptophyta > Magnoliopsida > Caryophyllales > Amaranthaceae > Beta > Beta vulgaris. Next base: position 46,453,635 of record NC_079202.1, read on the forward strand.
CAAATTTACTCCCTCAATAATCAAGATTAGTACAATTATTTAACGCTACTTTGGTAGACTTTGGACATATTCGGCACAAGTTTTTTAAGTAGCTTTTAGTGTCTTGACTAGGTCAAAACACTAAGTAGAAAAAATAAGAGTGTTTGGCAAGGTAGTGGTATAAGTAGCTTTTAGTGGTACAAGTAATGTTTTAGTAGTGTTCATCGAAAGCTAGCTTTTAGTGGTGTATAAATTATATGTTAAAGTTTTATTTGAATTTTTAACTAGTTATTCTTAAACAGCTACCTTGACAGCTTTTTTTACTGAACATCAATATTTTACACCGCTACCTGGACAACTAACAGCTAACAGCTACACACCAACCAATAACAGCTAACATCTACTCTCACATCTAAAAGCTATCACCACAGCTACTGTTGCCGAACACGCCCTTTGGGTGCTTGACAATCGGTTATTTTACTTGGCAGTTAACTGATTTTTTTTATTGACTTTATATGTTGGCTATGATTATTGAATGTTTATAAAAATGATAAATTAGTTGTTTGTGTTGGCCAATATAGTGCAAGACAAATGCAAAAGCGAATACAAAAGGCTAGATTAGTCGAAAAATTAGATCATATGAAAAAGTCAAAAGTCAAAGAAAAGGCAATAAAAGCCAATTACGAAACATCTCCCATATTAAAGTGGATTAATTTTCATAACATATTGTGGTTTAATTTCCTATTTAGTGATTCAGGTTAGTAAATCTTGCTTCAACAGTTAAAACGTCAATTCTAGTGTATAATTTTACTCCTATTGTCCACGTAAGATGCTTGTGGTGGCAACCAATGGCGTATCTAAGAATTACGTGATGGGGTTACGGATAAGATAAAATCAAATGAAACAAAATACGATGCTAGAGTTAATTTACGAGTAAAAATTTAATTCAAAATACAATGCCAATATCAATTAATCATTCAAATCACAACTAATTTAAAACGATGAAAATACATAAGTTTCAAATAAATAAAAATTACAAGGCATCCAACTTGGTTAATTACATCATCACTAACTTGAAAAATAATAAATCCCTCTCAATATAAGTGACTAAACAATCATTCAAAAGTTGATCCCCATAATGTTTCGCAATTTCCTTTTGTGATTTTTCTCCACCTCTCTTTCAAAAGGATTCTAAACTTTTGTTTTTCATTTTTCAAATCTAGTATAAAGTAAACATATTATTATATATTAATTCCAAAGTTTCTTGTTTCAAATCACATTTCATAACATGTAGTTTCAAATTCAACTACTTTCAATTCACAACCTCTATTTCAATTTCACAATTTATGATCTCTAATTTCAATTCAAGTAATCTAAACTTTCATATTTCACAATTGCACAAAATTTAATTTAATTTTCATAATTTGTTATTTCACTTCAAAATATCAATTCACATCTAATGTCATTGTCGACTGTGTTTCAACATATCAAAATATGAATTCACATAACAAATTGAGAAGTTTATAAATTAACAGAAATAAAAAAAATAGGGAAAAAATACATCTAACAGAGAAATGAACTTCTGGTTCTACCAAAGCCCAAGCTCTGGCTCTGCAGCTCCGGGCTCCGGCATCGGCGCAACGCAACTGCCGACGGACTAACAATTGGCAACTAGCAACCGGCAACGTGAGTCCAACAACCGACGGTAATCAGAAAAGAGAAAGAAATGAAAATAGAGAATAAAGAAAGAAAGATAGGAAAAAGAAAAATAACGTTATGAATAAGTACTTGAGGCGATTTGATCAGAGTGACAGTGTAGAGGCGAGAGCCGAGAGGAGAGAGAAAGGGAGAAAGAGAAGGAAAAAGGAAAAAGGAAAAAGTGAGGGACACGTGAGTGTGTTGCCATGTTGGACAATGTACTCTTTTTTTCCTTTTTGACTTTTATTTCCTTCAAATTATTTTTGGGAAAGTATAATTGTACCCCCTGTAAATCCGCCCTTGGTGGCAACATTAGAAAAATAAGACATCAATATAGTGTCATAGGGATAGAGAAGGTTTTGTTGTTTCGGTGGTGCTCGGTGACTACGGTGATACAAGTATACCCACTGATAGAAAAACAAGACATCAATTTAGTGTCATAGGGATAGAGAAGGTTTTGTTGTTTCAGTGGTGCTCGGTGACTATGGTAATACAAGTACTAATGCAGTTGGTGGTAACATAGAGTTGTTGAGGAATGATGTTAGTCTTTGAGGTTTGTTATCTTCACCCTGTTTTTTCTTAAATTTTCTATAATTTTTTCTTTTGAATTTTTCTTGTTTTGTTAACTTTCTGAATTCCTCTTTTAGACTTTTATTTTGTGAACCTTGGTTCTTATTTTTTCTATAACTTTTCTCAACCTTTATGAACCATTATAAAATTTTCTTCTTTTTTCCGAACTTTTATGCAAATAAACAAAAATAAGATGAGAAAAACATGTCTTAATATAATCCCTCCTACTTTCTATTTTAGAAAAAAGGTGAAGAGATCAGGCCTTATTCTCTGGAAAATTTGCCCAAATCTATATTGTTATCTTATGTTTTTTTTTAAATGTCAACCTCAAAAAACATGTGATATTTACTCTTGCAAACACTTATAATTTTACATTATTATAAAATATTTAATGTCATCCTCTAGTTTACTCTAAATCTAAACTTCTTGAAAGACACGCTAACCGACATGATATCATACTCCGAGTTAAGGAAAAATCATATTAGTCACATAATTTTGATAATTGCATATAAAAATTACGAATTACTAAACAATTTGACAAGTCCCGGCGAGTAAAATTACCTATATCTTTAATTTATAAATTCCTGCAGGTATGAACAAATCCAAATTTTTTTATGGCATGATATACATATATTCATGATACTTACTACAAAATAAATACTTGCTCCATAACAAAATATAGAAGTTACACTTTCAAAAACACATTTTTGTAGGCATTTTTTTTTCCAAAGAGGATAGATGTAGAGAGAGAGAGAAAAAGGAGACACGTGTAATAGGAGAGAGATAGAGAGAAATTATTGCCTAAAAAGGAAGTGTAACATCTATTTTGTTGTAACCATATTTAAAAAGTGTAACATCTAATTTTTTTACTGAGGAAGTAATTATATATGTTATTCTAGATAGAGTCTCTCTAGCCTTGTAGGGTTTGAGTTGTTTTCTTGATTTTTCAAGGTTTTCGACCCTAATCAAGGGATTCACACAGTTACAATGATCATCGTAAAAGTGTTCCAATTTGAAGATTATTTAGAGGAGAATGAAATTATTGTGCTTTATTGCTCTGAATCGTAAGAGGACCATAATGATATCTCCCTCTTGGTGCTTGGAAAGGTCCTAATAGTGAGATCGATTAATTTTGAGGCTTTCAAAAAAAAAAACTATTTCCTCTATTAATTCTAAATAAGTGCAACATAAAAAAGTGTCACGTAGACCAAGGCACCTAGAGAAAGAAACTTGGGGACCACACTTAAATATGAGTTTAGGCAACTTAATTAAATAAAATATCTACCCTAATTACCTAATAATTTTATATCCCAACACCTTTCACCTGCCATACACCACAACAACGCCACCACCGACCACCGCCACTGCCGCCACCACCATCAGATAATTTCTTTCCCTCCCTCCCGCCGGAAAACACCCCATTTTCCCTTTCCAACTCCCGAAAGCAACACCTCCCCTTCGAAATCACCACCATCTCCTTCTAAAGGACCCCCCAAAATAACCAACATCCCCTTTGAAACCACCCCCAAAATCACCATTTCAACAGCATCAACCACCACCACCATCGGCATTTTCTCTCTCCACCCACCACCAGCATCGCAACAACATATCACAACAACAAAAAACCACCAGATCTAACACGACCTACACCACCATCAACATACCACCACCATCATAACGACACACCACAACCACCACCATGACACCATCGCAACAATACACCACAACCACCACCATTGCAACAACATAGAGTCCTTGTATTCAAAAAGAAAATACACCCATAAAATTTACTAACCACCATCGGACCTAACACTACCGTCGAAGTGTTGAAATCGAACGACGAATTTGGAGAAAAGGCGAGATAAGGAAAGGAGGAGTTGGAGGAAAATAAAGAGAGGAGAGAGAAAGAGAGAAGGAGGGTAGTAGAACAATCTAGAAGATAGAAGGCGGTACCGATTGGGTGGTGGTGTCGGCTGGGTGGTGTTGGGCTAGTAGTGGTGTCGGCAAGGTTGTGACGTCGGCCAGGTTGGTGCTGGTGTTGTTGAGTTAGTGGGTTGTGTTGACAAGAGTGCGAGTGGGTTAAGTTAAGGAGAGAGAGAGGTGATGGGTTAAGTTGAAGATAAAGAGGTGGTGGGGTGGTTGAGATGAGTGAGGGGTTGGGCGGGTTGACTAATTAGTTTTGTTTAGGTTGGTAGATGATAAGTTGATTATGTTGTTAGAGAATTAAGTAATGACAATTTTGTAAATAAAAAGAAAAAATTTAAGCTATGTTGCACTTATTATAACATTTTCGAAAATAGGAAATGTTGCACTTATTTTGAAACTGAGGAAGTATATATGAGCTAGATTATGGTTTTTTCTTTCTATTGAACATGGTTTATTTGTAGCTTAATTTGCTCATAGAAAGGATAGGACAAATGTACTTGATCGACGACCTTAGACTTTTCACTTTTGACCAACATATGGTTATGATACGTGATATCAAGGGCATTGTTCAACCTCTGAGATTATCCTTCATGTACAAAGGAAATACAATTTTGTTGTCCATCACCTTACTAGAGTGATTCATTTTGTTGTTGAATAACAGTGAAAATTTCATTATCCCCCGAATATTTCATTATATATACTCTTTAACTTCTTGTCTTATGTATAATGATATTTTTCTAAGACCCCTTAAAAAACATGGTTGCTAAATACAACCTCACTTTACTAATACAACTCTACAAAATATCTAAAATACCTTTAGCCTTAAAACCCATTTCACCCATTTCTCTCTAACTGCTCCTCTCTTCACTCCCCCCTCTCTCTCCTTCCTTCTTTCCCCTTCGTCCTCTTGAAGATGTTTCTGATTCAATATATATTGATGATCTATGTATGAAGCAATACTGATAATTAATTTTCCCTCCTTGCATTTTGGTAGAGACTAACCGAACTTCTCCAGATTCTTTTATGACTACAGATTGAATGAATTTACGGGGAAAATAAAGAAAATGAATGAAGAAGAAAATCATTCTTTGTCGGTTTGTCTGGCATGTACTTTATCCCATGAAAGCATAATGAAGATATTGTGAAACCATCAAATATACACTGAAGTTATGGGTTTTGAAAAGCAAAATAGCACAGAACACAATACTTTATGAAAAACCCACGTCTTACAAATTTCCTTCAGTTTGTGCAAGGTGCACGAAACGGATTCAATTGTTTCGTGCAGGTTGCATGAAACGGAATCATCTGTTTCGTGCAGATTGCACGAAACAGAAGCATATGTTTCGTGTAGTCTACACGAAACAAACTAATCATGCATTACGAATTTTGCGAAAAAAAATTCACAACTTGAATCATAATTGCGAAAAAAAATTCACAACTTGAATCATAATTACGAAAAAATTTCACAACTTACATCAGATTGAAACTCGATTGGGTCAAAATTATGGTCCATTGAATATCAAATTAAAATTTTTAGATCTTCAATGAAGTTTTTTTTATCTAACAGTTAGAGAGAAGGAGAGAATATTTTTTAGAGAGAGAAAGGATTTTTTAGAAAGAATATGATAATAAGGGTTTTTTTAAGTCTGCGTTAGTAAAGTGATGCTGCATTTAGCAACCCCCTTAAAAAATGTTATTCTACATGTACCCAAAAATAAAAAAATCCAGAAAACAAAAGAAAAAAAATTAAAAGGGTAAATTAGTCCAAAACAAAAAAGAATCCACCGTACCCTGACTCAGAAGTTTGAACCCTGAACAACCAAAAGATGATAATAAAAACATTGTAAAAACCCTATTTGCTCATTCATAGGTGTGCTGTGTGCTCCCCTTCAATCCTCATCCCTCATATCTTCCCACCCCCACTATTCACTAACTCGCAGCAGCAACAATGTCGCACTTTGGAAGATCTGGTCCTCCTGATATCCGAGACACCTACTCTCTTCTCGTCCTCAACATCACCTTCCGTACTCTTCTTTCTCTCTCTCCTCCTTTTAGATTTTTTCAATTAATTCTTTTTTTTTTTGTAATTTTTATAATTTTTTATTATGCAGGGACTTCAGCGGATGATTTGTACCCATTGTTCGATAGGTATGGCAAGGTTGTCGATGTCTTCATTCCTCGTGACCGCAGGTTAGGGTTTTTTTTATTTTTATTTTTATCTCGATTTGTGAATTTTTTTAGGGTTTTCGGCTGAATTTGTTGATATATGTATATTTTTTTGGATTGATTCTTGTTATAGAACTGGTGAATCTCGGGGTTTTGCTTTTGTTCGTTACAAGTATCAAGATGAGGCTGCGAAGGCTGTTGAAAAGCTTGATGGTTGGTGTTTTTCTTCCACTCAATTTGTTGAATTGATATTTTAACAGTATGTAGAATTGGGCGTAATTTTTACCTTTTAATTGGTTTTGATATGCAGGCAAAGTTGTTGATGGCAGAGAGATAATGGTTCAATTTGCAAAATATGGTCCAAATGCTGAGCGAATGTAAGTATTAATTGATTACAGTTCTTTTATTAGTGTTTTTCGTCTATTGGTTTTTCTTTCTGTGAAAAATATTGTTTATCTTAGTTCAACATGCTCAAAACTGCATGTGCTTTTGTATGAATCCATTAAGGGTGTGTCTGTAACTTGTTGCCATGGAAAGGGATTGGAATCATTTGAGGAGAGGATTGGTAATAGTAATGGTTACCTTTATCAAGTGTTTCGTTTGAGTAGCTAATGAAATTGCTTATCTATTATTTCCTTTTAATTAAACAATGTAAAGGAATTAGCAAGGTATTCGATAATTACCATGACTTGTCAATTGTCTCATCTCTCCCTTTCCCAATTCTAATTGTTCCTCAACCGTCTTCCACCAATATTACCTTTGCTTAGTGTTACAGATCATCAATTTCTTTTGTAACAGGAAGGAAAGGAAAAAATGAGTGTATAGAGTCTGATGAGGGTAGAGGTAATTTATGTTACCATAGATAAATTTGTTTCTGTGAGCAAGTGAGTGGTAACAAATAGGGGTATTTTCACTCATGTAGCAGAGTAGGATTCCACCCTACTCTAAACAAAAAGTGAATAACAGAATGCATATTTCCTTTCCTTTTCAAGAGTCCATTTTTAGCCCAACCAAACATGCTTTAAGTTTAGTGGACTCGTTAAGAGTTGTGAACCTGAATTTAAATATCATAATGATTTGTTTATTTGGAGTGTATCGTTGGCAATTTTAAGTTTTCCCTACTGTATTGATTTATGATTATATGCCAGTCTTTCATCGCAATAATCTTTGTTTCTTCCTGCATCTATGACTGGTGCATTATGTTATTGATGTTCTTTCAAAATTCTTGAATAGCTTTAAGATCATCATGGGTACACATGATGTTTGTATAATTTTAAGTTCTTAACTTGGCCTCTTTTCCTATGTTTTCGAGCTTGGTTTCCTGGTTTTTTAGGGTATTCGAATACTCAAATCTTAGCCTTCCCTTCACTACATAGGAAAGAGGCCGTCAAGACTATCCATTCATTTGAGCAAATTCTTAGGTGTTCCCGAGAGCACCTAGAACTATGTGCTTCCAAGCTATTTTTTGTTTCCACATTTGTCACAATTTCTTGCTCAAATGAGCAAAATATAAAATGTGCAAAAAAATGTGTGAGGGAGCACCTATTTCTAGGCGCTTTTAGGAGCACTATAGAGGCTTTGGTTCATTTGATATGAGATACATTAGCATATCTTGAAATTCTAACCCCTCTATCTAGAAAGTCAATGAAGCATAATATGTTAGTGACCAACACATAGTTCTAGGCGCTTTTAGGAGCACTATGGAGGCTTTGATTCATTTGATATGAGATACTTTAGCATATCTTGAAATTCTAACCCCTCCGATCAAGAAAGTTAATGAAGCATAATATGTTAGTTGACCAACACGTAGTTCAAGGTGCTTTTAGGAGCATTATGGAGGCTTTGATTCATTTGATATGAGATACATTAGCATATCTTGAAATTGTAACCCCCTCTGATCAAGAAAGTTAATGAAGCATAATATGTTGGTGACCAACTTTTTTTTTTATGAAAGTTTCCAAGGGTGCATTCTCCTCACTTTAGAAAAATAAGTTGAAGGTCTAATAAGTTACGGTAAGTTCAAATTAGTTTAGATTAGTCTAGATTAGTTCCAATAAGTTCTAGTAACTTTTAAAATAAGCTTTACTAAGTTCATACTTGTTCAGTTCTTTCATTTAGTTCAAAGAAGTTTCACTAATTTTCGTTTAGACAAGTTTTTTAAAATAAAGGTGAAGAAAATGCCCCTTAATTGGCTTTATTTTAGCCAACTAAAAGGCTTGATCTATTACCTATAGACACCCTTGGTTTAGCTATATTCCCTAATGCTGTTGAAAGCAAAGTGGGGTTACACATCAGTTAAGTGAAAAGGTAGTTGAAAGAGGTTCATGGAGAAGTTATCTTCTAGGCTGAAGAGAGAGACAATTCTTCCCCTTTCTAGCCTTGCTCTGTGATTCCACAAATCAATATTGGAAATCTTTAACAATGTTTAAGATTATGGGTGGTTTGGTGAACTTTTTTGTATCTGACTGAACTTTGAGGTGTTGGGTTTGCAATTGCATCTACCACTTGAAGGTGGAGATGGATCTATTGTTGGTAATCTGAAGGCAGCAAGGATAGATTCTAGCCATGTCGAGACTTCTGAAGGATTGTCACCTTGTACCCAAAAATAATATGCAGTTCATCTGCACCTGCATCATTTTGAGCTCCATCTTTGACTTCTTGGCAGTGTTGAGGTTAACTCCCTCTTTTTCTTCTTTATTTTCTCTCTTCACTCTTCAGGTTGGGAAAGTGGCAATTGCTGTTATGTTTTCGTAATAATACTATCATAGAAACAAAAGTAAGATAGAAAAATTAAGTAGCTAACCATGGTCTGTATGCAAGGGTAGAAAGGCAATAAAACAAGCATGTTGTAGTTTGTCGAATCTTAGCCAAATAGCCATACTGAGATGATATAAGTTCTATTATGGCTTGTATCTATATGACAAGCTTCTTTATGAGGTGTAACTGTATGCTTGGTCTTTGAAAATCTAGTTATCTGGCAGCATATGGCGTCATTTGACGTTTGTGGGGTTTTTTGAAAACTAGCTCTTCCCTACTTGATTTTATCTTTGCTTTCAGTGACAAGGGGAGAATTCTTGAGCCAGTCAAGTCGAAAGGAAGTTCAAGAAGTCCTCGTCCAAGGCGAGTATCAAGATTCTCCCCCTCCTCACCTTGCTCTTGTTTGGACTATTTAGTGGTGCTTGTCTCGTAATTATTCTTATCGTTGTAATCTTCTGTGTAAAATGTGTTTTCAGACATCATCGAGATAGTCATAGGGACAGAGACTCTAGAAGGAGAAGTCGAAGCAGGAGCAGAGATAGGTCTGATAGGGATAGGTATCGTGGGAGGGATAGAGATCACCATCGTCGAAGCAGGAGCTACAGTAGAAGTCCCGATCACCACAAAGATGATGGTAAAAAGAGGTATGATGATGAGAGGCGGAGCCGAAGCCGGAGCCGAAGCCGTTCATATGGAAGGTACTATGCTTATGCTTGTCTATATACTTTAGTTTTGTTATCTTTCCTTTGTTTAGAGATTTTGATTAATTATTTTTTTCTTATGGTAGTGCCTCACCTCGTAGAGGTAGTCCCAGTCCTAGGAGAAGCCCCTCACCAAGAGTATCTCCTAAGGGTGAAAGCCCTGTTGGACGTGCTCGTGATGAGCGGTCTCCAGCTCCAAGGAGTCCTTCGCCACGGCCACGCGAACGAGCAGCTGATTCCCGTAGTCAATCTCCTCGCAAATCTGAGGCGGAGGTGAGTTTTACAGCAACTTATTTGGGTTCTTGGTAAGCATACAAACTTTAAAGAAAGCTGTAATGGTTATTTTTTATTTCAGGAGTAAATGTGGCAGCATGTGACTGATGTTATGTTCAGAATGCTTCTGATGGGAGTGCAATCTGCCGGAGAACCTTTTGCTTGTCCATGTTATTGTTCAGTGCTTGACTTGAATTGAAGTATTTGTTGGAAGTTAAAAATTTCTTAGTTGAACTCCATGCTCCATTCAACTTTCCTTGGTATGGTCTTGTTGTTTAGCTATTGAGCAGTTCATTTGCCAGTTTGTTGTAGAACCTAAGATTGTCTATTAGTGTTGGAGATTATCTTGTTTTCTATAGTGTCTTTATGCAAAGTTATGCTCTTTTCTATTTCATCTTAAGATATCATACAGTCTTTGTTGCGGATTGACCCGTGATGTTTGTTGAGTACTTTTTGTTTCGAATTGGCCTTGCTGAGAGTGGTTGTAGACTTCTGTTATGGTCTGATTTCTGTAATTTATGTATTTCATAGACTATTGGATCTGTGAAGGTGTTCAAACTTTTGATGTGCCCATAATATACCACCATTATTTTCCCTATGCTTTAGTTAGATCCACTCGACCTTTTTCCTAGCATCACTCCGTTGTTAAGACTTTTGGATTCTGAGACAAACTCTGTTTTTTGGAAATTTTGCATGTTTATATTGTTTCTTCTTGAGGATCAGCATGATAAGGGATCTTTTTTCACATTAAGGTGCTTCAACTGATGTTGATAGAAATATTGACCAACTTTTTTGATATTACTCATGTACATCACCGAGGATGGTTGTGTTGTACATTAGTTTTTCACTTTCTAGGTGTGTTACTCAAATAGATCTCTTTGCATGTCCTCGGTTATAGAATATATCTGGAAACATTTAACTTCTAGGATTTTGGGGTCGAAAACAAGCTAATCCTTTTCGCTGTATCACAGCATGTGAGCTCGTGGCTGTAGCTGCGCACGTGAGCTCGTTGCTGTAGCTGCGCGCCTGATTAATTGATTGTTTTAGTTTTTGGTGTCGATGATTCAATTCCTGGGTAGCTGAATGCAGCTGGTTCTTTTGACTATACCTGCCTACACTACAGCATGTGACTGTAGCTGTGTACGTGTATCTGAGCTCGTTGCTCTAGCTGCAGTTGAGGGATAGGAATACATTCCTTAGATCAATTATACCTGCCTATGATGCTGTTGGCTCCTGCTATATTGCTTGTTTTCTTCTGCTGATCATGAGTAAGTCTTACTTGGTTCCTTGCTAGCTGCTTGCAGTAAGTTGCTCTCTATTTCCATTTTGCACCTTGTTATTGCATATGAGCTCTTGACTATAGTGGTTCGTGTGACCTCGTGGCTGTAGATGACAAATTGATAGGCAATTCATTTGTAGACCGTATGATGCTGCTGCACTTGCTGCTGGTAGCACCTGATTTTTTGCTTGTCTTTTGCGGTTGATGACTAAATTCCTGCATCTGATTCGCTTGCTGATTTCTGCTATCAACTTGGAGTTGGTTGCACTCAGTTTACATTTTTTAGTTTGATGGTCGTAGATTTTCTTTTATGCCTTCAACTACTTTGTTTTGTTGATTATGCTGGTAAATTTGTACCAAATGTTGGCAGTAAATTCAACTTGTCTCGGTTGCTACTTTGGAATATCCCAACCGGGCATTGTTAGAAATGGGCAGAAAATGGTGAAAATGAGATATTGAACCTCTACTTTGGTATAGTATGTCATTGTTGAGGTTGACGGTAATATATTTCCTAGTACTCTAGGCTGTCTTCTTTCTTGCTCCTTGTTAAAAGTATGTGAATGGTAATTGGTAACTATTGGTTGTTCGAATCTTCGATTCAAAGTCGAATCGGCTAATATTTCTACTGTAGGCAAGTATGAGATTTTCTAGCATGTGAGCAAACGATTGCCCCATCAATTTTTTTGGTGGTAATTGCCTTTGAATAGAAGTTTTTAAAAAAAATTAAATTTCACTTTTGGGTTCGAAGTCCCTAATGAGAATGTTTTATAAAAGGAGTTGGAGTTTGTGTGTAGAACTCGAAAACTAATTAGCGGGTTTTGTGATAAGCGTAGTCCTGCTAGTTGGCATTTTAAAGTAAGGGGTATATTTGGATACGACACAATTCTAGATCAATAGAGTACATAGTAGGACTCCCTTTTATGTTAGCTGCAGTTGATTTTCAGGATTTGCATTTTAAATATTTTGACTAGCACTAGTTTGATCTTGTATACTTCTGTTGCAATTTGTTTTTTCACGTTTTTCGATATGCTTGTTTCAATGTTAATATTTCTAATAAGTAAAAATTATAAAAGTTTGATATTTGGATCCTCATATTGAGACAATTTTAATGGCATCTTACTTGATTATGTTTTCTTTTCGTGATGATGCGAGATAACTTAACATAGTTGGTTAATGCTTGATGGATAGTTCCAAAAGTAAATGTGCAATTTAAATACTTCCTCCGTTGTTTTTAGATGTTATACTTTCTATTTTAGGAAGTTTTAAATTAGATGTTACACTTTTATTTTGGGTAATAACTTCTCTCTATCTCTCTCCTATCACATGTTCACATGAGATTCTTTTGTTTTTCATTCTCTCTATCTCTCTCCTCTCCGAAAATTACTTAGGAGTCCGTAATTTGAAAAGTGTAACATTTAATAAAAAACGGAAGAAGTATATAAAATATACTTTTTCAGTTTTTTTTTTAAATGCAACACTTTGACTTTGCATTATGCACATGAGTTATTCTGACCGTATTTGTTTACAAATATTAAAATATTATTGGATTTTGATTCAATGAATATTTTCATAATATAAGCTTTTTTTTTTTTTTTTTATAATTTTACAAATACATAATTAGAGATATTAATGATCAAAGATGTGTGTTGGCAAGCTTAAAAGTCAAAATGCTGCACTTATTTAGAAATTGAGAATAATATATACTAAGTTGTTGCATGTTTTTTCCCCTTTATAAGTTGGTGGATATATTTTAATATGAAAGTTTGTGAGTGCACTTAAAAAAAAAAAACAAGAAGAGTTGTTTTGTGCAGTGTAATTTATTTGGACCTCTAAAGTCACTCAATTTCAGCCCACTTCATCTAATAAGCGAGTTGATAAATTCAACATTAACTTGACGTATCTATTTATTGTATCATATGATCCAAATAACCCATAAATATTCTTATAATTTAAAATATAGGAAGAATCATTTTCTAAAAAACCAAACAAAAAATGTGCTACATAAGTATGCATGCTTAAACTTTATACTTTATTAGAAGTATTATAACTTATCTCTGGAGATATTTTATTGGAGAATGTCATATCTACTAATAATTATATATTTTTGTAGTTAATTGAAATTGAAATACACAACTTTTATCTCATTACGGGGTGTCCTAGATGAGACACTAGGATCCATATGATATGAGGTCTCTTGCCAATAATAATATGAAGGCTAATATGTCAACAAACCTCGAACTATACTCTTATATTTGTGACGAGAAGAGAACTAATCGTCCATACTTTTGTTTTACATAACCAAAGCCTAAAGAGAACAGATAGAATGCGCTTTGAGTCGGGCACAGATTGTTCGTGAACAATTGATAAAATGTATGATAAAACTTAAAAAAGGTATAAATTGAAGGTGTAACCACTCAATTGATTGTTATTCATAAATAGTAATGCCATCAGTATTATTTTCTTCATGACATTCAATTCAACCTACCTCTCCAAAACTTCAACTTGTGTTTTGTCAACCTTACCTCTTTTTTGCTCTCTCTCTCTCTCTCTCTTTCATAGTCGGAAAGAGAGGGAGGGAGCTCAGAAAAGAAGCATTACACAGGAAAAATTAGAACATAGGAGAATGGCAGGAGGAGGTTTCGTGGTTGACGGAAGTCGGAGAGAAGGCGAAATGGGTGGGCAAATAACGGTTGCAGTGGTGATAACCTGCATAGTTGCTGCCTCTAGTGGGCTCATTTTTGGCTATGACATTGGGATTTCAGGTACTTCAATCAGTTTTTTACTAAACGCTTATACGGAAATTCGTTCATTGTTACTCGTTATGACCTCTTTTTTTCCCCCACATATATACTACTAATAAGCCATATTTAGCGTACAATATGCTATACGCTATGTATACTATTAGTTGGTGCAAGATAAAATAACATTGTTGGTACGGTGCACCATGAGTTCTTTTTAACAATAAATAATACTCCTTCCGTTTCAATTTAATCTACACACTTACACTTTTCACGTATGTCAATGCAAAAGTTTGAGGACATATATCTTTAGTTTTGCATTTGTAAAAATTATAAAAAGTACATATTAATAAAATAGTATTATGATGAATCTAAAATGATCTCACATGACTATATATTCATCGGCGTATAAATCACAAATGATGGTCAAAGTGAAATTTGTGAATAGTGTAAAATGTCAAAGTATATAGATTAAATTGAAACAGAGGGAGTATAAGGTTGTAATGTATATATAGGGCTACTTGTGATGTTGTGCCGTAAAGAAAGATATGGCGGAAACCAAACGAGTTGGGTTAGAGTTTTGACACTTAACCTTGAGCCGCTGAGCCCATGATTAGGCTACGCCTCGCGAGCTTGTTAAATGTTACCCGTGCTGGGTTTTGTTTATTCTATTTAGGGTGAGTTTATCCCTCTTACCCAAACCCAACCTTCAGACTGTGCCACATCAGCTTTCCACTAATTTTCACCTACTTTTTATTCTTCAGATTCAGTCCAGATTCATTCCAGTTTTACACTTTATCCCTCATACTCACTCCAGACTCTCTACCAAAAGTTGAACATATTATTTTATATAACATTTATTTGGGAAAATGAACTCAGCGCTCCTCAATATAGAGTGTCTGTTTATGATTCGTTGGAACATAACGCGTATATGGATCAGCGACAAAACTACAAGTGTCTATAATGGAGTTAAGTGACAAAATTAAACTCTACGATGAGATTGCAATGGTTGCTAATTTTCACCAAAAAACAGAATAAGTGACAAAATCATAAGCCACAAGCAATGCGTACAATTGTAGTAGTTGATTGTCATTTGACAATTGGCACTGACACGGACATCATTAACCTATGAGTAGGGCTGGCAATCAGGTCGGGTTGGGTCAATTTCAGGTTGACCTGATTTATATTTCAGGTCACTTACCCTTGACCCAAACCCGACCTGATTTATATTTCAGGTCGAAAACCTCAACCCAAACCCGACCTTATATTTTTCGGGTTGACCCAAAACCAACCCAAAATGACCTGAAATAAAAATCTAAACATCCAATGATAAAAAAAAAATGCCAACTTAATTTAGAAAGGTACTGTACATGTAACATGTTTAAGTTTCAACATTTAAAGCTGGAATTTTAGGTTGAAGTGAGTTGGGCTTGGTCTAATATTATAACCTAACAGGCTAAGGGCTAACCTAACATGATATAAATTATTTTCAAATCAGGTCATTTCAGGTTATTTTCAGGTTCAAAAGGTCAACCTGAACCTAACCCATTATATATTCAGGTCGGGTTGGGTCGACCCATTTTTTTTTCAGGTCGAAAATCTCAACCCAAACCCGAAATTTTCAGGTCAGTTTCAGGTCGGATTATCAGGTTGGGTCAATTTTTGCCAGCCCTACCTATGAGGCTATGATTTACTCATCATTAACCTATGATTTACTTGTTATTATATACTACGGTGTAAGTAAAAATTATAAAAATTTGATATTTGGAATTCTCGCTTTGAGACTCTAATAAACTCCACTTGATTGTGTTTTTTCTTATATAATAATACGAGATAGTTTAACAAAGTTGGTTTATAAATAGTGTCACAAAATCAAATGGTGCAACTAAAAAAATACGGATGTAATATATCTCCTAGAAAATTGGAATAACTTTCCATACAGACAGTCAAATATACCTATTTTTCGTTTTTTTAAAAAATAATTTTGATATTGGAGAAATAATATGTAGGAATCCCATTCTTTATTCTCCGGCTAATTGACCATATAAATACAACTCATTCTAAATCAGTAACTTGTAATTATTGATATGGCATACAATGAAACATAAAATAAGTTCCACGATTGCATTGTCAACTGTACAAAGAAGGGAACAAGTACATACTTAAGTGACTACTAACAATGTTAAAATCATGAACTTTTTACATTTGTGCCTCAGGTGGAGTAACAACAATGGTACCATTTTTAAGAAAGTTTTTCCCATCGATATTGAAGAAGTCAAGGGATGCCAAAACAAATATATACTGCATGTATGATAGTCAAGTATTAACATCCTTCACATCTTCCCTCTACATTGCTGGATTATTCGCTTCGCTTGTTGCCAGCCGTATTACTGCTAAGTTTGGGCGCAAGTTCAGCATGCTTCTCGGCGGCTGTTCCTTCCTTCTTGGTGCTACTGTCAATGGTGCCGCTCAAAATATTGCTATGCTCATCATTGGCCGCATTTTGCTTGGGTTTGGTGTTGGATTTACTAATCAGGCAACACCACTTTACCTATCAGAGGTGGCACCCCCAAAGTGGCGAGGGGCATTCAGTACTGGATTTCAGTTCTTCATAGGAATTGGAGTGGTGGTAGCCAACTGCATAAACTACGCGACATCTAAGCTAACTTGGGGATGGCGGCTGTCTTTAGGACTTGCCGTAGTCCCAGCAGGTATAATGACATTAGGAGTCCTGATCATCCCTGACACCCCTCATAGTTTGGTGGAACGAGGCAAGATGGACGAGGCCAGAAAGTCCTTGGAGAAGGCACGAGGAGATAATGCTGATGTGAAAACTGAGCTTGCGGAGCTTATCAAGGCTACCCAATTGGCTAAAGCAGATAAGGAGGAGCCTTTTGTCAGCATTTTTGAGAGGCGTTACAGGCCACTTTTAGTCTTGGCGATTCTTATCCCTTTCTTTCAACAAATTACTGGGATCAGTGTCATTGCTTTCTATGCGCCTGTCTTGTTCCAGTCTGTTGGGTTTGGTAGCGAATCTGCTTTGATTGCTGCTATCATTTTGGGTTTGGTTAATCTCGGCTCCATTACTGTGTCCACATTTTTGGTTGATCGATTTGGTCGAAGATTCTTGTTCCTAGAAGGCGGGGTTCAAATGTTTATATTTCAGGTACGTTATTTACCCTGGTTAACTTATGTAATGCAACAAACTTCATATGAAACTTGAGTGATACTGATTCCTGACTTTAAATCCATCCTAAAGATCGCAGTGGCAGGTGTTCTAGCGGCCACAATAGGTGCATCAGAAACGGAGCGCATATCAAAGGGTAACGCAACGCTAGTGTTGGTTCTGATGTGCATATATGCAGCTGGTTTCGGGTGGTCCTGGGGTCCCCTAAGTTTCCTTGTTCCTAGTGAAATCTTCCCACTGAAGATTAGGCCAACAGGCCAAAGTATAAGTATTGCTGTGAATTTCGCCTCCAGCTTCGTACTTTCGCAAACATTTCTATCTATGTTTTGTCACTTCAAATACGGTACCTTCTTCTTCTATGCAGGTTGGATTGCCATTATGACAGTCTTTGTTGCCTTATTTGTGCCAGAAACTAAAAGTATACCAGTAGATTCGATGCATATTGTATGGGAACAACATTGGTATTGGCAAAGATTTGTTAAAGAAGAGCCTTAATTAAGTTGGGATTCATTTAATAGAAGGAACTATTGTACATTTAACATGATCAATGTCGACAACCTTGCTACAAAGTTTAGTTCTGATGAGTTTATTTGGGCCAAAGCTGTATGTCATAGAAACATAGTTGTTTTGCCTGTAGGCTGTGTTCGAGCTAGTTGAAAACATTTTCGGAAATAAAAATTCTGTATTAAATATCCATTAACTAATTATGTATATACTTCCTCCGTTTTTTAGTTGCACCTGCTTTTTGCCACTATTTAATCAACCAACTTTGTTAAGCTATCTTGCATCATAAGAAAAAACATAGTCAAATGCGGCCTCGTTAGATTCGTCTCAATGCGAGGATTTTGTTATAAATTTTACTCATACGCAATTAAAGATATTAACCTTCAAATAAGTGTCTCAACAAGTGTGAAAAAGTATATGGTGCATCTAGAAAGACAGACAAAGTATATATAAAGTAAATAATCTAGCTCAAAGCTGGTATCTTGTAGAGTTGTAGTCTAAACAGTAAACTGACCATGTTGTAATAGTTCCATTAAATATTAAATACACTAGCTTTTTCTGCACGCTATGCGTGCGGTGACATTTTAGGCATAACTATTACTCGTTATAAAAATAAATGAAAAATAAAATTATGAAAGTACGTATTTATGTTCACCTTCATTTGGTGAGTAAGAAGTATTTAAATACTTATAAATATTATCTAAAAATATTTTTAAAGTAACTATAAGTGATAAAATTGTATATTCAAGTAATGAAAAAACTGAATTGTTTTTGGAGTTTGTATTTGTGATTAATTTTGTATATGAGTTGTCTTTGTAATGAGAATGCAATATTTTTTTTTATTGTCTGTGGTATTAATTTTTGGTAAGTTCTTATTTACGAATTTTTTTAGTCGATTGAATCTAAATTTAATTTGATTGAATCTTTTTTGTTGGTAAGTTTATGTGATTGACAATTATATAAGTTGAATGGGTTTAGCTGTTTAATAGAGATTTGGTTGAATTGTTTTTGGTAAGTTTATGTATGTAATGGTTTTAACTTTTATGTTATGGGGGGTGGGTGGGGGTGAATATGTAAATTCAAAGGGGTCCACCATTGCTCCCCCCTTGTCTTATATAATACTAGCACTATATACACGCGATGCGTGCGACACTATATTAATATTAATAGTAACATCAAAAAGTGTTAAAGATAAACTTAAGAATGTAATGTTTATGGTGAATATTGATTAGCTTTTATGATTTTTTTTATATGCATTGCTCTAGTGTAAAAGAGTAATTGTTTCCAAAAAGGACTATGTCGAGGTACAATATGTTACCTTATTTGGTAAATAATTCAACAACTCTTCTTTTAAACAATAATCTAGGTTTTTTTATTTATTTAAAAATACATATATTTTATAGGCAATTTTATGAGTAGTAGTTTAATTTAATTCCACAGGCTAATTTAGGCATACTAGGTGAATAGTGTTTTAAATAAAAATAATTAGATATTGATATTATATGATGCTTTATGTTTATTTCCTTAATTATTTATTATTTCAACTGATTGTGAGTCCCAAAAAGTAAAAAAAAATGATATTTATTAAGTTCCTTAATTCTTTTATGGTTTGTTAATGCATAGTATTTGAAATTGTTATTAATTGAGAATTTAGATAGTAAGAATCTATGTAAATTTTTGTTTTTATAATCGTTTAAAAATAAATTTTGTCATCAATTTATCTTCAATTGTGAGTTTTCTCTTTTTACACATTTTTATGTATTTCTTTTTAGTAATGTAGAACTTTCCTTATTACCGATATTTGTAGATGAGGAAAGAATTAAGAAAATTTTTAATTTATTATTATTTGAGAGATTAAGGGTATATAAGTCTTTTCAAGTGGGGACACCATAATTCACCTCTTCGCTTATGTAATATAGATAGATTATTTGATGTACGAAAATCTATAACTTCGAAAAAGGAAATCGAAAGAAAACTAATACTACCAACCTCAACTAACTAAGGGCCTGTTCTCCCAGGTTATTTTCAGTTCAAATCAGTTCAGTTCAGTTCAGTTCAGCTTCAATCAGTTCAGTTCAGTTCGATTCAGCTCCAATCAGTTCAGTTCAGTTATGTTCAGCTCCATTCTTATATAACCATTTTGTTAAATATTATTATTATGTTAGTATAATTTATTTTACTAATTACTCTTATTATTATTATTATTATTATTATTATTATTATTATTATTATTATTATTATTATTATTTTATTATTATTATTATTATTATTATTATTATTATTATTATTATTATGATTATTATTATTATTATTATTATTATTATTATTATTATTATTATTATTATTATTATTATTATCATCATCATTATTACTCCCTCCATTTCCTAAAGATCTTCACACTTACTGTTCCTACAGATAACAAGGAAAATCAAGTTGTGTGGGGCATGGTGTGAGTAAAGTAGGAGAGAGAAAGGGGTTAAGATAAATAAACAAATAAAAAGGGGTTAAAGTAGGAGAGAGAAAGGGAGTAAAATTGAATTAATAATGTAATGGTGGTCCATATGATAGTGACATGAGAGGGTAAGTAGGGAAATTTGTTTTGCCAAATAAGGAATAAAACAAAAGAGGGAAGATCTTTTGGAAACACCCTTAAACGGAAAGAGGGAAGATCTTTAGGAAACGGAGGGAGTATTATTTAAATATATATCATTACTATTAAGTATTATTATTATTGTTGTTATTGTTGTTTCTATATATTATTTTGTTTATTATAGCTTTACTCATTATTATTACTATTATTATTAGGAGGAACATGGTTGAGGTCAAAGCACAAATAAACCCACTTTTTTTTAGCCCATAAACCAATCAAATTGCGTCAAGACGGTTTATGATGTAATTTTCGCGGTCCAACCCAATCATTATTTTTATTACTAAATATTATTATATTATTAAATCTAATTATTAAAATAATAATATTAATTTACTTCTTAGATATTATTGTTATTATATATCATCATCAAGTATTAATATATTAATACAAATAATATAAAATAATAATTATCAATTATCATTAGTATCAGTAATTATTATTATTATTAATTTATGATTATCAATATTATTTATTTATAACTATCATTTAAAAATATCCAAAATACTATTATTGTTATTATTTTTCATTATTATTACTTATCATTATAATTATTATTTAATATTCATATTATTATTGTTTAAAATATTATTTATATATTTATGACATTCAATTTAATTCAATTTAATTTAATTCAATTCAGTTCAGCTCCAATCAGTTCAGTTCAGTTCAGTTCAGTTCAGTTCAGCTCCAATAAGTTCAATTCAGCTGTTTTATGCCGAAGAGAACATGCCCTAATTAGTCGATACAGAGATTATTTAAGAGTGCATTATATCATATTCAACAATTGATAATGTTGCAAAGATTTTTTAAGTTGCTAATGACCTCAAATCTTCGGCGTTAACTTAGATGTGTTAACTAAAACACCATCATCCCCTCAATTCCCCCCCATTTTAACCCACACCTGTTGAATTTCGAGCTAATTTTCCAAAACGAATAAATTCTTTGTCAATGTTGTCCTTAGCATGCAAGATTGGACCTTTTTTCCAAAATGAGAAGAACAGGTGTGGGTGAGATGGGTGAAATTGGGGGGGGGGGGGGTGCTTTTTACTAAGGCCTTGCAAAATATGCTCGAGGTAACGCCGAAAATGTGGAGAGATAATTGGTTGGGTACAGGAGCATTAATGAACTTTATTCAAGGCCATCTACATCAAAATGAAGCCCATTTTAGAGTGAAAGATATTATCAAACACAATAGGATATTAGTGGCTTGTCCTTTACTCTCCTTGATTTTCTTGCTGAAAGAATTTAGAGCACCCTCATATGCTTCCATAGTAACGATACATACACATCCACCCTGTTATACAAAGACAAATTCTCTCTAGCCTGCTGATAGGCTGTCGTACACCCGACAAAAATAATTCTTGCAAAACCTCTAACAATGTAGTAGGGTAAGTAGGATCGAATTCACAGAGAGATGGTCGTTTTAATCTAGGTTCTAAGGTGTAGAGAAACTAAACAAGATCACAAATATTTGAATTAAAGTTCTAAATCAATCAAACTACGAAAATTAAACTAAAAATGATCTACGGTAATGGTTCACCATGTTTATATTACTATAATCTATTAAAATATCGTCAATAGTTTAATTAACCAGATATCTAGAGCACAGGTTAATCCTACGGTCGGGTCTTAACGCTCTCAAATCAACAAATGCTAGTACGATCGCTCAGCATAATCAGATTTGCTAATTATAGGTAAGCCTATAAAGAGTACTATCTTCCGATCTATGACTCGATATTAGCAATATTTAATCAGATAATTAAGATTACAAGATTAACAATTAAAACACTAATCAATTAGAGATATAAGTAACTAATCAAACCATCAATAAATTAAATATCAATCAATAATCATATCATATAAACACGGATACCCAAACTCCAGAAAATAAGACTACTCAATCATGAAACAAAGAATAAAAATTACATCTACCACGGAAAACATAATTAAAGAAATCAATAAAAGAATAAACAGTAATCATGAATTAATGAAGAAGAATAAAAACTAGGGTTTGCAACTAAAAAACAAACTAGAGAGAAAAAGAAGAGAGAAAACTAAACCTAAACTACTAAAACTAAGAAATAACGTGATAAAGGAAGGAGGAGAGAGAAAGAATGAAAACCTAATCGAAACAATACTCCCTCCCTCCCAAAATATAGTTTCTATTTACCTTTTTTCATGGTAATTTATGCAAGTAGAATCTAAGAGATATAGTAAAAAAAAATTGTTTATTTAAATAAATGTTGTATGAGAAAATATGATTTTAGGAGAGAGAATGGAGAATAATTGATGAAAGAGCATTAATTGTAACATTTTGGCTTGGAGACTAGTTCAACATGGCACCTACACCCCCTCTCTCCTTACCCATCAAAAAAAGTACCACGTATATGGAATGCTGAACTAGACACTCTCTCTCCGTCCTTACCTGTTCATTTTAGTAGCTGATGCTTTCTCTCATATGATTTAGAGAAAGGTTCAAGAGAGGAAAATTTATGGAGCTAAGGCGAGTCGAAATGGCCCAGAAATATCTCACCTTCTTTTTGCAGATGACAGTCTTCTCTTTGCGAGGGCTAACCGACATGAATGCATGACAATTGTTGATATACTCAACCAGTATGAAAAAGCATCCGGGCAGAAAATTAATTACGAAAAGTTGGAGGCAGTGGGATTAGTACTGAACAACAACAAGAATTGATGGGTATTCCTGAACATGAGACAAGTTGATAGACATGGTAAGTATTTGGGTCTCCCTATTGTTGCGGTGAGATCAAAGAAAGTTATGTTTGAAGCTTTGATGGATCGAATCTGGAAGAAATTGCAGGGATGGAAAGAAAAACTATTGTCACGAGCAGGGAAAGAAATACTACTCAAATCTGTTGTACAAGCCATTCCAACTTATTTGATGGGTGTATACAAGATTCCTAGCTCGATAATTGCAAGAATTAGTTCGGTGATGGCCCATTTCTTTTGGGGAAAAACTGGACCCACTAGAAAAATTCATTGGAAGAATTGGGATGATATGTGTACTCCAAAATTTCTCGGGGGGATGGGGTTTAAAGATTTGAGTGTTTTTAATGATGTACTACTAGGCAGACAGGCTTGGAGACTAGTTCAGCATGGCACCTCTTTTATGGGGCACGTAATGAAGGCCAAGTATTATCCGAAAAAATCATTTCTTGAGGTTTCTCTGGGGTTTGCAGGGAGTTATTCTTGGCGAAGCATTTGGAGTGCGAAGGCATTGGTAAAGGAGGGAGTTTTGTGGAGAATCGGAGATGGAAAATCGGTGAACATTTGGGACGACCTATGGGTAGTGGGGGAGGAGGGAAGATTTATCACTAGCCCGCCAGTTGATGAGATTCGTAAAGTTAATGATTTGATAGTTTTCCCTAGAATGGAATGGAATAATCATCTTATTTCACTTCATTTTAATGAGAGAGATCAATGCCGCATTCTTGCTATACCGTTAAGTGTGCGAG
The DNA here is from genome assembly GCF_026745355.1 of Beta vulgaris subsp. vulgaris. Taxonomy (NCBI): domain Eukaryota; kingdom Viridiplantae; phylum Streptophyta; class Magnoliopsida; order Caryophyllales; family Amaranthaceae; genus Beta; species Beta vulgaris. The sequence continues at coordinate 46,477,539 of NC_079202.1, forward strand.
CTCCTCAAGATTCTCTTACTTGGGCGTATTCCAAAGATGGGTTGTATTCCACAAAAACAGCGTATATGTTAGGGAAGGGAGGGAATTTAGAGAATTTACATGAGGTATGGATGGATATTTGGAGTATGGAGATTCCCCCGAAGGCCAAACATTAACTATGGAGACTTTGCTCAAATACTCTACCCACACGGGCCTTGCTCAAGTACCACCACATGCCGGACGACGAGTCTTGTCCATGGTGTGCTACTGTGGAAGAAACGAGCATTCACGCGCTTGTACAGTGCACTCGGGTTCAAGATTTATAGGTTAGTAGTGGTGCTAGCCCTATGATACAGAATACGGGGTTGGATTGGAGGGATACGGTGTTGGGCTGGCGAGGGGTGGAGGTTTTGAAGCGCCAAAGAGCTGCACTTTTTCTATGGATAGTGTGGACGGAATGGAACCGCAAAGTGTTCGAAGGGCACACCACTCCTAATGAGGTTCTCTTGGCTCGGTTGGAAAGAATGGTGGCTGAGCAGACTTTATACACCCAGCAAGTGTACAAAAGCTCAGTCCCGCGATTCGCTTCTAGTGTTCACAGGTGGTTCCCTCCACCTTCGTGTGTTGTGAAAATCAACTCGGACGCATCACTGGCAGTTGAGGGGTGGGTTGGTATGGGAGCAGTGGCAAGGAACGAACATGGTGAAGTTTTGTTTGCGGCGTCCCGAAGAATCCGAGCCTGGTGGTCCCCTGAAATTGCGGAATGCAAAGCTCTTCTACTTGCAATTAAGTTGGCAAAGCGTTACGGCTATGAACTCATTGTCCTAGAGTCGGACAGTCAAGTACTCGTTACTCGTCTATCCAAAGCAGCTATTTTCTTGTCTGATTTTGATAGTATTTTAGAAGATGTTTTGTTTTTGAGTTCCATTTTTAGTTCTGTAGTGTGGTTTCATGTTAAAAGGGGTGAAAATTATGTTGCCCACCACCTTGCTAAGTTAGTGCCCTTTGGTGTGGAACAAGTATGGGAGAATCACTTCCCAGGGGAGATCTACCCCTATATACTCTCGGACGTTTTGTCCATGAATTAATGCACTACTAAGCTTTCCCCTAAAAAAAAAAAATTCAACAATTTTCTATTTAGATTGAATAAAATATAGTAAACAACTAAAAATTCTAGATTCTCTTTAACACTTTCAACTTGAAAAGGTACTAATTAGAAGTATATTTTAGAAATATGAGCAACATTGGTATTACTCTCCAAAATTACTCTTCAATCCATTTTTTACTTTCTCTCTCCTCAAGATACTACCAAAATCATCCCTTCAAAAATTGCTAACATTGACATTACTCTCTAATGAGCTCTCCAAAAAATTAAAAAGCAAAAAAAAAAAAATGGAAAATACGTAATTATCAATGACATGTGTCATATTAATGTGCTAAGAGCATGCTCTCTCAATACTCTTGGGATAGAGCATTTTTTCAAGTTCTCTACACGGAGAGCGAATGGAGAGTTTCTAGAGAGCATCACTTTTGGGGTAGAGTTGGCTCTCCATTTTCTCTCTTCTTAAATAGTTCTTTGAAGATCAATTTGAAGAGCACCAATGTTCGTCGCAGAGACATTTACAATTTACCCAAATTTCGCAATTGATAGAGATCAGACGTATGACCTAAGGAGAGATCACTACCAATTGTACCAACTGGCAAGTACTACTTAGTTAAAACAGAAATTAAATTATCCCTAAGTACATAAAAGGAGACGAAAGACCTCAAGGCGATCACCAGTTTAATGCTATGTTTGGGAACCTTCATTTCATTTACAATTTCAGAATTGGGCCAATTCACTTGTTTGGCAAAGACTAGGAATTAAAATTAGAATTGGCCCAAATTCCAGCCAATTACCACATAGCCCAATAATTGTAATTTAGAAATCCCACCCCAACCCACGACATTTCCAATTCAAACAATTAGAACGCTTCTTCTCTCTCTTCACCATTGCATCTGCCCTAGTATCTCCACCATGAACGCTTCACTCTCTCTCCTCCTTCTTCTCTCTCTTCACCATCGCATCTGCTAAAATCTTCCTAAGAATGCTTCCAAGGTAGTTTTCGCACTCGCATTTTTTGATTCATTCTTTTTCGACTATGGATTTTTGTTATTTGATTCTGAATTTGTTGTTGATTGTAAGAATTTAGTTGGATTTTTGCTGAATGACGCTTATTTTTATTGTGTATTTGTTGTTGATGGTGTATTTGTTGTTGTAATCTCTGAATTTGTGTTGTTCAATGTCATCATCCCAAATATTAAACTTCTATAAAAGAAACGTGAGATGCCGTCATTAGTATTAAACTTCTATAAAAGGGAGATGCAATGGTTAATAAAGAATGGTAGATGTATACCCCTCAAACAGATTTCACCTATTTAATATGTTATTTTGCTTCATACTTCTAATTCTTGACATTTTCACCATAAAAAAATAGACATGAAAGAAACTGAACTTGAATAGTAGTAGCTGAGTGGGGTGTGGTTGAGAGGCATCTGTGAAATATAATTTGTGGGTAGGATTTCATATATATGGTTAGAGAATACTTCTTCATGTATAGTAGTAGCTGTTGTTTTCTTCATGTATAGTAGTATATTTAATTATACAGATTAGTTTAGCTACTATTCCATAGTCGAGTTGGATTAGGATTATATTTAATTATATAAGTAAGGTTCATGTATGGTTCTATATAGTGTGATCAGATTATACATTAATATAAAACCATACATGAACCTGTAAAAACTTCCAATTGTGTATTTGTTACTTATATAATTAAAGAGGTGATGATGTCCCTGTTTGAATTGGTAGCACATGTGTGTATAATGTGGTTTATTCGTGATTTATTAGAGGAATTGAGTTGATTTTATTTTACATTGTCAGGAATCTGGAATATCCGTGTGGAACTAGAAAATGTCTGATTCATCAAATGTTCAAGAGTCGAGAAAACGTGTGAGGGATAACAATGAGGATACGGAGTTGGTCATGACAGTTGTAGGTTTCATTATGGTAGTATAGTAGGGGCTTGGTATGGTCAAAAATATAGAGTGAGAGAGATAACTTGGGACGAAAGTAAGCGTCCAAAAGAGGTCTATTTGGATGGAGGATTTGAGGAATATAGGATATGCCGAGAGCAATTGCGTTTTGACATACGTTGTTTTGACAATTGTGTAGTATTTTGCAGTCTAGAGGAGGGTTAAAGACTACTAGATATGTTACAGTAAAAGAAATTGTTGCATTGTTCCTTCATATTCTTGCACATGATTTAAAAAATAGAACTATGCAATCAATTTTTGCTCGCTCTAGAGAAACGGTTAGTCGTCAGTTTCACGTAGTACTCGAAGCTGTACTGAAGATAGGTAAATATTATATCAAGCCAGTTAGTCATACCACTAATTGTTCACGGGATGATAAGTGGAAGTGGTTTGAGGGGGTTGTTGGAGCTCTTGATGGGACCCACATTAAAATGACGGTCCCTATTGAGGATCGACCTCGCTATCGAGATAGAAAGGGAGATATTAGCACTAATGTCTTAGCTACTTGTGATCAACCTTATTTTTTCTTATGTTCTACCCGGTTGGGAGGGATCGGCATCGGATCCTCGAGTCCTTCGTGATGCTCTTCGAAGGCCTAATGGACTTAAAGTACCAAGAAATAGATACTTCCTCGTAGATTTGGGATATACTAATGGCGAAGGTTTCTTAGCTCCTTATAAAGGTAATCGTTACCATTTGAATTTGTGGCGAGGTAATACTCCAACAAATTATAAGGAACTTTTTAACTTGCGACATTCTTCCGCTCGAAATACCATTGAAAGAGCATTTGGGTTATTGAAAAAGCGTTGGTGTATTATTAGAGATCCTAGTTTTTATGGGAAGAAGACACAAGTTAGAATCATAAATGCTTGTTTCATCCTCCATAATTTTTTAAGAGAGGAGAAATTGGAGGAAGAAAGTCTATTACAAGAAGTAGACCAAGATCTATTGAATTCGGAAGGAATTGATGAAGCACAACAAGAAGATTATATTATGGCTATTAGGTCTTCACACGAGTGGAATGAATTTCGAGATGATCTTGCTAGAAAATTGTTTACGGATTACCAAAGGCGGCGAAGGGCACATCATGCTACTTGACTGTTCCATTTCAAAATGTATATAGGTATATGTAACTGAGGACTAAACTTATTGTTAAGTTATTGGTTAATCTATACTGAGGTGCTGAAGTGGGTATATTTATGTTTTGTTAATAAATTTTTGGCACACTAATTTGATAAAATGCATTCTGCTTAATTTGATAAATTATTGGTAAGTCATTTTGTGATAACCTAAGTAAGAATAGCTGGTGATATCATGGTGTGATTAACCAACTGATTTGAGGTCAGATGTGATATGTGCATGTGCAGTTTGATATTCATACGCATATGCTGAGTTTCGGTAGGTCTGTTGTGCTAAAATAATTCCTTACACCAGAAGATTTTACCTGAAATATTCGATTGCTTTTTCCTTGTTTTTGAGTTTTTGTGTTGTCTTCATATCTTTGTTCTGGTATATATTCTGGTCACAACTCACGGTTTTTGCAATACTCTCCTACTTCACTATTATAACTATAGAATCTACCTGGAATATTGAGTCACTCTCGTTTGCCGCACTTTTCTTGTTCTTGAACACAGTTGCATTGGGTGCATTGATGTTAGCATTTACTACTGGGTGGTGTGTTTGTTGTTCTATCTCAATCACCTCATCTGGTGTGTTCATGTTAGATGTTAGAGAAAGATGTAAGTTGTTATTTAAGCTAATCAAGTGATTCTATTGTTCGCTTTTTTCAGGTTTTTAGGCAACATACATAATGAATAAACAAGGCAAAAAGCCCATGATCTCAACACAAAAAAAGGAGTTATGTTACTTGGACTCCCCAAATGGATATGATCCTCACGTCAACTTTGCTTGAACAAATGACCGGAGGGAACAAAGGCGATAGAGATTTTAAGCCACAAGCGTATCAAGCTGTGGTTGACAAGCTAAGGTTGGATTTGCAATTGCATGTTACGGTAGATCATGTCAAGAATAGGATTAGAGTTTGGAAGAAACATTATGCGACAATCACTGAAATTAGAACTTACACTAAATTCATATGGGATGATGAAAGGAAGATGATTAAGATCCGAGTCGAAGACCTTGTGGCATGGCAGGATTATTGTAAGGTATGACTAATTATCGCTAAATTCATACCTTACAATATGTTAAAGTGCTAACTTACATTAGAAAATGCATGTTATTGTCTCTGACCTGTTGAGGTTTGTTGGTTTATTAGATGTTAAAGTGCTAACTTACAGTAAAATGTGTTTGACTAGAATAGGAATTCATTGTTCTTACTTCTGACAATCTATTGGGACTAAATCTCCCTAGTAGTTGTAACCATAGAGATTAGCACCCTGCCAGAATTCTGCATATAATAAGTAATGATTTGAGTACTGGAATACTAACCTGTGAATAAAAGAGGCTTAACTAGTGTTTCCTTGATTAAATTGTTATACCATAATGCTGAGTGGTATGTGTATAGTTATGGTAGGAATATTAGTTTGTAAATTTTGGTGGGTTTTAATATACAAAACGTTACAGAGTAATAAAGTTAGGTTCCTGAGCCAATTTCTTTCTACTTGAATGAGTAATTTTGTATTCTCCTACCATACTTTCTAAACATTTTCTTGACATGAAAATGATATTGTTTGTTCACATAACTGATACAATAATCGACTTATTTTTATTGCATAAGAGTCCCCTAGTACTATCAACTATGGATGTGATAAAAATTTATGGAGATTCATAGTGGTTGTTGGTGATTAAATATTATGGAGATTGATTCATAGTGGTTGTTGGTGATTAAAGGATCTCTTAGGTGCTGCATCAGTATTATGAAGCTGATTTCATTTGTATATTGTGAAGCAATAAGGTTGTTAAAGCAACAGATATTTGATAATGTTTTCTCTGAAATCCCTCTCATTCATTGTTTTATAAACAGGACAATCCTAGTGCCTCTGCTTACAAAACAAGCAAATTGACAACTGGGATGATATATGCACTCTAGTGGCTGTGGATAGAGCGGTGGGTGATGGCGCGAAGCAACATGAGGAGTCGGCATCAGCCATGGAGGCCGAGAATGAAGGGGGTAGCACTTCCGAGACACCTTCAGGAGATTCCAACAAGAGACTTAAAAGGGATCGTTTGGCGGATGCGGTTAGTAGCTTTGCCGAATCGTTCAAAGACTACCTCAAAGCAAAAGATCCACCAAAACCCACTTCTTCTGAGGTATATGACGTTGTTTCTAATGTTCTTGGTATTACTCGACATCAAATTCTGAGGGCTGTGAAGAGGTTCCTTGGCGGCACAGTGGAAGAGTTTGACATGCTCAAGCGTCTTCCAGAAAATGAGAAGTTGGATTGGATTTTATTGTGCCTAGAATAGCTAGGTGGTTTTCTCTTTTTTTGTCTAATTAAAAGTTGTACTAAACTAGTTGAAACTTTAAACTTTTGGAATTCAAATTCCACTTGCGTGCCAAACAGATAGTAGAATATTCCACTTGCGTGCCAAACAGATAGTAGAATTTGAAATTCTAGAATTGTAATTCCCGGTGTTTCCCAAACAGTTATTAGAATTTGAAAAATTCTAGAATTGTAATTCCCGGTATTTCCCAAACAGTTATTAGAATATGAAATTCTAGAATTGTAATTCCCGATGTTTTCCAAACAGTTATTAGAATTTGAAATTTCGGAATTGGAAATTTTAGTATTTGCCAAACAAGGAATTTGAATTTGAAATGAATAATTTAGAATTCCTAATTTCAATTCCGTAATTTGAAATGAAATACATGTTCCCAAACACTACCTAACTGTGATCATAACGACTGAAAACTTTACTGTGGAAAAAGAATATTACATTGGACTATCACATATTGCAAACTAAATGACTAAAACTAGCGCCAGAAATACAATCATGCTATTTCACAATAAAGTGTGTATTCACTTGACTTTAGAAAAAAATATAACTTTAAGGTTTCAGGTTCTATAAGGTGTAAATATAAGATGAAATTATGATTAGTCAAGTATAATTCAATGTATACTGGATTTCAAGCTTAGTGAACAAACCACACCCTAAATAGAACAATGATATTTCCATATCCGATATGGTCCAATATTATGACATTTCAGTAATTTATGTCAAAAATTAATATTAAAATATTATAAATTTTAAAAAAATCATATATTTTTATTTGGGGATTGTTAGTTGAAATCTAGTTGACATATTAGATGAGTAGTACTTCCTCCGTTTCACAATAAGTGAAACACTTTTCTTATTTAGAATAATCACAATAAGTGAAACCAAACTCCAAATGGTAAAAAAAAGTTCACTTTTATTACAAATATACCACTAAAAAGTAAGAAGGGACCACAACTTCAATACTTATTCACTCTATTTTATTGTGGTCCAAACTTTCTCTCTCTAAATTCCTTGATAACTCCTCACTTTCTCTATGTTTCACTTATTGTGAAATGGAAGAAGTATATCATATCTTACCACTATATTATCATATCAGTTAGCTATTATATCATATCCTGGTTGCATCTAATCATATTGAGTAACTGTTACATTGTATCAAGTTGCTAGTGAAATTACAAAAATGTCATGTTATGGGACAAGTTGTCCCCTATCAAATATGAGAGAATACTTCCTCCCCTAAATAAGAAGAACCACCATTTATTTTTCCAGCTCAACCATTATAAGTCTGCTCGTTACGCAATGGAATTCAGACAAAAACTGATGAATCAGAAAGGCCAACTGGTTGTTTGTACTCTCATTTTCCTACTTGCTGATGTTGGAAGTAAGATTGTATTGTCAATATACTTAGTAGTCTTTCCATGCACCAAGTATTACATACGTCTTCGTTGATGAAATTAACAAAATGTGATTCTTACCAAGGCAGTAGTCTTTCCATGCATCTAACATTACATATGATGCTTTTATAATAAGGTCACACTTTTGCTTGATTTAGTTTATATAGGGAGTGAAAAAAAAACATCCTTTATAAGGTACTAGTAAAGTCTAATTTGTCATCTTTAACTATATAATACTCAGGAGGGAGAGGTAGTATTTCAGTGGAGTAACACCCCAAATTCAAGAACATTGCATAGAGTTTAAATCCTCATTCCAACAATATATTGGGGGCATTTACTTTTGGGTTGTTTAGCCTTGTACCTAACCTCTCAACTGGTGTATCCTACACGCTAGTAGCCTAGCGGGGGTTGATTTATGATCCAATTATATTTCCTAATAAAGAAAAAAAAACTATATAATACACAGCCTAAAGATTTGGCACAACTGAATATCCATATAATCAATGGAAATATTGTCAAACTAGGAATCACAAATTAAATATCAATCTTTCAAGAATTGATTAATGTATTTCTTAGATTTAATTATGACATTTTCCGACAATTATTAAAAGTAACCCCTTGTTAGTGGTGTCAGAAACAGATCTGACCGCTGGGTCAACCTGATTCTGACCTGACTTGAACCTGGTTCGACCTGTGAGGGTCAATTCTCAAACCTGACCGAAACCTGACCTGGAATTACCCAGACCTGACCGGCACCTGACAAGATTATATCCTGACCTGTTCAGACAGACCTGCTTTCAAACCCGAACCCGACCGTAAACAACAAGATATTAATAAAATTCAATTATTTTTTTATATCTACAAAATCATTTAAATATGTTAATTTATAAATTTGCTTATATTTAATAATTAATTAAATAAAAATTCCTATCCATCTGCAGCCTTGTTGGAGTTCATCCTTTCCCCTTAATCTGTTTTCCTCAATGAGCTGCAAAATTCTTTGAGAATTTCATTGGGCAAAATTCCATAAAGCCAAAAGCTCCAAAGAGCACTCGTAAGTTCAATTAGACTATCCTCAATTTTCATATTACAAGTCATCGACTTAGTACATGAAATTCCTCAATCTTGATCCCCAGTGCATGTGAAAGCTCAATTCGAAGCTGGCTAGCCTTCCAAATGTGTGCAGAGATAAAGCAATCCCCCAATAGTGATCAAGTGATTCTGCTTCTTTGTTATTTAATGCATGTATCATCAACCATGACTCCCTTTTTTAAGATCATCACGAGATGGACGAGCGTTATTCAAAATTTTCCAACCAAACAACGCTCTTTGGCAAAAAAATTATTTCCAGTAAACTTTCATCAAAGATATGCACCACCATGCTTCATTAAGAATCCATAGCCAGACTTGATACAATGCTCCTTGACAACTTCCTCAGGAATATGGATAGCCAGAATTTCCCAAGCTACCTTCTACCCAAACAGATTCCAAACAAAAATTAGATTTCCATGACGTCCCTGGTCTGATAAGATCTGCAAGCCTACATGACTGTAAGCCTACATTACTCACAACAACAAAAAAAAAATTGATGTCTCTGTTATACCAAATTAATTCATCATAAAACTACAGCAATCTGAATCAAGTGAATGTAGTTAAAGGAAAAAAAAATTGTTCATAAATTGAAATAAATTAAGAATATATAAACTAACTCATCAAAGAGAAACATGATTGAAATGAGTAATTACAAAAATAAAGGAAAAATTCAGAGCATTATACATTTGACAGATCTAACAAAAACAACTACAAAAATAAAAATCGAAAATCATTCCAGAATTAAAATGAAATTAGAGATCCAAAACCCTAACTTGACCGGAGCTTCGACTTCGAAAAATCGTAGCTTAACGACGGCGAAGACGAGAGGGTGTTGGTGCGAAAACACAGTGACTTTAGGTTGAGACGAACAAGGTGGTTAAGTCTTCGACGAACACGATTGACGAGCGAAGATCGACGACCGACGACAACAAACGACGACGAGGAGCGAAGACGAGGAGCGAAGAGCGTCGATTCAGCGAGGATGATGAGAGGCCAACGAACACATTGGTTGTGGAGGATGAGTGATGCTAGCAGACGAGAGTGAGAAATGAGAGAGAAAGAGCATCGAAAAAGGGAGGAAGGGCGGTAGTGGCGGCCGAATTCCGGCAAGGACAGACAAAGGAAGGAAGGAGCAGCGGCTGAACATAGAGAAATAGGATTTTTTTTAGGTTTAAGGTTTGGGAGAGATGGGAGAAGGTGATAGGGTAGGAGAGGATCTAACGGTTCAGTTTGTTTTATGACATATATCTAACGGTTAATATTCATGATCCGTGTGCTTTGTGTTATTTTCTTGTGTGCCCTTGATTATGATGATCTAACGGTTTAGATTTTGCCCATTAGATGATTTTGGATTTTGCCTTAAGAAAACAAATAATCCTACCAAATTATTATTCATAAACAACTAATCTCCATGTTCACATTCCTAAATCCCAAATCTCATACCTTATAACCCTATTTTCAAATAATAATAATATAATTATTTATAGTAGTAATCTCATATCCACTAATTGATCGTATATTCGTAGTTAATATATAATACTCATTATTATCATCGTTAGTTATGCTATTAGAATATATTAAGAGTCTATACTCATTAATAATCAATCGCATATTAGTTATTATGATTCCAATATTATTATATCGTACTAAAGTATTTAAGTCTACTGATAAAATAGTTTGTTTATAGTCATATATACAAAGTTAAGACATATAGCTCAAGTAGATGTTTTTTGTTTCAAAATGCATTTCTTATAAAGACGATTAACTCAAATATTGTATTGTTATCTTAATTAGCCTATCAACTACATTGACACATTCGTTTAGTATAATATGTAATTTGAATCATTCAAGTAGATTTCTTTGTTTATGAAACGCATTACACTCGAGGACGATTATCATAATGATTACCCCTTACATTGACTAATCTATACACTAATCCATTTGTATTACTTTGTGTTTATACTAATGTATACTAGCTAGAAATGTAATACATTGATCTATACACTATCTATACATTGACATATAGTCGAAGTACAATACATTAATCTATATACTAATTTAGTTTAGCCTAGTGATTACCCCTACATTGGCTTCCTCACGTTATACTCGTATTAGCTTGTGTTGGTCGACTTTAATCATCATTATCACCAATTATGATCACATTATACTCGTATTGTTTTTTGGTCAATGATATGAGATTTAAGAAATGATAATGCTTATGGACAAGGGAATAACCGAGTAACTGACTAAGTGTTAAATTACTATATGGTTGTGCAACTTATGAATCCGCCTCGTTGTAATCACTTAGGCCTCACATAACCGTCGTTGTAACACATGAATGTATGATTGTCATTTGTTATAGTATTATAACATATTAAGAGTCGTTATACTAATTTAAATCAATAATAGTTTTAGATTGGTTTTACAATTATTTTGATATCAATCTTATATTAAAATGATTCAACATATTAGTATTTATATTGTTATTGTTAGTATTTATGTTCTTATTTGTATTCCTATTGCTATTGTTAGCCTTGTTACTATTACTGTTATTATTTGTATTTTTATCTATTATCATTGTCGCTTTATGTTTATTAGTATTATTATTCTCATTACCATCATAGCTATTTATAAACTTATATATCAATCATAATGCTTATAGTAATAAATCATCAATATAAAGTTTGAAATTAATCGTCTACTCGTTATTATTATCGTTGGTTATAGTATATAATATTAAAACATATGAAGAGTCGTTCTAGTCCTTTACTCATTAGAGTTTTACGCAATTGATTATTCAAACTAAGAGTTGACTAAGAGAATACACTAAACATCACGATAATCAATATAGTGTTTTTATTGTTTTTTCGTTGTCATCCATATATTCATCGCAAGCACACATATGTATATATATGTCGATCTTAATACTTTTATTAATATTTTCGTTTACAAAATACTAACCAAAATCAAGATGGCCGATCATGAGTTACCCGAAGTTGAATGGACGTTCAATAGCGAATGGACCCGATGTTCACAATGATCGAACTAAGGTCATTACTAATTCAACCCGAGTACATGGACTTAAGGCAATCGTACATGAAATCTAAATACGACATGCACAAACCGGGCCAAAAAATATCAACGGGTGATCATATCCGGGATTGGATCGGTTCGTAAATGGAACGTTCAGACCTGTTCGGCACCCGGGAATCCAATGATTCAAATGTGTTCGACCCAGTTGAACAAAACCTGACCAATCATGACCTGGGACACTGACAATCAGAATCCTGACTTGTCCGGGTATGACATGGTTCGCCGTGGGTATACCCAGAACCTGTTTGAGAACCTGTTTTGACACCACTACCCCTTGTGAAGTGCATATTGTTGAAGAGGGAAGAAAATTGTCTCTAAAGACATAGCCGATACTGTAAAATAACCGACTTTATTCTTCATCTATAGTGAGTGAATGTAGTATTCTAACTCATATAGCTAGAATAACTTCTAGTGAATAGTTCCGGAGTAACTCTTGCTATTTTTATGTTAAATCTATTGTAAAACCACTTGTATACTAAGCGCAATGATATAAATGATATTCGATCCAAAACCTTGAAAAGCCTTTACCAACTAAACAAGATTTCATCCACAAAACCTCTAGTATTATTAGCTTATGTTATGGAACAAAAAATACTCACTACCAACATCATTCTACTATGTTATGCACATGCCAAAACCCATATAAAGTTACACTAGCTCCTAGCATTAATTTCCATTGGAAACCTCTATAATTTGCTGTTCCTATTACAGTATATAGCAAAATATAGTAGCTACATTGCTAAATCAATCAAGCTAAACTATTTTGTTCCTGCTACATATGAATAGATCCTCATATCAAATTGAAGAACAGTCTAATAACATGAATTTGATCTCAAAGTATATAAATTTGAATGATAACCCCTATACAACCCACATAAAGCCTTGTGAATCAACAGAATTGCAAGCAAACACTGTTTACTAAATCCGTTGTGATCCAAAGTAAATTCCATGAAAATATCAGTCAAATCAAGTATCTTCAATGTAAAATACACTTTGATACTAATATTAATATTAACCAAACTTTATGCAATCATCTGATGTTCAGGTCTGAATGTAGGAGAGCAGCACCTTTCACGAAAGGGATGCTGGGATATGCACCAGCAAGAGCACACCGCACACACTCTAACACCGTAAATAAGAAGAAAAGTGATGAGGCAGACCAAAAATGTGGAGGGAAGAGCTTCGAGGGGAACCAATTGCCTGATACTCCAATCACCTGCACCAGAACTCCTAACAACACCGCGTTAATAACATGAAACCTGAAGAAATGAGGCCACTCTTTCCGTCTTACAATACAGATGTAATACATGATAGGGTAACAAGAGAGGACAAACTTGGGGAGTGTTAGAAGGGGGCTGTGTAATGGGAATGCTAGATTGTTAAAATTCTCGAGAAATAGTGGGGGTTTATTTAAAGGGTGAGCATGGGCCCAAGTGAGTTGATCTAAGAAATTCATTAGATATGGTAGACATGCTAAAGACCTCCACCACCATTTTGGCTTCTCTGTCATTGGAGGGTATGGTGGGAAACTGAAGAGTTTGTCCTTTAATGCCCTCGGGATATAAGAACCTCTTTTCAAAGGTGAGAATTGCAGATTCTGTAAGAAGTTATCTTCCTTTGAATGCTTGTTCAACACTAGAGCTGAGAGAGCAGCAACATGCAAGGAAATAACTGAAAATATTCAGTAAAGCAATCAGTAATCAGTACCTTCTTCGAAAGTCGATCATATGTTACTCCGACTCTTCATTTTACCTCAAATGCCCATGTTGGATCCTCGACATTTTTGACATGGGAAGTGACACTTCAAAAAATCATAGAAAATTATCATATATACCGAGTGCCAGTATTCAACACAATTACACAAATACTTCGAGTCTGAGTAACATAGGTGGACCACAGAGGTACTGAGGATATTCCTCCAACTAAACAAGAATTTCAAAAACAATAACAATTACTCGTCAATTGTTCTGAGTTTTATTATAGATGGGAGCTGGAGGATTAGATATAAGCAATAATATGGTAATGGAAAATAATTTTGAAAAAGAGATCCTATGTTCTAAGAAGCCTTGAGCAGAGTGTACTCTCACTCTCTCATCAGCAAATCAGATACAAAAGAAATCTGACATTTTACTAACAAGTGGTAATTTTCTTTAAACCATTTCATTACAAATAGTGATTTTCAATTTATAACAAAGTATGAGTGGTGTAATTGCTTTTTTGATCACTCAAATCTCAATTTCATGCAAGCAGCTTCAAAGCACTTCAAAAGAAATATCATGCTTTAACTGTTACTTGAATATACGGAAGGAAACAGAAACATATACTCTTGGAGAGCATGCTTATGTACACTTACTCTTCAAGCTTGGAAACGTCTTTCTCAAAGGCAAATAGAATGTAGTCGGGACCTCTATAGGGCCATGAACAGACTTCCTATAACGATGATTAAGAGCAACCGGTGCATAAAAGCATGGTTTTGCTATAACACCTGTGATATAATAAGAAATAACACTTAAATTGCAGGACACATACAGAGGAGTCTAAATTTCAACAAGTTATTCTGTAATCTACAGTTTCTCACATAATCATCCTTATTCTTAACTACAACATGAGGAACATTATTCTAGAATATATTGAAGCTTCCTATTTCGTATTATGATGCTAGCTAATCACAGATTACTGTTATCATTGAAGAGCTACTAAAACAATGCATTCAACACTGTAGAATGTAGATGTCAGCTTAGATACGGTATGTTAAACAACCCACCCACACAATAACACAAACACAGAAGAAAATCCTCAATGAATTAGAAGTCTAAGTTAAATATACTTGCACATGTCCATATAAGCATCTACTGAATTACACTATGTTAAATGAGGCAACAATAGCATTTGCATGAAAGGGGTCTGATTGTCCCTTAGAAATTAAACTACATGCATAAGATTGTACACTGTTGTCCGATAGGATTTGCAAGAGCGGCACAGGATTCATTTTTATGTCAAAGAGAAAATACGCACACAAATTGCATGCTCGGAAATCTGAAATGAGGAAAAGGTGTAGAAAAAATGTATTTGTAATTCAATTCAACCAATCTTTGCTATAACTATAGAAATATTTGGAAATTTTCTAATTGTGCTTAGTCCATTTAGTTCTGCACGACTCCCCTTTGAAATGAGGAAGTTTGTGTTGTTCTTGTTTGAAAATTTTCCATTTTAAACCTCCATTTTTCTCATTTTCCTCACAATGCCAAATAAGTCCCACTTACCCTAATTGCCTCCGTTCAACCTACCTTTTCATCATTCCTCCTAATACTAGCTCTGTATTTTTTTAGTTGCACCATTTGTTTTTTCACATTTACCGAGACACTTCTTTGAACGATAATATTTTCTCTGTTTCTTTTTACTTGCAACAGTTTGACTTCCACGCTTGCCAATGCATAATTTCAACCATCAATAAGTTTAATTACTGATAAATAAAAATTATAAAAAGTATATATTCGAAAAATATACATTAAGACGAATCTAACAAGATCCCACATGAATATGTTTTTCCTTAACTAATAAATCACCAAACATAAACTAAGTAGAGTTGGTGAATAGTGTAAAAGTCAAACCGTTGCAAATAAAACGAAATGGAGGAAGTATCTCTTATTGGGTGTAAGTAAAAATTATAAAAATTTGTTATTTGGAATCCTCGCATTGATACGAATCTAACAAGATCCCACTTGACTATGTTTTTCATATATAATAATGCGAGATAACTTAACAAAATTGATTGATGAATAATGCCACAAAATCAAATGGTACAACTAAAAAAAGTACGAAGGTAATTATATCAGTTCAAGATTTGACATTTCTCGACTCTCAATTACCCCATTAACTCCATTCACCACCCTATTTCCTTGTCATATTACTTACCCGCTTTCTAAGGTTTCTTCTCAAATTGCTTCTACGAAATAAACAAAAGAGAACGAAATGAGTATTTTAAAACAATGGAAAACTACGTACTATAATTTTTTTAATGTTTCAATAATTCTCCCCAAGTGACAAACAAGGATTTCTACTATTGTACATACTTCCATACTTTTACTTTCCATATATTTCATCACTACTAACAATAACAAATAACAATTTGTACAATAAGATTTCTAGCATTAAAGTAACCTAAAAATATGATTCTTAAAAACAAAAGAACATACTAATAAGAGAGAAAATAGGTCGGTTCCAAGCCCGTCCCTGAGCCATGGCAGGAGGGGCGGCCAGGGGCGGAATCCAAGATTCGAGATGAGGGGTAGCATAATGTTCACAATACTATCGAGTTAAAAAAAATCATAACTACTAAATTCAAAATGTTACAACATCCAAATACAAATTTATTTTGAAGTCAATAATAAAAGAAAATCACAATTGTTTTCACGTCGAGTTCTCAAATTTTGGAACCAATTTACAATCGTATCAACTTCGACATTACAAAACAAATCTTTCTCAAAAGTCAAAACCATATGCAATCAGTGGAACCTAACCAATTTACTATCATTTAACTTGAATTTTATTAGGTGTTCCTTTTGAAAAAGCTTAAGAAAAGTGCTCTCTTATTTTCTTTTCATGATTCCGAAATATAATAAACTTAACAATTCACTAAAAACTTATTCACCAACAACAATTCACTAATAAACTCAATAACATATTATTCCCAAATTTAAAATAAAGCATTAATTCACTAATAATTCTTCCTTTCACCAACAATTCCCACATTTTCCTACTGTTGTACTAGTTTTGTTTTTGTAAGTTGTAAGATGACAGTAGCACTAACAATCCATTATTAACTCAATTCCACAATTCATTAACATTCTACCAACTAAAATTTCACCAACAATTTCCACAATTTCACTAATCATTGCAGTAGGAAGCACCGTGGACTGAAGAATGGTTAGTTTAGTGGTGATTCATTCACTAACAATTTCCATAATTACAATAAACTACAATTTACTATTAATTCATTCACCAACAATTAAAATTCACACATCCAATTATCTAAATTCTAAGTAACCATTACTGAAAAAGTTACCTCAAATCCAGTCAGTCAGACAGAAACTGCGAAGAAGGCCAAAGAATGGCTTCGTGAGTTCCGAGTTCGTGTTATGCAGCGAAAAAGAACGGAAAAAAACCCTTGGTCCACTAAACTGTACCAGACGAATATCGCCTCGCCGGTATGTGAAGTGGAGGAGAGACTGAGGTGGCGAGATTAAAGAGAGAGTGAGAGGAAGAAGAACGGCACAAGAGACGCGTAATGCTTTTATTCATTACTAATTTCCAGCCACAACACTTGAAAAATTGATCTCATGCATAAATTTTCTTATCATTTACTTCCATGAAACAAACAAACATGAATTAACAAGTTATACTAGAAATTCATTCGAATCATAAGTTTATAACATGTAAATTATCACTAAAAACATGAGATAACATATATGAGAAAGAAAAAATAAGAAGTTGAATTCATGAAACAAACAGCATAAAACCAATTGCATGAATAATCACATGAAGTAAATCTCTAAAATCGCAATTCCACACCAAAATCCGCAACAAACAAGTAGATTCATCTAAGAAACAAAACAAAAACCTGGAACGAGCTTCTGCAATTCGAGCTTTGCGTATGACATATGGGAGGTTCCAGAGGTTCTAAAGGAATTCAATTTGCGTATGAGTTGGGCACCGTCACTGTGAGCGTTTTGGAGTGTTACTCGCAGATATATAGGTTATCCCCATGTAGTTCAAGATTATTTTTTTTTCACAACACCCGAAAATGTAACATAAATGGACAAGTTTATCTCTATTATATCAGCGAAATAATGAATGACGGTATCCTTTTGTAAAACTACTGTTCTATCCTTTAGTTATTAAAAAAAATCCTAACTATAATATTTGATTCTTTCTTGATCTATATATTTATATAATAAGGAAACTTAAGATTGTCTAATTTATAATAAGATACAATATACACATAAAATATTTTCCAAAATAATATGCTTAAAAAGAGATATTTTTGATTGAAAATTAAACTAATCTAACTAAAGCAATTTCAAACAATTAAAAAGTAAGAACTTATACATTAACATAAACATGCATATGAGACTAGTAATAGCTTATTGTACGATCTATTAGGGTTCTAAATATTATCATATAAATAGGATTATTATTCCTAGCCTGTTCTCTCTATCTTATTTTCAATTCGGTTACAATCAACTGGATTCATGCTTCGTTTGGTAGGGTGTAATTAGGTCTATAGAAGTTAATAATTCTCCCATAATCGACCCTATTTCGGAACTTAGGGCCCGTAGCCAAGATAATTGTAGTACTTCTGGCAGACAAGACGAGGAACCGGCCATACGAGCCTCTCCCTTAGGAATGGTAGTGGACCAGGCCGCATCCTTGGGAGTGAATGTATACGGCCAGTATGGAACCATGGTGGGTTTAGCTGAGAGATCCCCGGAGCTTTTTCCTGCCACGACACCTCCAGCCCCCAAATCTACGTTTGAAATAGGGGAAACCTCCACAAGACCCAGGCCGAAAGAGATACCGGCCTCCCCTGTGCATTCCGATGCCGTCGAGAGTGTAGAGAGGCACTTAGAGGGGTCAAGTGAAGAGTCTACCACTCTAGAGGCTGAGGATGACTCAGACCGGGATGATTCCTCAGAAGTGATTCCGGAGGAATCGGATGAGGAGGGCTTGGCCGCACCGTTTTTTCCTATCAACGAACCCGGCAGTGCCCGTGCTGTGAGTGTCGACTGGGGCTGGGCCGGTATATGCAAGGGGAATAAATTTCCCACTAAGGGACCCTTATATTTTGCCTTCCCGGACGAATACAAACTAGTACTGCCGGCCAAAGGAAGTTGTGTGACTGACTGCCCTCCCGGCCATATTGCCATTTATGCTCACATGCTGGACTTTGGGCTGAGATTCCCCTTGGATCCTTTCTTTGTCAAGGTGTTCCAGGCTTGGAACATCTGCCTGGCCCAGTTGACCCCCTTAGGATGGCGGAATCTGATGGGATACGCCTGGGTTGTCCGGTATAAGGGATTTCCAGAAACTCTGAACTTGTTTAGAAAATTGCACTGGATCAAGGAGGATGGATCCGCAAAGGGAAAGGGAGCCGGTAAAAAGAAAAGATCCAGGGAAGGGGTGGATGAAGGCCGCGGTGGATGGATGTCTTTGTACACCAAAGCCGGCAAGCTGACAGTCTACCCCAAACTCATCTCTCTCAAGAATTGGAGGGACCGGTTCGTCTGGGTTCGGGTGCCCGAGAGTTACCCACTCCGCCGGCACTGGACCAAGCCTCGGTCGCGGATGGAGCATATTCGTGATCGGGGTCTTACTCGCCGGGAAAAGGAGGCTTATGACTTTTTTACCTCCACCTCGATCCCGGCTTTAAGGGGCAAAAAACAAATAGCCGTGCCTAAGTATTGGCTGCCTCATGCCTCGTATATATTTAGCAACCCTGCCTTGTCGGCTCTTGGGTTTTGCCGTTCTGACCCGTATGGTGTGTCTATGAATCTTCTTTTGATATTCTGACTTCACCTTTATATTTTTGTTTCCGGATTGTATTAACTGTGATTCCTGCTCTTTTCAGGTCGGGATTTTCTAATTCGTGAAGCCCTCCACGTAGACAAAAAATACCGGCCACTTAGCAACATGCCTCCAAAGCCTGCACGCCGTTTTGTTCCCATTTAGTTGCCGGCTGGCGGCGGGCGAGGTGGTCGTGGAGGTCGAGGAGGTCGAACCGGCCTTGACGAGGATTCCAGGGATTCCATGCCCCTGTTGCGCCGTCAGGCCGAGGTCGCTGCTCAGAAGAGGAAGTCTTCCGAGCAACCTAGAGAGGAGCCACCGGCAAAAAAGGCCGCTTCCAAGGCGAACAAGGAGAAGGGAACTCTTGCCGCCTCATCCATCCCCCTTCTTACCGGTCGCATGGCCGAGGTGGGCAGTGCATCTCTGCGGCCCAAAATCTACAAACAAATGACTCTGCTGGAGATGGTTCCCGGCCTAGAGTCATTTGCCAAGCCTAGAAAAGTGGGCTTCCTGGAGCGAACCCGGATGGAAATGCCGGACATTTTAAAGAAGCGCTGGATTCGCTCTCCAGTGAAGAACGGGGAGAAGTTTGATCCCAAATTGAGCATTTTGGACGACGAGTCACTGCTTCTGGATCGCCCCCTTGAAGGCGGAAATCTGGGGTATCGTATCTTGAAAGCTACGCAGCTCAAGTACGACATCCCGGTGGACGAAGTGCACACGATGGCTGCAACGCATGCGCACAATCTGGCCCTGGTAAGATATTTACTTTTACCCCTTTTCTCACAAGTGTGCTATCGGTGTTTTCCTTGTTTTCACGCTTTTCTTCTTTCCTGCTTTTTGTAGTCCGCCCAGTTCGGTAAAGAGCTATGTGACTTTTACCGGTACTTCCAGACTTCTTACTTCAATGAAGTGAAGGAGAATGAGGAGCTGGAGGGCAGAATGGCCGTTAAAGAACAGGAGCTGCTCCAGGCCATTACCGAGAAGAACGACGCTTTGGCCGCGGAGAGCAAGGCTGATGTCACCCTCACTAAGGCGGTGGAGGATCATTCTTTGGTCCTTTTCAACAAGGATGAAGAGATCCGGCTTCTGCGGGAGCAGATCCACGAGGCTAAAGAACCGGAGCTTGCCGCCATCAATGAATACCGGAAGAGCGTGGACTTTGTGAACCGCCTGCTTAACCGGTATAATGGCGGCTGGTCTGCGGCCATGAGATGTGTCCGGCATACCTTCCCCGATTTTGACTGGTCCAAGATCGAGGATGCCCATACTCTTCAGACGCACTTTCTGCCGGTTGAGGGTGAGGTCCTGGATCCCGGCGTCACGGAGGCCGACATTGCCAATGCTGACCCCAGAGCTGAATTCGAAGAGGAGCTGGAGGCTGTCAACGACGCTGCTGAGATTGCCAACACTGATGTCGGTCCTACTCCGGGAGAGCCAGTGGTTGTGGTTGACGGCTCTGAGGAGGAAGAGCAAACCAAGTAGACTCTCAGCCTTCCTCCTTGCCCTTCTTGCATTGGGTCACTTTGTGGGTGGTGTGCTTTATGTAACCATGCCGTCTTTTTTCTTGGGCAGCCAAACTATCTTTACCGTTCTGTAAATCCGTTCGCCTGTGATCGGCTTTTTGCTTTTATTTTGGCGGTCATACCGTATGTGGTTGACTGCTTAGTTCTAGGATTGTAATTTTTCATTGATTAATGAAGTACAGTTTTTTGATGAACTTTCGTATCGTCTCTTATTATTTTTTACGTTCTTCCGGCATGTTCAATGTGGTCACTGTCCGGTTTCATCGATTATATTATTTTTTATGCTGGTTATTCAACAATGTTTATGTTAATCAGGCAGATCCACGGGGGTCATTGACCGGTTTCACACTGTTGATTAATTCAGCAGATCCACTAAGGTCATTGACCGATTAATCAATAATGTTTAACTTACTTTATACCGGCTGATCCACGAAGGTCATTGACCGGTTTCACACTATTGATTAATTCAGCAGATCCACTAAGGTCATTGACTGATTAATCCATAGTGCTCAACTCATTTTGTGCCGGCAGATCCACGAAGGTCATTGACCGGTTTCACACTATTGATTAGTTCAGCAGATCCACTAAGGTCATTGACTGATTAATCCATAGTGCTTAACTTATTTTATACCGGCAGATCCACGAAGGTCATTGACCGGTTTCACACTATTGATTAATTCAGCAGATCCACTAAGGTCATTGACTGATTAATCAATAGTGCTTAACTTATTTTATACCGGCAGATCCACGAAGGTCATTGACCGGTTTCACACTATTGATTAATTCAGCAGATCCACTAAGGTCATTGACTGATTAACCAATAGTGCTTAACTTAGTTTGTGCAGCATTGAGACTTGATATGTGTGGAAGATGCTCATTTTATTAAGATAGGACGAGGTCTCCCTTGGAGATAGGACGGCTTCGCACTCTTTTATTGTAGGCCTTGCTTATCCGGTCTTTGTATGCTGCCGACCTCAGCTCTGCAGCCAATCTGATCTCCTGTAAGAGGTCTAAGTCCTCCTTGTGTACTTGCTCGTTCAAAACGGGCTCATAGTTCAGGATCCGCCAGTTGGGTAATCCCACTTCTACCGGGAGCACCGCCTCTGCCCCGAAAGCTAGCCTGAACGGTGTTTCTCCGGTGGCTTCTTTTTCGGTGGTCCTGTTGGACCATAGCACTGCTGGTACCATGTCGGCCCATGCTCCTTTTAGCTCATCCAACCTTTTCTTCAGGGCATTGAGGATCTGTTTGTTAGCGGCTTCAGCTTGACCGTTGCTTTGCGGATGGCAGACTTAAGAGTAGGCGAACTTGATGCTGTAAGGGCACAAAAAGTCGCTTATCGGACCGCAATCGAACTGGACGCCATGATCCATCACTATTCCCATCGGGATGCCGAACCTAGTGATATGTTCTGCCAGATAAACTTCTTTACCTGATTAGCCGTTATTTTTGCCGTTGGCTCTGCCTCTATCCATTTCGTGAAGTAGTCAATACCCACTATTAAGAACTTTCTTCCCCCGGATGCCGGCGTAAAGGGCCCTATAATGTCCATCCCCCACTGCGCGAAAGGGATTGGATTTAAAATCGGCTGGAGATCATTGGCCGGCTGGTTGATCACTAATGCGAACCTCTGACACTTATCGCACTTTTTCACGTAGGTTTGGGCATCCGTCAGCATTGTAGGCCAGTAAAACCCTGCTCGTAGCGCTTTCAGTGCTAACGCTTTACCACCGATATGGTTCCCGCATATACCTTCATGAATTTCCTCAATTATTTTTGTCGCTTCGTTAGCCGTGACGCACCTTAGTAAAGGTAGTGAGAACCCTTTCTTGTACAACTGTCCTTGAAAGATGCAGTTCAGACAGAATCCCTTTTCAATTTTTGCGCCGTCATCTTATCTTCCGGGAGCTCACCTTTGAGCTTATATGCCAGTATACCCTCATACCATTCTGGTTCGGTAGTGATTGTATTAACGGACGCTGGGACAACTTCTATACTTCTTTCTACCAATGTCTCCACCCTGACGTTCCTTTTCTTGTCACTTAGACTGGAACTCGCCAGTTTTGATAGGGCATCTCCGCCATGTTTTCGCTCTCGGGACCAATTGCACTTCGAAGCTTTGCAGCCCTTTCCATGTTCTTTACCAGATGTAGGTATTTCTCATTACGGTTCTTGGGCCTCATACGTCCCTCTATTTGGCTTGAGATTAATTGTGAGTCCGTTATCATATGACGTTTTTTGCTCCAGCCGCAATGCTCAGACTTAGTCCGGCCAGGGCTGCTTCGTATTCAGCTTCATTGTTGGAGGCCTTAAACCCAAAGCAGATGGCATGTTCAAAGATTTCCCCTTCTAGGGACGTCATGACCACTCCGGCTCCATTTTGGGCTGCTGATCCATCTACCTCGATTTTCCACCTGCCGGTGGATTCTGCCGGTGCAGAGTAAGTTGTCTCCACTATGAAGTCTGCTAAAGCTTGGGCTTTGATCGCGGTAGCGGCCGGTATTCTATGTCGAACTCCGATAGCTCAATTGCCCACTTCAATAGTCTGCCTGTAGTGTCTAGTTTGTGGAGGGCTTTTTCCAAAGGCTGGTTTGTGAGGACTTGGACAGTGTGGGAGTCAAAGTATGGTCTCAGCTTTCTTGCTGCAATCAAGACGGCATAGGACATTTTTTCCAGAATTCATACCTTGCTCCGCACCGGCAAGAACGTGACTGACAAAGTATATGGGGCTTTGCTGCTCCTGCCGGTTTACCAGCAGTACCGCCGCGACCGTCTTCTCGGTTACCGACACGTATAACTGCAGTTTTTCCCCCAACTCTGGCCGGGTTATGGTGGGCAGTCGCAGGAAGTGCTCTTTTACCTTCTCGAAGGCTTGCTTCTGCTGTTCTCCCCATTCAAACTTCTTGTTTCCTCTAGTATTTTAAAGAATGGCAAGACCTTTTCTGCTGATTCGGAAACGAATCTTGTTAGGGCCGCCATCCGCCCAGTCAGCTTTTGGATATCTCGGATGCTCTTTGGCTCCGGGAGGTCACTGATGGCTTTGATTTTGTCGGGGTTGGCATCTATCCCCCTTTCGCTCACCATGAAGCTTAGAAACTTGCCGGATCGTACTCCAAACACGCATTTCTTCGGATTTAACTTCATTTGGTGTTGCCGGAGTGTTTCAGATGTTTCCTCTAGGTCAACTATGTGGTCCTCTTTAATTAAGCTCTTGACTATATTGTCGTCCACATACACTTCGACGTTTCTGCCTTTTTTGTGTTCGAATATCTTGTCTACCAGCTTTTGATAGGTAGCACCGGCATTTTTGAGCCCAAACGGCATTGCCTTATATGCATAAACTCCTGCGTTCGTGATGAAGGCCACTTTATTCCTGTAGGATTCCAGCAAACTTATCTGGTGGTATCCTGAGAAAGCATCCATGAAGCTTAGCAGTGCATGGCCGCTAGTTGAGTCTACCAGCTGGTCAATCCTTGGCAATGGGTAGCAGTCCTTTGGACAGGCTTTGTTGAGGTCGGTAAAGTCTACACACGTACGCCATGTCCCATTGGATTTTTTCACCATCATACATTCGCCAACCATTCCGGGTAGTCGCAGGGTTCAATAAAGTCTGCCGCCAGCAGCTTGTCTACTTCCACCTTAATAGCTGCGTTCTTTTCTGCTGAGAAGTTCCGCTTCTTTTGCTTTACCGGCCTTACATCCTCGTTCACATTCAGGCGATGTACCATGAAATCCGGGTCAATGCCCGGCATTTCGTCTGCCGAGAAGGCGAAAATGTCGGCATGTCCTCTTAACAAGGAAATTAGGTTGACCTTCACTTCTTCACCCAAATCGGATCCGATTTTTACTGTTCTGTCGGGTCTGTCCTCTTCCAAACTGATTTCTTCCGTTTCCCCCGCAGGGCTAGGTCTCGGCTGATCTGCCGGCCTTCCTCGAAATTCTCCATGGACAGGTCCTTCCTGACCTTATTTTCCAGCCTTCTCCGTTTTCTTTCCGACGGTGGTGTGTCGGCCGGCCTTTTATGATCAGAGTGTTTTAGCGCGGTAAGGTAGCATGCCCTTGCCGACTCTTGATTGCCTCTGATTTTCTCGGGATTACCGTCATTAGAGGTGTAGATCATGGTAAGGTGATATGTTGAGACAAAGCTGGGCGTCATGAATTAGCGGCCTCCCAATGATGGCGTTATAGCCGCCGGACGTCTACAACCAGAAATCCACCATGAGATCTTTTGACCGGGACCCTCTCCTATTTTGACCGCCAACTTTACCGTCCCTTCTGGGACAACAGATGCTCCTTGAAGCCGATAACCGGGTAAGAGACTGGTTTCAACATGTTTCGTCAAATCCCATTTTTTCAAACGTCTCTTTGTAGAGGATATTGGCGAGCTTCCTCCGTCGACTAGAAGCGTGGCCATCGCATTGGATATTTGCAGAGATACTACCAAAGGGTCGTCATGAGGATAAACGATTCCCTTAGCGTCCTCTGAGTAAAAGCTACAGACGGCATAGATGGGGGTGCCGGCCATTTTCTGGCGTTGTTATAGTTCACCTGGTGACGGACCTCTTTGAGGCTAGCTTTCGCCCCGTGAATACTACCGCCTCTCGTTGGTCCTCCGCTGATGATGTGGATTTCGGTGATCCTGTCTTTTACCGGCCTTCTATTGCCATTGTCGTCCTCCCTTGGAGGAGTTTTGCGATCGTTCCTTGATAGGTACTGGGTAAAGTAACCTCGCCTAACGAGGTCTTCGATCCCGTCCTTAAGGTCCTTGCAATCATCTGTTTTGTGGCCGTAATCATCATGAAATTCGCACCACTTGGACTTATCCCTACCCTTGTAGTACATTTTTCGCGGCCTTTGCCACTTATCGTCCTTACTATGCAGTTCAAAGATCCGGGCCCGGGATATTGTTAGCGGAGTATAATTGTTGTATTTGTCTGGCCTCCCTTCGAACCCCTTTTTCACAGAGTTGCTTTCCTCTTTCTGCCGTTGACTCGATTTTTTCCTTCCGGTATTTGTCATCCCGGCGATCCTTTCTTTGTCTTTCTTTTATCTTTTTCTATAGCCACTGGCCTTTTGCGTTAGCTGCCTTGTCAAACTCTTCCCCCCTGATGAAGTCATTAGCCTTTCCCAGGACTTCTGTTAGGCATGTCATCTTTTTTCTGCCGAGATAACTGCGAAATGGGGTACCTTCTTTCAACCCCGTCATTAGGGCCAGTACTGCTACTTCCTGCTCAGTGTCGGGATGGTGACGGCTTCGGCATTGAAACGCCCGACATAATCCCTCAAGCTTTCAGTCTCCCCTTGTTTAATAGACATTAACTCGCCGGTTGTTCGTTCCACGACGCTTATTGCTGACAAAGTGTGTCACGAACATGGATGTGCGTTGTCGGAAGTCAAACACAGTTGCCGGCGGAATGCTTTTAAACCAGGTCTGCCCTAGTCCGGTTAAGGTGGATGGGAACACCTTACACCATACTGAGTCAGTATCGGTGTACAACATCATATGGCCCTCATAAGCCGATAGGTGATCCTCTGGGTCAGTCTTACCGTCATACTTGCATGTCGGCATTTTCAGTTTTTCCATGGGCTCCTGTAGAAAGGCAGTCGAAAAGGGGGAATTTCGTAGCGACACCTGCGCTCTACGCCGGTATTCACTTCGGCTTCTCGGCTGGGAGGAATGCTGCTGAACCTCAGTATCCTGCGCCTCCTCCTCTTCTTCCTCCTCATTCCCACCTGCTCTGTGGGGGTCTTCGAATTGCCACCTGATCCTGGTCATGCCGGTCTCGCTCACCTTGGCGGCCCGTCCAGGTGTACGAAGTTTTCTCACCGGCTGTGGGCTCTGCTCAAGGGTGCTTTGGCCGGGGACCGGTCGGTGGGTTCCGCTTGCCATTGCCTGAAAACCTCTGCTGCACTTCTGAGTTGCTCTGGGGTGAACATATTCTGCAGGGTGTGGAAGATGTCTTCCTGGGGAGTTTCAGGGGTTTTCCTAGTGTTCACAGGTGGTCGAGTGTGCCTAGCGGCCGGCAGCGGAGTTGAGTACCCCGGGGGGGCTTGGTCAATGGGGACATTGTTCTCATCGGTTTCCGGCATCCCTAATGGCTGCTTAGGATCCATAAGGGTTGTTTGGATGCAAGGGATGGCTTAGACTACAAGGTATTGTTCGCCCCTCCTTAGCGCCAATTGTTCCGGTATGGGACAAATCACAGGGTCTGAACCGTTAAGTCCTTGTATTAAGCCGGTTTGGATTCCTGCAAAAGAGAATAAGTAACTAGCCTCGGGGGTTGATCCGAGGAACGCCCCTCCGATGCCTAAGTCAGTATTAGGTTAAAGCCGGTAGCTCTCAAGTATATGTATTGGGATTCGTGTACGTACCTTATGACTCAGATCAACGGAGTATTTATAGGGACTTGATTAAGCCCATCTCTTTTGGGCCCGGTATTACGGGAAGATCCCAAGAATATTCCCTTAGGATATATTCTTATCTTTTACTGAAAGTATATCTTTTAGGCCCGTAGGCACTGGAAACATAAACTGGACCTTAGCCCAGGCTCGTAAGCCCAAAAGCTGTTAGACCGGTATCCATTGAACCGGTATGGAACTTAGTCAGCCCCCATACAATGGGTTTTGCCGTGGAGAAGGGTTTTTGTATTTTCATGAATTAAAATATAAGAAGAGTAGTTATTGGGCCCAAAGTTAATCCAGTTCAATAGTATGTGGCTTAATATCAGATTTCTCAACTGAATGTATTCATGGGTCTGTTTCACCTAGTTTTACTTTAGGGCTTGGGCAAGGCCAGAAATCTTTTGAACTAGTCTACATCTATCTTAAAATAAAAAAGAGTGATCTGGTTTCACGAGTAAGATCCTTTGGAGTGCACTTAAAAACATGACGTGTTCATTGTGTTGGGTGATTGATCGACTTTATTCAAGCTATCTCAAGTTTTGTAGTGCACAATATAAGTATTAGCTAGTATTTGGGTCTCGGCGTTGTTTCGAATTGATATTGTGGTTTCGAACTTGATATTTTTTTCCATCCCTACTAAAATATATTAAGAAAAACTCAACATTTAAAAGGTACAAATATAATAATGTGGATACTTAAAGTATGATTAAAAGTTGGTTGAGATCGTAATTGTGTCATATACAATAACAACAGGTCACAGGTTCAAATCTTGTTGCAAGTTAATTTTACTTTTGTTAGTTGACATGACTTATGTACACATTGGACAATTCTAATGGAGTAACATAGGTATCATGTGGCGTGTATACATTGTTACGCACGCCTTTTAATATTTCTTTTTTAAAAAATTGGTAAGAAGAATTCATCTGGGCTGTCCTCGCACAAAGCCCCCATCTAGAGGCCCGTTACAAGCCAAACACCCCCAACCCCCCTTAAATTCCAAGCAAATGCTTGGGGTAAGAATTGAATCCTACTATCCTAGACCTTACTAGAAAAGATGAGAAAAACACTCAATTCCTGCACGCCTTTTATTATATTTGTATACATGCATCGACCAACGTACTTCACTAAGGGTCTGTTCTCTTCGGCAAAAAACAGCTGAACTAAACTTATTGGAGCTGAACTGAACTGAACTGAATTGAATTAAATTAAATTGAATTAAATTGAATGTACTAAATATATAAATATTTTCAACAAATAATATGAATATTAAATAATAATTATAATGATAAGTAATAATAATGAATAATAATAACAATAATAATAATAGTATTTTGGATATTTTTAAATGATAGTTATAAATAAATAATATTAATAATAATAATTAATGATAATAATGATAATTAATAATAATTATTTTATATTATTTGTATTAATAGATTAATACTTGATGATGATATATAATAACAATAATATCTAAGAAGTACATTAATATTGCTATTTTAATAATTAGATTTAATAATATTAAAATATTTAGTAATAAAAATAATGATTGGGTTGGACCGCGAAAATTACATCATAAACCGTGTTGACGCGATTTGATTGGTTTATGGGCTAAAAAAAGTGGGTTTATTTGTACTATACAATACTACACTACACTATATTATACTACACTACACTATACTATACTATACTATACTATACGGTTTTTTCACCATGTACCCCTGACAATTTTTTTTTGCACCATATACCCTTTCAACTTTCCAAATTCATCATATACCCCTCACTTTTCGAAAAATACATCAACTTACCCTTTTGACTAACGGTGTTAGACTTCCGTTAGTCATTAGACCATAATCATCTCCTAATCCTAATTAACTACCTAAATCCTAAACCTAATTAACCAAACAACCTAACCCTAAAAGCCCACTAACCCCTACCCACCCCCATCCACAGAGCCCACAACCCCATCCCCAGCCCACTGCCTACCACCCCCCTAACCCTAACCAGCACCTGACCACCACCACCTGACCCCCACCCCCACTCCTGACCGGACTGACCGGATTTTTGCACCAGACCCCAACCCCCACCGGATTTTCACACCTGACCCCCACCCCCACCGAATTTTTCGGACCCCCACCTCCACCTCTCCTCTCTTTCGCCGGACCCCACCCCTACCAAATTTTCGCACCCCCACCCCCACCTCTTCTCTGTTTCGCCGGACTCCACCCCACTAATATTCGCACTTGACCCCCACCCCCACCGGATTTTCGCACCCCCACCTCTTCTCTGTTTCGCCGGACCCCACCCCACTAATATTCGCACTTGACCCCACCCGCACCGGATTTTCACACCCCCACCCCACCTCTCCTCTGTTTCGCCGGACCCCACCCCACAAATGTTCACACCTGACCCCCACCCCCACCAGATTTTCGCTTCCCTACCCCCACTTCTCCTCTGTTTCGCTCGCGGTATTTGTTTCGCTCGCGATTTGGGTACAGGGTTGTGGTGACTTCTTGTGACCGGAGTTCTCGTTGGTGAGGTGGTGTTGGGATCAAGGTGTGGTGGCTGCGCGGGAGCGAAGAGGGGGCGGGGTTGCCGGGAAAAGGGAGGGGTGGGGTTGCCGGGGAAAGGGAAGGGGTTGCGGCTGGGGTAGGGGAAGGGGTGGGGTGGGTGAGGGGTGCTGGGTGGGTGTTTAGGGTAGGTTTAGGGTTAGAGGGATATTAGGGTAGGGTTTAGGGTTAATTAGGCTAGAGGGGGTTAGGGTTTAGGTTAGTTAACTTAGGTTAGGAGGAGATTAGGGGTTAATCACTAACGGACGTTAACGCCGTTAGTCATTAAGGGTAAGCTGATGTATTTTTCGAAAAGTGAGGGGTATATGATGAATTTGGAAAGTTGAAAGGGTATACGGTGCAAAAAAAAATTTGTCAGGGGTATATGATGAAAAAACCGTATACTATACTATACTATACTATACTATACTATACTATACTATACTACACTATACTATACTACACTACACTATACTATACTATACTATACTATACTATACTATACTATACTATACTATACTATACTATACTATACTATACTATACTATACTATACTATACTATACTATACTATACTATACTATACTATACTATACTCCCTCTGTTTTTTTTTATCATTCTCACTTTCCTGTGCGAGTCTTCCAATGCACGTTTTAAAACTTAAATATCTTTCATTATATATTAGTAAAAATTATAACGATTGAATATTAATAAAGTACTAATTGAGACGAATCAAACAAGACCCCACATGACTATGTTTTTTCTTATAAATTGAGCACATTTGAGAAGATTTTCTCTATCCATGAATAGTGTCAAGATTCCAAGTGAGAAAGATAAAAAAAACAGAGGGAGTACTATACTATACTATACAATACAATACTATACTATATAGTACAATACTATACTGTACAATACTATACTATACTATACTATACTATACAATACTATACTATACTATACTATACTATACTATACTATACTATACTATACTATACTATACTATACTATACTATACTATACTATACTATACTATACTATACTATACTATACTATACTATACTATACTATACTATACTATACTATACTATACCATACCATACCATACTATACAATACTATATTGTACAATACTATACTGTAACTATACTATATTGTACTATACTATACTATACTATACTATACTATACTATACTATACTATACTATATTATACTATACTATACTATACTATACTATACTATACTATACTATACTATACTGTACTATACTGTACTATACTATACTATACTGTACTATACTATACTATACTATACTGTACTATACTGTACTATACTATACTATACTATACTATACTGTACTATACTGTACTATACTGTACTATACTGTACTATACTGTACTGTACTGTACTGTACTATACTATACTGTACTGTACTATACTGTACTGTACTGTACTATACTGTACTGTACTATACTATACTATACTATACTATACTATACTATACTATACTATACTATACTATACTATACAATACTATACTATACTATACTATACTATACTATACTATACTATACTATACTATACTATACTATACTATATTATACTATACTATACTATACTATACTATACTATACTATACTATACTATACAATACTATACTATATTATACTATACTATACTAAAACTTTATTACGCAAGTCACTCAGATAATCAGGAAACTTTATTAGAACTTTAAATTAAATTACAAACTAAAACTAATAACCTAGAACGTCAATACAGACAAAAACATTTACAAAAATTTACTTAAAAATCACTATTCTCAAGAACCATTCACAATTAATGGTGGATCATGATTAAAATACAGAGGTGTGTTTGTAGTGAAATAAGAATTTAGAAGTTAGACAAGGGAAAAAATTATTTACTATTTTATAGTGTTTCCTATATATAATGTAACTTTTACATATATTTGGACCTATCTTTTTCTATTATATAATAGCGATTAATTATCAAGGTAAAAAGGTTTATGTAAAATATTCCAGAATTGAAGTACAACATATCTCTATTATATAAGGGAAGGGGGGACCTATAGTATCCCCGAATGAAAAGACTATGTTACCCCCTTCCCATTCTAAATTACAAATTCACTTACAAATCAAAGGGGGGCTTCAAAAAAAAAAATACCAAAAATATAATTATAACAATCACTCACAAGTCACCTAAATTCATAAAATTGCATAATTTACGTTATGTAAATCACTAAAATGAGAAAACTTTATAAAAATTTAAAAATTCACTTACTAACTACAATCTATGAAAAAATTGACTCGAAATCAAAGTGTCCATTTTCTTTACAATTTATGAAGTACTGTACTTAATTCAAAAATCAACTAAAAAATTATAATATTAGTAATCATAAATAAATTCAATAAAATTTCTATTTTGTTCACAGAATTTAACTTTGAAAAGTAAAAAAAAAAAAAAAAAAGAATGGTGGGAGACTTAAGTGATAGAAACTAAACCAATTAAATTTTGCAACTAAAAACAATTATACTTCGTATGTTTAATGTTCAAATTTTGACTATTATGCGAAGAAAATCGAGTTTTTGTTTCGAAAAAAATTAAAGCACGCATCACGTGCAAAAAATTCTAGTACTAGCATAAAATAAGTTGGATGTGTAAAATGTTAGTATCATGCATTAGTGACATACAAATATAAAAGTGAAACTATTGGGTCAGACCGTCTGACCCAATGTGTTTGGTCCAACGGGTTAAGCCCAAAAGTTTAAGTTATAAGAGACGCGCGCAATGCATGTAGTTACTTCTCGAAGAATGTCTAATTCCTGCAAATCGGCTTGGATCTACAAAAACAAAGCCCAACAGTGTGATAATTCGACGCATCAGTGAAACTGATCATAATACAGTTTTTCAATTGAAAGTGATTTTACTGTAAATTACTTTTTCTTTATTCTATTCCTTGCAGAAAAAGTTCAGAGAAATGGAAAAACGGAATTAAAGGATAAGGAATACCTTTGATTTAAGATTTCCATCATTGCATTTCTCATTCACCCTTTCCATTGACAGATGCAAATGAGATTTTAGAAGAATTTCTTCTTATTTAAACTGTAGTTAAGAGGGAGAGAGAAGATGATTTCAGGTATTTCGAAATTTTCAGTTAGTTGTTTGTTTCTTTCATATATACTACCTCCGTTTCTTAATAAGTGCAACATTTCCCTTATTTGGAATAGTCACAATAAGTGCAACGAAGCTCAAAATGGTAAAAAAAAGTTCAATATTATTACAAATATGCCACCAAAAAGCAAGAGGGGACCACAACTTTTTTGTTTCATCACTTGATCTTACTCTACTTTATTGTGGTCCCAACTTTCTCTCTCTACATTCCTTGGTATTCCCCCACTTTCTCTATGTTGCACTTATTAAGAAACGGAGGAAGTATATATATATATATAATATGTATATATATATATATATATATATATATATATATATATATATATATGTTTGTTTCATTTGATATATTACATTTGTAATAGGTTGTTTGTTAGGTTTTCAGTTGGTGCTTTTCTTAGTATTTCAGTTAGTTTTGTTGTTATTTTCAGTTGGTGTTTAATATGTTTCAGTTGGTGCTTAATATGTTTCAGCTGCTCTTATTTTTCCTTTCATTCAGTTGGTGCTTTGTTAGTGTTTCATTTAGTTCTTGTTGTTCTTTCAGTTGGTGTTTTATATGTTTCAATTGGTGTTTAAAATTTTTTGAAACCAACTGAAAAAAAAAGAAGACTAACTGAAAAAAAATGAAGACTACATGAAAAAAAAATGAAGACTACATGAAAAAAAATAAAGACTACCTGAAAAAAAATAAAGACCAACTGAAACCCAAGTGCATCTAACTGAAGCACAAGTGCTTCTAACTGAAGTGGTCCGACTAGTTGTATTGTGTCAGATGAGTCTGACACAATACCTTCTCAATATAAAATGATAAAGTAATGGAGTTAATGGAGCCCATACATAATGATCTTTCCGCATCATAGGCAAGGACTTAGCGCCATATTATGCTCCCAAGTACCGTCACAAAATATTACTACTATTTAATACCAAAGTTGGCCACGCAAAACAATTTACTATGATATGGAATACTATAAAGCTCTTACGTCCAACAATTCACCACATAACTGATAACTGAAAAAAAATGTCACACACAAATTTTGTACAACCCTAAAAAAGACTTCCATAGTCTCATCAGTAATACTACTAAAAAAAACTTCAGCTTGAAGTAAACAAAACAACAAGCAGCTAAGATATACAACTCACATTTGTGATCTGTATGAGGGTAGCAAAAATTCCTTTACACTCAACAGCTTCATGGGAATAAGCAATTCAAAAACGGCGATGTACATAAATTATACCCATGAGATAGATTAAATCAAAGTATCTCTAGCTAAAAAGCTAACACTTGATTAGGCAGAGATTGATTCACGAAGTTATCTAGTCTAAGTAGTTCTATGTAGAAGAAACAAACAACATTTTCTTTACTGCAGAAAAACAACATACAAAAACACTTCTCCTTATCATCACCATTTCTTCAGCAGACCTCGGCTAAAAATCTTTTTGCAATGTGGGTTCGTACGTAGCATCGAGTGAGGACGAACAGCTGTAACTAGTGAATCATAAAGGGGACCCTGCAGCAAATTCAAGCATATGTTTTATTAACAACATGAAAAAATATATATGTTGTTTTAGGGTTCTTATTAAATTAAAAGTGATGTCGAACTTCAAATAAATCCAATTGCCCAAACATGAAGTCTCTTGCTACAACTCTCAAATTGTCAAAATCCATGCATCAAGTTTGATTGTACCATATCAATATGACATGCGAGAAAAATTATGAACACTTGTGTATCTTTAATTTGAGAATTGAGATTATTGAGCTTTACCATCAAAAGAGTAAATATGAGTATGAATCTAGAGATCTAAAATTCAGAACTATAGTATGTTTTAGAACACATATGCTATCCATCTCTTGAAAGTTGTAGGTCACCAGCTTGAAACTCAAATGAGTCATGGTGTACAAGGTAAGGATGTAATGAACTAAGCAAATAACTAAAAAAATGTATGCATGATTTGACATGAATGTCCCATGTAAAAACCCAATGTAATACGTCTAAAGTCTAAACATACAAGCACATGATTTGACATGAATGTCCCATGTAAAAACCCAAGGTAATAAGTCTAAACATACAAACATGTGTTGTTCTTCATTAATCATTGAGTACCATTATCAATCATTATCATAAAGAGATGTGGATATGAGGAGTAATGAAATCTATACAAATATATTAAAAGGCGTGCGACAACAAGAAACTGTGCCACGTGGCGCTCTCCCTAGGGAGTTTTAGTTCATGTAATCCGTGTACAATAAAAAATTAAGAAATTGCATAGTATAGGGTTTGATCCCGAGACCTCAAGTACATATACTAAAGTTTTAACCACTAGGCAAATTGTATTTAGTGTTATTATCATAAAGTATTATGTTAATAAATGAAATTTTTTCTTACCCGGGACATAGCCCGGGCCTAATAACTAGTTTAACAAAGAAAACACGTGTATTTTAGTGAACAAGCATTTTCATAGATGATCCATGTGGGATACTCTAGTTCCCCCACCAAACTACACTCAAAATCCATAACTATCTATATACCAAACAAGTTGTAAGTAGCAAAATAGATTTCTTATAGCCGGTTTTTTTTTCCTCATCATGACATTAATGATATATCTTCTAATACATAAGTAGGAGACAAAAAAAATATTTATCTCCCCTGAAGAATGACAAAAAATGCACATGAATATCATTTTTTTATGTCTTTAAGTGCATTTTAGGAAGTTTTCTTTCTTCACTTGTTGTATTTTTTTCTATTTTTGGTATTTTTTTCTTGCTTTATTAATATTGTATGCTATTTTCGTAATTTTTTTTGTTTTTATTATTTATGTATAATTGTAATGATATAAATCAGGGGGAGATAATATATATGATTTATCATCATTTACTAATTTCAAATATTTACAATTTTGTCGTCAAAGAAAGGGAGATCTAGTGAAAAGACAATTTAACATACTAGATCTATCTGGGCAAAAGATTTTAGAATGGACGGTGGACGCCCAAATGAATTCAAAGGCCCAAAGACTGGAACATACAATTAAAGATGTGACAACCTAACAAGGGGATGCAACTACATCAACCACATCAGTTAAAATTGCGACTGTACAAGAAAAGGCAAAGGCCTTAGTCCTCCTCAGACATTATTTCACTAGTGGAAAAAAGCCCATCTGATGCGGTCAAAATCGGGCTTACTGATGCGATTTTGGTCCGCATCAGGTGGGCTCGCAACAATTTTCATAAATTAACTATCCAGTGTTAAACCGGATCAGTTAACTATTACTTCAAAATCGGATCACATTTATACTTGGCGCCATTTTAGCTAGGGGTGAGCACAACCGGGTACCCAGTAGAATTTCATAGATCCGGACCCAGGCCCAGACCCAGTGGGTATTAAAAATCTGGAATTGGAATTGGTCAAACCGGATCCTAAATTTTTGGACTCAGACCCGGACCCGGTGGGTACCAGGTCCAGAACTGGGTACCCAGTTGTAAGTTTAACAACATACTAAGATGGGCCAATTGAGCTATAAAATTTTTTTAAAAAAATTAAATGGGCCTAAAAGCCTACTAAGTACTAACTTTTTACTTAACAACTATTATCCAATTAACAATTCTATATAAGTACATGAAAAAAACCAATTCTAAGTACCGGGTACCCGGTCCTAGATACGCTCCAACCGGGTACCCAGAGCTGGAACCGGTCAAACTGGGTACCCACCAGGTACTGGGTCCGAAAAAATTCTACCCAGAATTGGAACCAGATGCAACTGGGACCAATTTTTTGGACCCAGACCCGGACCCAGTTGGATCGGGACCGGGTCCGACGGGTCCATACCGGGACCGGGTCTTGGCCTGGGTACCCGGAATTTCTGCTCACCCCTAATTTTAGCTGTATGCTATGTTAAACTAACTGATCCGTTTGTTTGGAAGAACCGGATTAGTTAGGAATGTTCTAAATTAAAAAAAAAGGATTTTTTGGTTAAAACACCCTTATGTTTGGTGATTTTTAAAACAATCCCCCTTTTGTTTTATTTTGGGAAATTCTATATGGTAGCCTCCTACTTTTAATTTTTCTATTTGGTGGCAAGCTAAAAAAAGATTTATACACAATGACCTCCTACTTTAAGCAATTATACTTAGTGACCCTAATTCACTTAAAACCTAACTAACCATCCAATTAAAAGTGAATTACTAAACTACCCCTAAGTTAATTATCATAAAACAAAAAACCCCTCTAAACCCTCGTTGTGCTCCTCGTCAAACTTGCTTGAGGCCACTGCCAAGTCTTGATACTGAAGATGCTAGGTATTTGTTTGCTACCGAACCAGAGAAGCATTGTCATTTAGTAATCGTGATACATTGTTTCTCTGGATCCTTTCTCAACGTGACATCATTTCCATCTCTTGCAAAAGAGTGTGGTTCTTTTTGTTCAAATTGATACGACTTACTACCATCTGTTCTCTTCGCTTTAAGCAGTAGGCATGAGTAGCTCAATCATCTGATGATCTAATGCCTATAGTGGTTTTTGTAGTTTTGAGAGAATAAATGGGGCCTTCTGCCCTTCACAATGCATGCCTTGCAGGAGTTTTGGGGCATTCCACCTTGCAATCAAACTTTATACCTTCAGGTTATAGAGAAATCTGACTATAATAAATGCAGGATGCTCCAAGCAAGTTTGACGAGGAACATAACAAGACTTCTACTAACGTAAAAGTGAAAATAGAGGGAGAAGAGTGGTGGATAGTGAAAGAATTTTACCTAAGAAGTAAGAACAGTGTTGTTGAGAAGAAACATCATTTTTAATTAGGGGGGGGGTCTTTTGTTTTATGATAATTAACTTAGGGACAGATTAGTAATTCACTTATAATTAGGTGGTTAGTTAGATTTTAAGTAGATTAGGGTCACTAAATATAATTGCTTAAAGTAGAAGGTCGCTTTGTATAAAAAAATTTTTAGCTTGCCACCAAATAGAAAAATTAAAAGTAGGAGGCTACCATGTAGAATTTCCCTTTTATTTTTTAAAATGAACCCCCAAACGTTTCATAAAAATTGGTTGCACCCCCAAAACCTAACTTCCGTCAAATCCAAATGTTTGTAGGCCCTTTTTTCCATTTTTCCTTCCTAAATGTTGCGTGAAATGACATTTGTATCCTTGGGTAAGAAAACCCTTCAACTAACCTCTTCATCTCTCTCATTCAATTCCTTCGTTTCTAATTTCATCTCTCATTTGCTTCAGTCAGAAATTTAGCGTCTTTCTTGTCATCATCTACACCTTTTCATCTTCTCTTTCAGTCTCTCCTATCCAACACTCTCTCTCTCTTTCTTTAAAAATTACATTAACAATGAGGAATAAAATGAAAAAACTTGCAACTACCCCAACAAACAATCCAGTGATAAATCCACAATTTTTGGTGCATTTTGCCTTTTTGATGCTCATGATTTTTTGTTGAACACAACCAAATTTTCCACCTTTGGTTTAGTGTCTTGAATCCTTGCGATTTCACTCATTAAAAACGTTACTTCATGTGTCAGCAACCTCTTCTCCAACACCATTTCATTAATGACCATCTTCTGCCATTCCTCCTGATTCTTGTCAACCCATCCAAAGAATTCACACCCTTTTCTTCCAGTATGAACATCTGAGAATTTGCAGGCATAAAAACTCTGCCAGGATTGTCATGCGTCCATGACCTCAAAATCTTAGTAGGATTTCGACAATTGCATTTGGTTGCCATAACCCTAATTGAACAATTAACCCAAATTGAAATAAGCAAATAAACCCTAGAATTGCAAAATTACCCAAAATTTAATGCCTAGAAATGAATGTAACACTTACTTGATTTGAAGGATGTCAGGAATTGTCACTTAGAGAGTGGAATTGCAATTTTCCGTTTGAAATTTTGGATTAGCACCTTCAATTTGGGGGTGTCGGAAAATGAATGTTGTGAGAGAGGGAATATCCTGATTTGGGGATGAAGTGGTTGTTATAAAATAGCATAGGTGGGCCCCACAAACGTCTGGATTTAACGGAAGTTAGGTTTTGGGGGTGCAACCAAAATTTTTATAAAACATTTGGGGGTTCATTTCAAAAAAAAAAAAACAAAAGGGAGATTGTTTTAAAAATCACCAAACATAAGGGTGTTTTAACCAAAAAAATCCTTAAAAAAAGCTGCCAGATGCAATTCACACACAGCTGTACAAGTCAAGCTTGATATCCTGAGTATAAATTATTGTCACAAAGTAGATAAGACTATTTACAACTTTGCCATTTTAGTGTTTAAGAAATACATATCTCTGCCATATATAACTAGTTTTAATAGCATCTTCTAAACCGCCAACTTTGTCAAAGTCCATCTTAAAAAACCACCATTGTTATATTATCTTAACCAGATTCATAATCTTGTTTGACATATGCTGCTTAAAAATATTGGAGCTGTAAGAAAGAAGAATGACTCAAATATAACCATAGAAAATGACAAGAAATGCAAAAGCTTTTCTATGTATGCAAAACTAGATACTTCATGTTATTGCATAAAACTTCAACATTATAAAACTCCCTTTTCTCATAAAACTGCAACTTTATAAATTACAACTCTAATTTTCCAAATCATAACAGTAAAGTGACAAGTAAATGAAAAGAAAGATCGATCAAGAGAGAAGTTCGAATTCGCTCGATACTACAAACTGATGTTTACATTTTTCAAAACATTAAAATATTTAAACAATTGATACAAGTTCAACATCTTCCAATACAGTCTACAGAAAACTAAGAGACTATTCAATGCTCGACTAACACCAATTACTTGCATGTAAACTAGAGTGTCACCGATATTACTAATAAACAGTGAAAATATAAACTGCTCATAGTATAAACTGCAACATTATAAATTACAACTTTCGCTCGATAATATAAACTGCTCTCGATTCCACATATACACTAAAAACATAAATCGTGAAGCATGTAGTATAAGTAATCATAAAAGATAGGATGTAAGCAGCTCAAGCAACAATAGTACATAAATACATGCCTGCTACTAACAAATCACATGAGTCATATTGTAAAGGGTAATAGAAAACAAATTTATGTATTAGATGGAGAAAGAGATAAGAAGTTCAGGTCAAATACCAAGCAACTACGACGATAACAAATTTTTAATGGACTCAAATTCCAATAAAATACAAGTTAGATTGTCTTATAAGAGCAAGAGAAGTTTAGAGATGAGATTAAGAAATGTTTGAGGATTCTAGTAGCTGCAGGAGAGTGATGGGCAAAGATTAATATGTAAAGGCGTGAAAGAGGAGGAACTAGAGGAGTTTTTGGACTCAGTTAACGCCCCTGAGGTAACTGAACCATTATCTCTCTGGCCATCAACAACTATGCATGCATATCAAAACCAATTAAAACTGGAAATTCAAGAAATTCAAGAAATTGAGCGGAAGAAAAACACCAACAATCAAGCTTTTCAACAGCCTTCGCAGCCTCATCTTGATATTTATTATGAACAAAAGCAAAACCCCGAAATTACAAACCATAAAGTGGAAAAATCAATGGCGAGATCTTCATCTTCTGCGCGACATCATTCTTCGCTTGATGTTTTCGCAATCTTCGCGAGATGACTTGCGCAGCTTCGTTCGCTGTTGATAAGAGAGAGAAATTCGTGGCGGTTCGTCGTTGTATTGACTGGAGAATGCCGGAGAACTAGAGAATTGAGAGGGGAGTTAGGGTTTCGTAGGGGTGAGGATGCCGGAGAACTAAAATCTGAGCAGATGGCGAGTGAGGGAGAGTAGATGGGCTACGCATTTTTTTTACAAAACTAAATGGATGAAATGGGCCACAAAGAAAATGAGCCACAAGGCCGTGCGTTTTTTTTAGAAAAAACAACGTAAATCTGATACGGTCTTGTGGACAGGATCAGATTAAAAAAATCACATCAGTTTCTAAAATCTGATCCGGTCCATAAATGGACCACATCATATTGTCCTCCCAGCTTTTCCTCCTATTTTTTATATTGATTTTCGAATGCGGTTTTACAAAAATCAAATTTGTTACTAAGTGACAGATAAGGTGTTTTCCTTTAGTGTTTACATGAAAGTTTAAAAACTGAATATTTACTTGTGGAGGATCCAAAAGAACTATTGGATAGCCTAAATGAAAGATATGGGCATCGCAGAAATGTGCTCCTCCTAAAGGCACATTATGAATGGACCAATCTGAGGTTCTAAGATTTTAAAACAGTAAATGATTAGAATTCAACATTGTTTAGAATTGTATTATTATTGAGATATTGTGATCATCCCATCACATAAGAGCAAATGATAAATAAAATGCTTCTTACTTTCCAAGCTCCTAATATAATATTGGCAGAACAATACATGTTCAGAGCTTTCAAAAAGTACTTTGAGCTAAACTCAATACTACTTGTGGCTGAACAAAATAATGATTTTTTGCTGAAAAATCATTCTTATACCTAAGGGATCTTCAGCCATTGATGGTTTTTAAAATATACCGCAAATGCTCGATGTCTGTTTAGCATAAATTGGCAAATACGGGTTGATCTATAGGGAGAGGAGTTCTATAGATTTATGCTCAATTATCTAACTACTTCAAGGAAGGAATTTGATTGAATAATTAACAACTACACTAGAATAGTCTTGAACACAAAAAGATGAAAGTTTATCAAATAATTAAAAACCTAGGGTAATCGATCGGTCCACCATGCTTATACCAATTTAATCACCACAATATAGTTCAACAATACTTAGATTGAGGTTCGAATAACTACAGTATTTCGTTAATCGTACGGTCGGGCATCAACAGCTCTTAGATTAACATATGCCAGTACAGTCGCTCAACATAATCAAACCTACCTATTGTAACAAGCCTCTAATGAATACGATCTTTCGATATTGCACAATTACATGAGTTAAACAAGCGTAACAAATCAATAGGAATTATTCTTTTTTTTTTTTGGCAACAATAAAGATAATCAAGCCCAAATTACAGCCTAGAGCCCTCCTTTCTTGCCTTAGTAGCAATAGAGTGAGCTTTTACTATACTAGTTCTATCTACCTTACAAATTTTAACAGAGTTAAAATTTGTAAATAACAACTTTATATCTAGAGAGATGTTTCTTATAGATGTCGGTGCTTTATTTTCCTCCCTGAGCCCATCTACTAGGGTTTTCGAATCCGTCCAAACTTCTAATTTCAAAATATTCCTATTTAACATTTCCTTAAGACTACATAGTAGTGCTAGAGCTTCTGCTTGGTCTGCTGAGTTGGTATTGATAATCTTCCCGCCTTTATCCACTTCCTCATTCCTCTTTTTCAGGACCCAACCATATGCTGCTATACCTGGATTTTGCCCTCTTCCTCTTGATATCTTCCATGCTCCGTCTATTAGGAGCTTATATCCCAAATCCTGATCCGTCCA
Source organism: Beta vulgaris subsp. vulgaris (assembly GCF_026745355.1). Lineage (NCBI taxonomy): Eukaryota > Viridiplantae > Streptophyta > Magnoliopsida > Caryophyllales > Amaranthaceae > Beta > Beta vulgaris. Next base: position 46,520,267 of record NC_079202.1, read on the forward strand.
GTTATAACTCCATATGTTTGATTTTTGCGTCGACTGAATTTTAGGGATCACCTTATTGTCTTCTTCTTGACTGCACCTCTTTCGGCTCTCCTCATCCCTTTTCTTCCATGAATTGAGGATGTTAAAGACTTCCCTTGGGTCGAACTTTTTTCTTGGGTTGAAGATGGAGTTGTTCCTGCATAACCAAATACTCCATAGTATCCCCACAAACTCATGCATGCGGTCATTGTCTGGAATTTCATTCATCATGAAGTACCAAATCCAATTCTTGGACCAAACCGCAATTTGCTCATTGCACTTATCCACATTTATTAGTCCTGAGCTTGAGGCAGCCCAAATTCTTTTCGTTACTTCACAATTTTTAAATAGGTGAGTATTCGACTTTTCTTCCTGTCCGCAGAACGTACAAAGAGTCTCGCTTAGGATTTTCTTCCTCCTAAGGTTTACTCGGGTGGCTAAAGCACCATTAACTAGCTTCCAATAGAATATTTTCCATTTTGGCTAGAGTTTTTTCGTCCAAAATTTCTTCCAAAATGCTATTGTTCCCGATGAATTCCCATTATTTCTCATTGTGACCCAGTACCACGATTTTTGAGTGTAGTGCCCATATTTGGAGTGTAACCAAATAAGCTCGTCCTCCCGATCGACGAGGGGGATATGGATTGTTTTGATCCTCTTAGCATTCTATTCCCCAAACCATTTGATAAGTGCTTCTTCATTCCAAGATGTATTATTACTTATTAAATCACTTATCCATTATGGTTTATTATCTTGAGATTGGATTCCTTGTCCTTCAAAAGTAATTGGGTCACCTTCCACCCATTTAGGACCTAAGATCTTCGATTTCCTTCCATTCCCTACCATAGTCCCCACTCCCGAGGCCAAGAATTGAACACTCCTCATAATGGTTCTTCCTCCCCACGAGCAAGCAGCCGGAATTCTACCACTTAAACTTTTCAAGAACCAATCATCCGAATATTTGGCTCTAAAAATTTGACTTGCCAATAGGAGGGGGTTCTGATGCATGCACCATGCTTACCTGAAAAACGTGGCTTTGTTTATTGCAAGGAGGTTTCTCAACCCTAACCTTCCCTCTAGCTTGTGTTTTTCAAGGAGGCTTCGTTTCTTCTAATAAATCGGTTTTTCATCCTTATTTGTCTTCCACCAGAATTTTAGAAGAGTTGAGGTGGAGCTCGCTAGTACTTTCTTAGGAAACAAGTAAATAGCCATTATGTGAGAAGCAAAAGCCATAAGGATACTATTTATGAGAAGAAGCTTACCTGCTTGGTTCAAGGATGAAAAACTCCACGAAGTTATGGTGTTCGAAATTTTTTGTGGTAACTCCTGGAATGCCTGAAGTGAATGGCCCGTCACATCCATCGGGCATCCTAAATATGTCCCCAGTTTCTCTTTACTCTCCACTTTCAACCTCTTGTTAAGAAGCCTTCTGAATTTTTGAGGGGTGTTTCTACTGAAGACAGTATATGACTTATTGTTGTTTGCCATTTCACCTGACATAGCACAGAAGGAACTTAGAATTTTTTGAAGGTTCCAAGCATTCTCTAGAGTTCCCTTTAAGAAGAAGAGGGCGTCATCAGCGAACAGAAGGTGGGATATCTCCGGGGCTCTCCTATGAACTTTAAGACCCTTGATCAGCCCCAGATTTTGTTGTTGAGAAATTTTCCTAGATAAAACCTCCACACACAGAATAAAGAGGTACGGGGAAAGCGGATCTCCTTGCCTTAATCCCGCTCTAGGAGTGAAGCTTCTTGTGGGTTCACCATTCACAAGTACGGAATATGTGACAGATGATATGCATTCCATAATGATGCTGGTCCATCTCGCGGGGAAGAATACTTCATTAAGCACATCCCTTACAAAGTCCCATCGAATCCTATCATATGCCTTGTTAAGATCTAGATTAAGAATCATACTGTATTTGGCATCCTTCTTTGACTTTTTCACCTTAAATAGCATTTCATGCGCTATAATACAGTTGTCATCAATCGATCTTCCCGGGACAAAAGCGTTTTGAAATTGCCCTATAAGAGAGTTCATGATGGGTTGAAGTCTCCTAACGAGGCATTTGGAGATGATCTTGTAAGAGGTGTTACACAGGCTTATAGGTCTATTTTGGCCAACATTCTCTGGTCTACTCACTTTTGGCATTAGTGCAATGAATGTCTTGTTAGTTTCTCGTAGCATATTCCCTCCCCCGAGGAAATTTTTTGTGGCTTGACAAACCTCTTCTCCAATTATGTCCCATTTTTCCTGATAAAAGATGGGAGGAATCCCATCCGGTCTAAGAGACTTAAGAGGGCTCATGCTGAAGATCGCACCCTTAATTTCTTCTGAAGAGAAGGGTTCATCTAGTTGCAAAATCTGATCATTCGAAAGGCGAGGCATCTCCCCTAACCACTCGCTGATAGACGTCCTTTCTTCTACTGAATCACCTGGGTTGAAGAGATGTTAAAAAAAAGAAGCAAATTCTTCTTTAATCTTATTCTCATCCGTCGTCTAGTTCCCCACCGAATCTTTAATGGCTTCTATATCATTCCTCCTTTCCTTGATTTCATGCTTTTATAGAAAAAGCTACTAGGTTGATCTCCAAGATTGTCCCATTTTACTCGCGCCCTTTGCTTCCAATATTCTAGCTTGATGTCCATAGAAGCCTTAAACTCCCTTCTCTTGTTGCTTTCCTTCTCACGTTTTTTTGGGCATTGAATTTCCATTTGATCTGCTAAGAGTTCCTGATTTAGGTTATCCCATTGAATATCATACTCTTTCTTGTAGTTTAAGCACCAGTGTCTACAATATGTGGCTATCTTCTGCAATTTTCGTTGTATTCTAAATAATGCAGACCCCGTTATTGTCGAGTGCCAAGCTGAGCTAACAATTTCGTCTATAGCCTCAAACTTGAGACACCACGCCTCTATTTTGTATGTACGTTGTTTTTTCCAAGAGGAAGGGTGACAATCCACAATGATTGGACCATGATCCGAGATGAAAATGGGGAAATTTAATGTTAAAGCCTCCGGAAATTCGTTTCTCCAATTATCATTACAGTAAGCCCTATCCGATATTTCAAAAATCACCTTATCCTCCTTCCGATTATTAGACCATGTGAATTGCATTCCATGATATGGAATGTCCATAAGGTCACAGTCGTCCTTCCATTCTTTCAACTGCTTTGACCCTTTGATGTTACTTGTTCCTCCTAGCTTTTCATCACTGGATTCAAGTTGGTCAAAATCTCCCAGCAGGAGATGTTTCCCAGGGTGTGACCATAGAAATGCTCTTATGGTATTCCACACCGGAGCTCGTTTTTCATAGATGGGCTCCCCATAAACACAAACAACATAAAAAACAACATTGCATTCATCTTTTACTTCACAGCATACATAGTTAACAGAAACAAAGAGTACAGACACATCTATAGAGCAATCCCAGCACAAAATTAGGCCCCCAGAAAGGTCCTTAGAGTCGTGTCCTACCCAACCTTTAAATCCTAGCTTACATAACATACTATCTAATTCTACTACCTTACTCTTAGTTTCAGAAAGAAAAAGAAAATTTAAAGCTTGACTACTGACGAGCCATTTGATGAACGGAATAGTCGGGGAGTCAGTAGATTTAAGACCCTGACAATTCCAGGCTCCCGCCTTCATATCACCTTGGGGGACTGCTTTGGGCCAGTCTCCACACCCATATCGTAGCTCGAACCATTTGAACTTGAGCTTATATCATCGCTTCCACTCAAACCGTATTTGAGTTTATTCTTTCCTTTGAAGCACTTCTGGAACTTGCATCTCTTTTTAAGCGGCACCCAATCTTCTGATTCCTCCTCGATTGTCACAAGCTTTCCCCCTACTTGCGGTTCAATGAATTTCTTCTTTTTATCTTCCGAGATGATGAGTCTCTCCCAGAAGTTGCCTACCTATCCTAGCTTCTTTTTAGCAAGAGCTTTCATCCTTCTCGCTCTTTCCTTCGCTATTTTGTCAGCAGCTTTTCCTTTTTTTTTTTTTTTGTAAAAAGATCTTCCCACCCTACTTGGGCCACTCTGATTCCCTGGGTCTCCAATCACCCCCTGTGCTACATCCAGCTCCATCAGGTCCTCTTCTATTGGGCTCAAATCCGAGTCCGCTGAGTAATACGGGTCTTCCATCCCCATAGGCTCCTTCCCTTTTCCTTGTCCCAGCCCTTTTTCCTCAAAACTCGTCCACTTAGAAGAGGATGCAGGTTTTGGAACTGGGCTTTCCTTTCCCGAAATAATAAGAGGCTTTGGTTTAGCATCTGTAGGACCACAATGACTCTTTTGGCTTTCATAGTAACGGATAATAGGCCCAACGGCCAGTTTGAATGGATTAGGATAAGAGACCTTTTCTTTTTGGGTTTTACCTGGGCCTTTTTGAGGGTATTGTAAACAGGAAACCTCATATTTAGAAGATTCTTTTAGATATGAGCCTTCCTTTCTCTCAAGGTAGTCTTCAGGGGTCCTTGGGCTTGCTGGTCCTTTTTTGACTTTTACCCTGTCTTGAAGAGATAAGACAATTTTTTTTGACAGATAGGAGGAAGAGTTTGGGTTTGTCAAGGGGGTAGAAAAGGTAAAGGACTGGGTTGAGTCACTAGACTCTTCATGGTGATCTGAGTCCGAAGAGTGTGGGCTTGGGAATTGGGGGCTTTGGAGAAGGTCTCTAAGAGAGACGAGGGCCATGTTGAATGTGAAGATTTACCCCATAGGAATAAATGGGTCATTAAGTGGGTTGGAAGGACGATAGAGCCTAGAAGAATCTACCAAACCCAAGCTAAAATTTTCTAACACCTGAGCATCCAGCTCACTCCATTCATTTTCCATTTTTGACCAAGCTGGTTTTTTTTTAAAAAAATAGACAGAAGGGGTCGTTTAAAGAGAGAAAAGGATGGGTCAAGTTTTGAAAATCTGGAAGGGTATAAATAGACTTGGAGTTATGAGGAGAACTATCAGAAAATCCAGAGGTGTGTGGGTTCCTAAATGGAATTTATAGAGGCATATTGGAATAAATGACTATGGGCTTAGAGCCGAGAGCCGCCATTTTATACAAGTTCAATAAATCCAAACTCAGAGAGGGCAGGGAAGAAGCAATGGACTGATGTTTAGACTGCAGGAAGTCATTACTCAAAGCGCTACTTTCAATCAAAATTTGGTTGGGGTTTTTTGCATTAAATAGGTTTCAATTAATGAAATGGTTTAAGGGCCTACTCACAGTTAAGTCCTCCCCTAAGTCGTTATTTACCCCGCAGTTATCCCCTCTAATGACTTCTACACTAGGACTATAGAGCCTTACAAGACTTTCAAAGCGTCCTTCTTGCAATTCCAGTATGTTTTCTACAGGGTTTAAAGATTGACCTCTGGGTTTTTCTCTTGGTTGGACTTTTTGACTCCCACTGCATTGCTGCAACTTTAGCTTCTTAGCCTCCATTGAATTGACCATGCTATAGTAGGCCTTTCTTTTTTTTCCTGTGCATCCCCCTGCCTTCCTTCTCCGGTGATGATTTGAGTTGTTTCCTGCTGAACCTTGATACCTTTTGCCTCGTTTTTTTTCCGAGTTGAATTTCGTTATTATGGGTGCAATAGGTATGAAGTTCCTCCTTTCCCATAGGAGTATTTTTTTCCTCGGTCTGTCCTCTTCACTTGAAGTCTCTGACCTCTGCCGTTTTCCCGCGGCCGAGCAATTTCCATTACTGGGCCTATCCGAAGAGGAGGATGACATATATTTTGAGGGGGAGCTTTGAAAACTCGCACCGAATGGAATTTCATCAATTCTGGACGTTCTTAAGACCTCAATCCTCCTAAGTCCTATTAACTTATTTGTAAAGCACTGCGAAGGAGGGTGACCAACTAACAAGTTTTACATATCAATGCAAACTTCCGACATTCTTACAAATGATAAAAGTTCCACTATCGAATATGGGCACGCATATGCTTTGTGCCCTGCCATTCCACATTTCTTACAAATGATAAAAATTCCTTCATACCTGAAATCAATCCATTTAAAATGGTCTTGAGAATATTCATAAAAATAGCCTGGCACTAAAGGCTTATTGAACTCCACTTGAACTCTTGCTCTGATGAATTCCTTAGGTCCATCTCTAAGGGATCCTTCATCGAACCCTACCACACGACCAAGCTTTTTCAGTGCTCTTTCTGCAACATGAGCCTTGTTTGAAGCAAGGGGGATACCTTCCACCCGTACCCAAAGCAGGCACTGACTGAAATTGAAGCTCCTTAATGCAGCACTTGGAAACCAACATTTAAAAATTATGAGTGCACCTTTATAGTTTGCACTTCTCCTGGATAGGAGGTTATCTCTATCATCAATATCCGTACAATAAAAGAAAAATATCTTACCAATTCTTTCCACTTTGATTTCTCCATTTGTTACCCAGAACGCGTTTATCCAGCTTTGGATTTAATTAGCCGAGAAATTTCGATAATCCCAGAATTGACCAATCACTGCCATAGGAAACATCGCATCCTCCGGGTTCATATCTCCTACTTGAGATGGGATAATTGGTCCCATTTTTTTTAATCCCATGCAGGGGACATTGAGCAAAACTCCCAAATTGTGCATCCATGATGATGCAAATAAAGATGAGACGTTTTCAGCTGGATTAATAGATGCCTTTATCAAGATAACTGTAGGTGATTTAGTTTGACTATAAGAGAAAAGGGAAGTTAGGATGATGTTGCTATTTTTCTGGGGACTTTTGCTAAACGGAAGAACACCAAAAGTGTAGGTTTGAGGGAATAAAGGGTTTTTCCTACTTGGGGGATGGTTCAGTTGTAATAAGGCTCTAGAATTCTATAGAGAAATGCTCTCAAGTTTAGAGAGAGAAAAAAAAAACTTATTGTGCATTAAACTTGTTAGTTTTATAGGAATTATTCTAATTCAATCCAAATATCGAAGAACTTTAAACCACAATAAAATAGGTATAAACATGGCTCCCCTCTCTAAGCCCTAGAAATAAATTACTCACTCATGATAATAATAATAAACTTAATAAACATAATGAAAGTAGAAGAGTTCATTAAATTAAACAAAGTAAAGAGGAATACCTAATAATTGAAGAACAATGAAAATGGAATCAATGATCTCTATAATCTTCAAAATCAAGAGTTAATACAAAGCTAGAAAGAGAAAAACTAAGTGTTTAAACCTTAAAACGTAGAAATTAAGATAGTCTAATCGAAAATACTAAAAACCTATTTATACTTTTTACAAAACCGGCTAAAAAAGGCAAATTAAACCGTCCCGAAAAATCGCCCGGTCGGGCGACGATGATTAAAACTATGACAGAAGGGGAAAATTCGCTCGGTCGACAGGGCAAGGCTGCCTGGCCATGCTAGCAGGTATTTTTTCGTGGCTCACCTGGTCGGGCCAAACCGCCCGGTCGACCGGGCGGGTGTGTATTCTCAATTTCTTTTCCGTGCAATTCGTCGGAATCACTCATGCAATCTTCCAGATCTTCCTTGGACCTTATGTGACCATTGGACTCCTATTTCGCAACTTAAATAAAGGCACCAAACGCCTAATCTGCACTAAAACATGTAACACACGAAAACAACTCCAAACACATCAAATCACACAAGAAACGAGCTCAAAAGAGCTCAAATCGACTATCAAAACTAAGGAGATTGGAGTAAATAATCGATATATAATAAACACATCAAAATACCCCAAGCTAACCGTTTGCTTGTCCCTAAGCAAAAACATGACATGAACATGAATATGATTGCTTCACCCCTTTATAAATGAAAACAAAGATCAAAATTTTAAGGCTCAAAATCATTCAAGCAAGCATAATTCAAGTTCAACTGTCTAGATCACTCTATCCACCAATCTTCCAAGCAAGCACTCAAATGCGGCTGCCTTATATGACATGAAAATCTCGAAAATGCACTCACTAGGGTGTCACTCCTCTCAACAGTTTTGTGACAGACAATAAATGTGCCCGAACACTTACCATCCCAACCATAACAACCCTTCCCACTCACACTCTCATGTGTTTAGAAAGGTAATAATGCCACTCATCCTAATCATGTCGACTCAAGTAACGAACGTACTCTTTAACCTTGACAAACTGACTCCACATCAATCCAATAGACAATGTAAACACAAGCTCAAGAGGATTTTTTCAGGATTGTAATGTGCCTCAGGTAAGGTAGGGAATATGTATAGGAAATGTGGTGGAGAAACCAAGATTGGGGGAGCAAAAGTCACTACAAGCATCAACCAAACACAAAACCAATAACAACGTCCCAACTCTATGAATCAATAAAATTTTCAATAAACCTATCCTTGAAGCAATGTAATATAAGAGATACAGTTTGCTTGCTCTCAACATGTTTAGTTTTAAAGAGTCAATATTGAAAAATGCTTGGTTAAGCCGAGGTTATTTCTCGCAAAATATTTTCTACTTAAAGTTTTATTTTACCAGATTTTTTTTAAAAGTTATTTCTAGAAAACATGTAATTAAAAGGTATTCTAACAAAAAATTTCTACTTCTTAATATCTCTTTTTCATTTGTTTCTATAGTCTACACCTTTAAAATAATTGCTCTAAACCGAAGTTTTTTCCTTTTACAATTAATTTAATTACTGTATTTCTTTATTTTCAAGTAGTGTTTTTTTTAGATTGATTTCCATCGAAAGGTTCCTTTAGCTTTGATGCCTATATCGATTTGCATAATTAGGAAACAAGTGCATGTTACTCTAAGCAAATAGTTCGATTTGTATTGTTTCTTGAACATATCAGTAATATCTTATGATGTTTTTCTAAGCCAATCTTCCTTTTTTTTTTTTTTTTTTTTTAAATAAACATTAATTCATTGATTCAAAGTCATACGACATCTACAATAGAAGTCAAAACTAAACAAATACATATCAAAATGAAATAAATACAATTATAATATGACAAAACCACGATCGTTGAGTAGATCTAATTAACAATTCTGAAAACCCTCGTCTTTCACATCGATGTCTAATGTAGCTTTCTACAAGGGGGTCTATCGATCTTTTGTAGTTTTGAAGTAGAATCGGATTCAATTCAAGTGATTGCAAACGAAGCCTTGACATCTGTTGCAACTCCGCACAGATTTCGATCAACAAATCAACATCTTGAATTACACAAAAACCCAAAAATAAATTCTCTAGACTCTCACATGGAGAGAGATAAAATTAAACCCAATATACGGGTAGACATAACCCAATATATGGGTATAAAAACTCTCCATTAGAGAGAGACTGAAGTTTATTAAAAACATAAACATAAAAAACTAGTAATAAAGGAGAAAAGTGGCTTACCACTGCCTAAAAGGATGATGGTAGCCCCTAGGTTAAAAATTAGGGTTCCGTGGGAGAAGAGAGAGAAGAGAGAAAAAGAGGGAGAAAAGAGGCGGCTTAGTTTTTCCTAGCTAAGTTAAGCCAATCTTCCTTTGTTTTATGATGATGAGATAATGGTATCTCATTAATTCCTATTTTGCTAAAAAAAAGTAACTTATTCATTCTATGTAAAAAATTTAAAGTAAAAAATTCACCTTATGCACTCAGACAAGCAATGAGCTCTCACCTCTCACCTGTCCCCTCTCAAGTCTCAACCATGAGGTTGCAAGTTTGATTCTCATCACCTCAAACTTTATGGATTATTATGGGAGGTTTTCTTATAAGTTAAAGTCTAGTCTAAATAACGACTGATGATTTCTTATGACTTGAGATTCCCTTATCTCCCCCCACCTTATATGGGCCGTGCTATCTATTTTCTTTAAAGATGAGCAATTAGGTTAAGCATTTTAAAAGTTCAGTGTTACATCTGCAAATTATTTGTAATAAGACAATCATTGAGCAATAAACACCATATTCACTTTGCTCTCCATAGAATAACATGTTCTAGCGAAGCTCTTAACCTAAAAACTAGTACTAGTTCTTAGATTGGTGCATGGGAAGAGAAAAACTTATGCAAACTTATCTTACACGAGTTACAGAACTTAGTAACTTACTTCTACACATTCATTGCAATACAATTAATATGTACGTACGTATAAGTGCGTCAAATCACATATATATAATTGTATTATTTACTGCGTCTCTTTATATATTATTCTTTACTTGTGTTATTTAATCTCGAAAGAGAGAAGAAGGAGACAAGAGAAGGCTTAAATGAAGGGAAGTAGAAGGGTGGGTTGGGAGCATTTAACAGATATTGGTGATGAGAGTGATGAAGAAAGAGAGAGAGAGAGAAGATAGTAGTAGTAGTAGTAGTATCAATATGATGTAGTAGTACATGAAGAGAGTACTTATTTTTTTGTTGTTGTAGTAAGCGAGGCGTTTCAATGCTCATCCTTAAATTCAGCATTTAAGTGAATTCAAGATGATCAGGAGTTAATGAAGGCAGGTAGATCAGAGTCACTTGGCACAAAAAAAAAAAAAAAACCTTTCTTTTTCTCTCACCAAACAAGCTTTTATTATATGTTAGTCTCTCACCCTTTTTGGATCCTTATTATTTTTTTGCAATATACTTATAATTTTTCGTAATTTATTTTGCAATTTGCCATTTGCCATCTTTATATTCATTCGTGTGTACCTTAACTTATAAAAGTAGACTTCTTGCTTTGGAAAATCATCTCCAATTCTCGTCATATATCTCACTAGTCACTACTGTCAACCAACATTGCATGGGCTGGTTGTTAGGCAATTAATTTGGCCCTTTATAAAGTAGGGTTTATTATTTAGCATAATCTTACACATCAATATATACTTGCATGGAGGGACCCTTTTGCTTTTATGATTTTTGCATGGCTTGTGAACAATACTCTTCTCCGTTCTTACGAGTCGTCGTTTTGGTGTAGTAGCCCAATCCACATAACAACGGAGGGATATGAACACATATAAGTATGAAAACAACTTAATCTACCTATTAAGTAAATAATTAACTTAATAAAGATAGATATTGATAATTAGTAGAATACAACTGAAAATTAATATATTTATCCCCTAGATAAAGTATCCACTAAAAATAGACGATCAAGAAATCAGTAACATGAGTTAGATTTACTAATTATTAATTAATGTTTATACCCACTAGACAAAGTATTTTGCAATTAGAACTCATCATGAAATTAAATTATATTCATGGTTTATCTTGAGAGTTTATCTATCCAATGGATAGATGTATCATTGTTCAGTAAAATAGAATTCCAATAATAATTATTATTATTATTGCTACTATTATTACTATATATAGTACGTCTAATGTAAGTCTACCTTATCATTACATTAGTGTAAGACTATCTCGCTTTTTGTCTAAAAAAAAGGTTTTTTTAAAAATTATAGGGGATAGCGTGTTATGTTAAAAGGGCCATTTTTTTATGTTAAATGAGTTATTTTATATAAGGAGTCATTTTGTACCATAAAGGGGACCTTTTCAAGAGAAATGACCTCTTCAGGTGAAAATAAAATAAAATAATATTCATCCTACCATAAATAATTATTATAAGACGATCTTATATGGGAATTTATATTATTATTATTATTATTATTATTATTATTATTATTATTATTATTATTATTATTATTATTATTATTATTATTATTATTATTATTATTATTATTATTATTATATATTATTATTATTATTATTATTATTATTATTATTATTATTATTATTATTATTATTATTATTATTATTTGCCTTTATCGTAGTAAATGAAAATAACACTACTAATATAGAATGGACTAATCTAATTGATATGACTCGATCTAAATCAAAGAATTAATAAGATCAAATTGTTGATCTGATCAAGCTCGAAATGACCCGATTTCAACCCGAACATGAAATTCATAGAGATTTAATGGTTGTCTTGACCTAACTAGACATGACAAAATTTAAACACGGATACGAAAATCCAAAAATAAAATAGTTGACCGACCCGTCAACGACCCAATCAAATTGGAACCAACCAGGCAAGACAATCATCCTATCCAATATTGACTTGATACTTAATTCGAACTGATTATTCACTAAATTCAATGAAGCTTGAAATCTGAATGGATTCAAACCTATTCGAACTCATCTTGAATGTTTGCATATTACACCTAAAACTAACCTAATTTAAAATGACTCGATCTGAAATAATTCGATTGTTTAGGGTAGTTGTGCTTTATTATATATCTTCTACTACAAAAAATATAATAAACCTACAAGACACACTTATTGTCAACCCTAGCCTCCACATCTCTCTTTTTTCTCTCTAAAACCCTAGCCTCCCCTACTCCTTGTTCATCAGTTAGGGATGTCATGGATGATTTCATCCATGGTAAGCCACCTTTTTCCTTTTATTTTCAATTTTTAGTTTATTTTATTGTTTTGTTGAATAAATTAGTATCTCTTTATGAGATTTCTTCAAACCTTGTTATGGGATTTTTAGTCTCTGTTGTGGAGATCTCCTTCTTCCCTGCGGGAGTTGTGAGTGTGGTTTTTTTTTTGTTTTTAGGTATGAGAAATTGTTCTTATTGGTTGAAGTTCAAGACTCAACATGAAGGTATTGGAATCTCGGATGCGTTAATATGACTCGATCAAGAATGATCTTCCCAAACTATGTCAGAATGATAGACTTCCTCATCAATAGTTCTTTGATCCAGCAAATACAAGGGGGATGTGTTTTATTGCTCGATCTAATTCATTATAGTTTCTTCGAATACGAATTTGATTTAAACTTGTTTAATTGTATTTTGTTTTTCTTTAATATCTATTATAGATGCCATTTGACCTTCAATTAATGAAATTTCTCTTTAAAAAAAATATCTTATACTACAATGGTGTAACAAACATATTACAATTTTTAATTTACTCGGTCTCAAAAAGATTTACAAGCTTTCCTATTGTATTAACCAAATTAATTTGCACACATCTAAATTTTATTGTCTCTCTCTCTTCCAACAATTAGCTAGAATGTTGGAGAACTACGCTTCCACTCATTCAACAAAGAAATTAAATGTTGTACAATCTCCCATCATGTGTACTTCCTACTAATCAATAAATAACTTATTTTATCTGAATGTCTCGCATCACTCTTATCTTATCAAAAATATATTAGAAATAATTATAATGAAATTAAAGAAAAAAAATATAACGGAATGTTTTATTAATCGGGAAATCCCGTCCCTAAAGGCCAATAGTGATGGGATTTTCCATCGCAAATCCGTCATTAAAGGGGGTCGCCATTGATGGAAAATCAGGTCGTTAGCGCGTTGTAAAAGGCATTTGCGACGGTTGTTCCCGTCTTTATTTGGTTGTTAGCCCCGTCGCAAAAAGCTTTTGCGACGAAATATTTGGCCCGTCATTATTAAATTGTCATCAATGACTCAAATTCTAATAGTGGATAAGTTCCGACGTGGTCATTCTAATATTTCTTTGATCTTCAAATTTGATTAATCCATCGTGAGTAAAAATTTGTTAAAGTTTGATATATTCCAAGTTCAAATAAACACCAGCTTGAACCTATTACTGTTACCACATAGATGTTCAACTACTAGGTATTAAGACACTAGCTCAACTTACAAATTGGATTATTATTTTTGCCATAATTTCTATTACTTGCTATATACACTTTCTTCATATACGCAATAAATGCTCTTCAATTAGGGAAAAAGAACACGACAGGTTTAAATTAGTACTCCATATATGACTCTTTCAGACTTTCACTAGATTTATAACCACACATAAGAGATGATCCACCAGCATTAAGGGGCCAACCATAACTATGCAAACTTAAATACGTAGTTGAAAATCTCCTCTAACATAATTTAAAGCACTTCTTTTTTCGTTTCTTTTTCTTTTGATGTCACATAACTTAAAGCACTTACACGTGCTATATCTTTATTATTTCTTTTCATTTTAACTTCCTCAGTATATCATTGGTACAAGATAATGAACTAACCTTCCCTTTCTCCTCTCAAAGCCTTCTCTTTCTTGTTAATTCATATATTCTTCAGTGATAGTATTACAGCTAGCTATAACAACCTAAAAAAAGAGGGTGCACTAGAGATAACGTATAGACCTACAATCATCTGACTTGAACCACTCTCTTCCTCCTATAAAAAGATTGTTATTCACAACTATACATAGTAACTCTTAGATTGTGTAAACTGCGAATTAAAAGTAATTTCATTGATTAGTATTTATAGTGATTATAAAGTAAGAAACCTAACTACGTTAGGAATCCAAAAGATATAACAATAAATCTATACAAAGTATGTATATCCTAAATGGGGGAGAAAATATATCTGTAATATTATTTCTATCAGACCCTGCAGTTATAGCGGGAGGAGGTGGAACGCTAAAATTGGATTAAAAATATGTACATAGTTGTCGAGTAGGCCATTTGTGAAGATGTCTGCAAACTGATACACTGAAGGAACATGAAGAAATTGTACCTGACTCAACGCAACCTTGTCCCAAACAAAATAAATATACATCTCAACATGTATGTTTGGTGCACTATGTTGGACACGTTACTAGAAAAATCATATATAGTGAAAATCTTTCCTTAACCCATTAAGAATTACATCCTAAGTATATATACTCTAGGTTTACAAGATAACCATATCCTCTTAATCAGGAAGGCAAACTAACTAAAGGAAATACAAGAGATATACATGCTATTTATATTTACATAATATGAATAATGAAAATACAATGAGATATTTTCACATATTCTAACACACCCCCTCAGTCAAAGCGGGAGGAGGAAGGACGCTGAGACTGTCCCGAAAATCTTCAAAAAGTATCAAAGGGAGGCCCTTGGTAAATATCAGCAATCTGGTGTCGTGACGGCACATGTAAAACACGAACCTCACCACGGGCTACCTTTTCACGAACAAAGTGAATGTCCATCTCAATATGTTTGGTTCGTTGATGATGAACCGGATTCCCAGATAAATAAATGGCACTCACATTGTCACAATATACTAACGTGGCCTTCTTAAGAGGGCAATGAAGTTCAACCAATAGATTTCGTAACCAACAAGATTCCAAAACCACGTTAGCAACTCCCCTGTATTCCGATTCCGCACTGGAACGAGACAAAGTGGCCTGACGTTTCGAGGACCAGGAGAGTAAGTTGTCACCAAGAAAAGCACAATAACCAGACGTGGAGCGTCTAGTGTCAGGACATCCACCCCAGTCAGCACCAGTATATGAAATAAGGGTGGAAATCGTGGATGGATATAAGTGCAGACCATGATGAAGGGTGCCCTTAACATAGCGAACAATACGCTTAAGAGCAAGCCTGTGAGCCTCCATAGGCTGATGCATAAAGAGACAAACCTGCTGAACAACATAGCAAATATCTGGCCGAGTGAAAGTGAGGTACTGAAGAGCATCCGCAAGACTCCTATATAAGGAAGGATCGGAGCAGGGACTGTCGGACTGGGCACTAATTTGGACTTAGTGTCAACGGGTGTAGCAGATGATTTACAAGCGGGCATACCCGCACGTTCAATAATTTCTTCATCAAACTTACGCTGAGATAAGAACAAACCACCTGCATGACGAGTCACAGCAATACCCAAGAAATAATGCAATGGGCCCAAGTCTTTCATAGCAAACTCAGTCCCTAGGCGGGACATGATAGACTGGCGAAGAGTGTCAGATGAGGCAGTCAGAATAATATCATCAACATAGAGAAGAAGATAAGTAGTGTGGTTACCCTGACGATAGATAAACAAGGAATGATCGGACCGGCTGTTATGAAACCCAAGCTGTGTGACAAAATCTGCAAACCTGCGATACCAAGCCCGAGGAGCTTGTTTAAGTCCGTAAAGAGACTTCTTCAACAAGCAAACATGATTCGGGAACTGAGAGTCCCGATAACCCACCGGTTGATGCATATAAACAGTTTCTTTTAACTCTCCATGAAGAAACGCATTCTTAACATCAAGCTGATGAAGTGACCATCCCTTAGACAATGCCAAGCTAAGAACAGTGCGAATGGTGGCGGGTTTGACCACTGGACTGAACGTTTCACCACAATCAATACCAACCTGCTGTGTTTTGCCATCACCTACAAGAATGGCTTTATGCCTCTTAAAAGTACCATCAGATTTTTCTTTATGAGCAAAAATCCACATAGAACGAATCACATTAGCATCAGGGGGGTGGGGCACCAATTCCCAAGTCTTATTTTTAATTAGAGCATCAAATTCATCATCCATAGCCAATTTTCAATTAGGGTCCTGAAGAGCCGACACAGGGTTACGAGGAAGGGGGGAGCGGTGGATATTAGTAAGAAGAGAAAGGATTTTCTTAGGCTTAAAAATACCGTTGTGGGCTCGCGTAATAGGCCGGGGGGGACCGTGTGTGGGGGCTGATTGGAGAGGCAGAGATGGCTGGGAAATAAGATATGGGCCAGGAGAGCTGGGCCCGCGAATGGGAGAGGGAGGCGGGCTGATGGGAGGCGCGGGGCTCCGAATAGTATGTGGGATGGGCAGGTTTTGTGGAGCATGGGAGGGAGACCCAGGAGGCGTGGCCAGCTGTGTTGGGCCAACAAAAGGAGGGGAAGCTCGTGGGCTGAGCTGACGGGGTAAAGAGGGGAGACCCAGGGGGGCATTTGTCTCTAAAAATTGATAGGAGGTGGCAGTGGGCGTATGAAGAGAAGAAAAAGGGAATTTATTTTCGACAAAGGTAACATGACGACAAATAAATATTTTTCTAGACGATGGGTCATAACACTTATAACCACGATGATGATGTGGATAGCCCAGAAAAACACAAGGAGTGGAACGGGCTTGGAGCTTATGGATAGTGGTGGAAGGAAAAAGGGGAAAACACAAGCACCCAAAAACCCGTACGTGAGAATATGTCGGATTTTTGTGGAAAAGAGTCCTAAGAGGAGAATAATAGTTGAGATTCTTATGAGGAAGAATATTAAGGAGGTATGTGGCCATTTGGAGAGCGTGATGCCAAAAAATAGAAGGAATAGATGCATGAGTGAGAAGAGTTCGAACAACATTATTAATGGTCCGAATTTGACGCTTAGCTTTACCATTTTGAGAAGAAGAGTAAGGACATGAGAAACGAAAATTTAACCCATTTGCTTTGCAAAACTGCGAAAAAGGCTCAGTATCAAATTCTCGACCATTGTCACATTGAATATTTTTAATGTCCCTCTGAAACTGTGTTTTAATATATGCACGGAAAGGGAGAAAAGTGGCATATACTTGAGACTTTTTAGCTAGAGGAAAAGTCCAAACAAATTTAGAGTAGTCATCCAACACAACAAGATAATATCTATGTCCCAGAGAACTTAACACAGGCGAAGTCCACAAATCACAATGAACAATATCAAAGGGCATCGTAGTAGATGAAACATAATCAACAAACAGAAATTTCACATGTTTATCAAGAGGACAAGAGTAACAAACTGTAGAAGTACTATGTTTATTACAATTGATGAAATTATTTTTCCTAAGAGAATCTAGAATAGAAGCACCGGGATGACCCAGACGATCATGCCAAAGAGATGGTGCAAGAGCAGCAAAGGTAGATGGAGACTAGTCTGGAGAAGTGATAGAAGTAATAGGATAAAGGGCCCCCTGACTCTCACATCTCATGAGTGGTCTCCCCGTCCGAAAACCCTTCACAGAAAAGCCACAAGGATCAAATTGAACAGTGACATTATTATCAGTAGTGAATTTTCTAACAAAATTGAGATTTTTAATCAAGTGAGGTGCATGAAGGACATTTTTGAGAGCTAAAGGAGGGTTAGGGGAAGGAAGTGTAGCGTCTCCGTAACCACTAATTGGAATACTATGACCATTTCCGATAATAATACCATGTTGTTTGCTCAAATTAAAATAAGACTTAAGAGTACCTTGGGAAGAGGTCATATGAGAAGTGGCGCCCGTATCCATGTACCAATACGGATCCGATGGATAGAGTGAGCCCAAGAGTGTGCATAGCAGTTTCAATGTCCGTAGGAGAAGAGTCCATGGCATAGGCTTGAGGACGGGAGCCCAAAATACCCGGTCCAGGAGGCTGATGGGGGCGTCCATGCTGCTGGCGAGACAACTGTGGCCTGGCCCAGTTTACAGTGGGGTAGGGGCATGGAGGAAATGCCCATGGCATAGGCTTGAGGACGGGAGCCCAAAATACTCGGTCCAGGAGGCTGCTGGGGGCGTCCATGCTGCTGGCGAGACAACTGTGGCCTGGCCTAGTTTGCAGTGGGGAAGGGGCATGGAGGAAATTCCCATGGCCAAGCGGCCCAGGACCATTCTGTGGACTCCCATAGGCAGACGGCCCATATGCCCAAGGAGGCCGTGGAACCTGCTGTCCACCATAATAATGCTGCGGCTGGGTGGGACGGCCACCACCCCCGCCACTGCCACCACCACCAGACTGCGGGCGGCTGCCGCGACCACCACTGTGACCACCACCATGACCCCGGACTGGAATTTTTATTTTTAGAATTATTCCAGTTGGTCTTATATTTAGATGAATTTTGTCCATGATTTGTAGGGGTAGTCACTATGGCCTCGTCATTATGCGTAGACACAAGGGCAGTGGAGGAGGACGAGCCAAGCGAGGCTTTCTTCATCAATCTGGCCTCCTCAAGCACTAACATAGAGCGTGCTTGGTAAAAAGGGGGTAAAGGGTCACTTTGACGCAAGAGAGTGCCAATCCCGTTGTAAGCATCCGTTAATCCCGTTACCATTTGCAAAATCAACCTATTATTGGACACCAGTGCACCGACGTTTTTCAATTTATCCGATAAGATCTTGAGACGTTGACAATAGGCAGAGGCATTGGGAAAATCCTCCATAGTAGTGGTGGAGAATTCTTGCTCAAGAGTGACGGCACGAGACGTTTTATTTTCCTGGAAGATGTCAGGTAACCTTTCCCAAGCCGCTTGTGCAGTAGAATCGGGCTCAAGAATAGTGTTCAGGAGATCATCGGAAATCGTACCATAAATCCACTTCAAAACAGTGGCATCAATGGTGGACCATCCGTCCTTTTCATCCTCCGTGGTGGGAACTTTGGTCTTGTTAGAGGGCATGATGTGATGAATCACCCGGTTTGAACGAGCATGGATTTTGAATAACTCCGCCCACGTGGAGTATTGAACATTTTCCATGTCAAGAAGAATAGGAACATTGTGTTTAATATTAGAGGTAGCAGAAAGAGAAGAGAAAATAGAAGAAGAAGAAGAAGAAGAAGAAGAAGAAGAAGAAGAGGTGGGAGGAGGATTTTGTTTTCCGGTCATGGTGGCCGGACAGTGGGCTGGCGTCGGGAGGAAGACGGCGTGCTAGGGCAGCGGAAGACTTGTGGGAAAAAAATAAAAACCTAGCTTATGATACCATGAAAGATATTATTTTCCTTATCCAATTAAGAATTACATCCTAAGTATATATACTCTAGGTTTACAAGATAACCATATCATTTTAATCAGGAAGGCAAACTAACTAAAGGAAATATAAGAGATATACATGCTATCTATGTTTACATAATATGAATAATGAAAATACAATGAGATATTTTCATATATTCTAACATATAGCACTAGCATTATCACAATATATAAGAGTGGCCTGATGGAGAGGGCAATGTAACTCAAGGAGGAGGTTATGAAGCCAACAATAACAACTACATTAGCAACATCTCTGTATTTTGCTTCTGCTCTTGAGTAGGATGGAGTGGCATGATGCTTAGAGGACTAAGAAATGAGGTTGTTCCCAAGAAAACAACATTAGCTCGAGGTGGAACGACGGACACCCACCCCAATGAACATCAACATAAGTAATCAACCGCATATATAGAAGTAGTAGGATATAAAATTAACACATGATTAATAGCTCCCTAAATACTAGCATGATGCACTTTAAAGCAACATAGTGAGTCTCCCTAAGATCATGCATAAAAAGGCAAACATGCTTACCGCATAAGCAATATCGGGGTGAGTGAAAGTGAGGTACTGAAGAGCACCTGCAAGAGTACAATACGTAGAATCCTGCAACTCAGAGCCAGAATATGCACTAAGTTTAGACTTAGTGTCTACAGGAGTAGCTGCAGGCTTACAATTACCCATGCCTGCGCGTTCCGATATTTCCTATGCATATTTCTGCTGAAAGAACATCAAATAAGAGAAAGTTTTTGGTAACAACTATAATCATAAAGTAACTCAATTGTCCCAAGTCTGACTCCCTCTTATAGCACTATAATGGTAACAACTATTATTTAACTAAGAAATAAGTCTATCGTGTAACCCTTCTGAAGAAGTGGTTAAAATAATATCATCTTTTTTTTTGACATCAAGATAACGTACAAGAAGAAATAGAAAGAAAAACTAGAAGAAAACTCGTAAACGAAACAAACTCAGAAGGCTAATCTGACTAAGAAAAAGACCTATTGTAGTGGCACGACCATTTAGCTAGTTCATGGGCCACCTCAATCTGATGGCCCGGCACTCGAACCACCTGGCATGTTGTAAAGGATTTGGCCGTTCGTAAAATATTAGCAATGGTCCATTTAGTATCTATTGGCCCAGTATTACTCGTTCGCAGGATGCGGACGAGCTCCCGTGAGTCTGTGAGGATACGGATGTGCATATAATTGTTAGACGTCGCCCATGTACAGGCATATTGACAAGCTGTAGCCACCATGGAAATGATGGAATTCAAGTAGCAAAAAGAACCATGTTGATTATTTGGGTTTTGATTCCCTCGTCCCTCCACCCACGCTAAACCACCCACACCCTTCAATTTATGTTTGTGGCCTGCAATTTGTAAGATGATAGGCTGTTGGGAGGAGGTGTGTTGGCCGATGTTGGCAACATCGAAGTCTGGGGGGTTGGCGGATCAAGCGGGTTTCGAGTTGGGTCATGCTGTTGTTGCACAAAAATAGTGTGGAGATGCAAGTTTTCATTCAACTGTAAAGCAATTGAAGCGGAGGTAGGTTGGTGTTGGCGAAAAACTTGCGCATTGCGTAATTTCCAAATGGCCCAAAGAGTACCTATGTATGTGATAATATCAGAATCTGTTAGCGTTATAAAGCTTGCACAGACAATGATGAATCCATTCTTTGGTGGACATGTGCTGGGTATTGTAAACAAGGACATGTAATGGCTTGTGATCCCAAGCTTCAAGTGACAGAGGGCACTGTTGGAAAAGATGTTGTGTATCTTCGTGCTCATGTAAACAAATAGGACATTCCCCTGATGTGGTAATGCCTCGTCTGCGTAAAGCAAAAGTATGCTCTATCTGGTCCTTAACTGTATTTGAACATGGAAGAGTCACTTTTAGTAATAATAAAATCCATGTGAAGTAAGAAATTTGCAAACCGTTAATATGGGGAGCTTGCTTCAACTCATATAATGTTTTTCACATGCATATAGACAGTTTCTTTCAAATCACCATGCGGAAAGACATTTTTGACATATAGTTGATGAATATACCATTGTCATGCTATTTCTTGTGACCTGGAATCAAACAAACAAGACGAACTTTATGTGTTTTAGGCTCACCGTTAGATTTTTCGTTATATCTCATAGTGGATAGCTAGGAACTCGATCAGATGCTATGGAAATATAGTTGATAAAACTAATAATAGAGAACTATAATATTTTCATAATTATTTTCAACCAATTGCTATATTATTAAGGCTTATCCGCTTCTGATTACTTATTTTAATATTGTATACTTTTTAGTAAATTTTGACTAAGAAATCAATGCATATAATAAATTTTCAGCCATCTATATAATATGGGTCAAAAGTCTATAAATAACCCATAAAAATAAGGAAAAATTATTTTAGATAAGCTAACATATGCATGGTATTTTCAAAATTAGGCAAGCATTGATCATTCTCGAGTAAGTCTACATTTCATACTCATTTAATTTTATTTGTCATATGACCGGTGACCAGTTTAATAGGTAAAAGTATGAATTCTATTTTTATATATTTTTTTATCTTTCTTTAAATTACATTCCTCATTAAAAAAAAGGACAATCTCATTTCTCTCAACCACAAATTTAATTTCAACAACCATTTCGCACTACTAGCCAGTAAACCCACCACATTAAATTAAACATGCACCCAAGCCTTGAAATCAACTTGCCTCTCACCAAAATACCCTCAAAAGACCAACCCCCACCCCTGAACCCATCCCAGCAACGAAACACCACCGTCGATCCCGACAATACCCACTACTACGATGGGAACCCACAAAATGACAAAATCTCACCAATACAACAATACCCACGAAATTCCCACCTCTTTCTCCCTCATATGGCATTCATGAGGATGGATCACTTGAGTTCGCTATCAATTTTTAAGTGAATCATGAGAAGATACGCTTGTGGGTGCAACAAAAGTGAGGAGAAATAGACAATTTTTGTCCATTTAGAAACTAAAATTGTGATATTTGGATTTTGTGGCGAAGATGGTGTGGATGTATCGAAATTAGGGTTTGCTTCATCGTTCGCCTATAGTGCTTGTCGCCAGGAAGTCATTTCTGTGTCATAATGGTACGTATACATTATAGAGAAAGGAAACTCTTTATTGTGGAAGTATAGCAATGGGATTTAAGGTTAAAGAGTGGAAGATTTGTGAAATCGAGCGGTGATGGATTAAAAGAATGGATTGGGAGAAGGGTAGTAAAGGGGGGAGGCCATCAAAAGAGTTGAGGGACAGGGGCGGATCTAGGGGGTGGCCTACCCGGGCCTCGGCGCACCCCATGATCCAAAATATTTATAAGTAACTTATTTGGGATAGTAATGCAAATAGATATGGTGGAGCAGGTAGTTGGAGCGCGAGTATACTAGGCATCAAGTCACGAGTTTAATTCTAAGGACAATTGTTTTTGGTTTTTTCGGCTTTTCTATCTTGGGTCCCTCAACTTTCCATAATTGCCAATGCCATGTTATTTTTCCTTTCTATTTTAGAACTAAGGTTATCCATAGGAAGTTAGGAATATATTTCCCTAACGTTGATCCTATAATGTGTTGCATAATAATGAATTACAAAGTAATAATATAATTTATAAAAGATAAGATCTTGTAAATCAAATCAGATCAGATCAGATCAGAAAAAATAAGTTCAGATAAGTTCATATCAGAAAATTTCAGGTGAACTAAACATAGCCTTACAAGCCAAAAAATTTCCATTAAATCTCAAGAATATGAATAATGAGATATGGCTCACCATTAAATAGAGGCATAGAGCCCTCACATATTTTTCTTAGGTTTCCACTGTAAGTCTATGCCGCCCCCAAAAACTTTGCAAGGGAAAACACAAGTAGATTGGAACGTATACACTCAAAAGGCTAATTTGAGAAATTTTAAGTAAAAATATCAACAATTTTTAATTTAGATATGGAGTAGAGATAATGAACCACTAATTGCAAAGAATATTCTCATAAACTAAGTAAAAATCTATAGTAATGTGTTGCTATGATCATGCTAAATAGGATTGACCATCAATTATAAGGTTAAACTTAAGGAGGATGACAAACAATTAGTCATAACTCAAGGAGTTCAAAACATATCCAAATTGTATTTTGTATTTTCTTGCAATAATATGATAGACATCTATATCGCACCTGCATTTTTAAGTCCAAAAGGCATAACCTCATAACAGTAAATACCTTTGTCGGTAACGATGGCTGTCTTTTCCTGGTCGTCGGGATGCATAAGGCTTTGATTGTCGCCAGATATGCGTCCATGAACGTCAAGAGCTTGTGTCCTGCCGTCGCGTTGACCATTGCATCTAAGTGGGGAAGTGCAAATGGATTCTTAGGACAAGCCTTATTAAGGTCTATGAAGTTGATGCAGACCAAGACCCTCCACTTGTCCTTCTTTTACTAACAAGGACAACGTTAGCTGGACAATCAGGATATGTAACTTCACGTACCTTACATGTATCAATCAACTTTTGTAATTCGTCGTTTATAATTTGATTGTGTCTAGGAGCGAATATACGTCGTTTCTACTTGACTGGTTTACGCTCCGGATCGACGTTCAGCTTATGAGTGATAACGTCTGGACTTTTACCTGTCATATCTTCATGGACCAAGCAAACCAATGCTAGTTATGGGTGTGCAAAAATCAGTCCGGACCGGACCAGAATCGATTTTGATTGTTTATGCTGTTTTTTGCCTAAACGACAAGATTCGATATGGGGACGAAAACAACCAGATTGCTATTATGTATGCGACACGAATGCAAAAAAGGAATTAATGAGGAACGACATAAAGTGTTGACGCGAAAAAACCCCAATGAAGGTGGGTAAAAAACCGCGGGTGAAAATGAGTCCACCAATCCACTATATGCAATTGTTGCTCAGAGTGAATGACAATCAATACACCCTAAAATATTTGTTCCAAGTACAAGAGATGTTTATTCGAGTAAAGTAGGAAAGTTGCTAGAAATGTAAAATATGTATGAATAACTTCAGAATGATGGTTGTTGCACGTATATTTGATGTGTGAAGCTTGAACCCTTTTTCTTGTAACTCCAAAGAATTTAAATAGCACATATCTAGCTGTAACGCACACCCAAAGATCTCAAAGGTATCTCCGCATAATCCCAATTGACCTCCTGCACTCACGCCATGTGGTTATGACTTGAGTCCTCAACGGTAACTTAGCAACAACATAGCAGCCATACTCCTAGCTTATTCACCGGGTAGTTCTTAGGTCCTTGACTTAGGTCATAACGTCGGTGTCGTATCTGATCATGTCAACGTCTTTATTCCATTACGCCAATGTCAACCTAAAATTTTAGCCATAACAAGCTTTTGGGCACCCAACCCAATCAACATCCGAATAAGTAATAATGAAAGAAATATCATCTACGAGGCAAAGCCAATATCAAAAAGTAATAATCATTTGTGCCATGCAAATACTTGAACACCTACTTAGCTAACCAACATATGTGATATGTTGCACACCGAGAAGCGTTCAACTCGCATAAACTGAGAATATATATTAGGTCATATTTTAGCCAAGTATTGTTATCATACTGCGGTGCTACATGGCATATTCTCTTCACCTTATATTTTCTTTTATGAACTTTTCTTACTTTTTCTAAACTTTTCTAAACATCATGAACTTCTCTTATTTTTCTGAACTCTTTTATTTTATCTAAACCTTTCTTATTAACTTATTTGAACTTTTCTTATTTTTTCTTAACTTTTTCGAAAGTTTTTTTTTTTGAAATTAATCAGAAATAAGGTAAAGACAAATTGATCCTCAATCAAATTTGTTAACAACATTTCGCCATATCCAAAGTGTGAGAGACGGTGGTACAAATTAAAAGGGGAGGAGTGTGCAAACATGCTTAGTACTTATGTCATGCTTGGTTAATTGTACTAAATTGTGGTAATGGTAATATTTTTTTAGTGTAAGTTTGTGAATACATTTCAATTTTAACATTCATGGTAATGAAACATGATGTCTAAACATGTGTTTTCCTTCATAAATTTTCATTACCACCCAATACCACCTTACCAAGTGGTAATGGATGGTAATGAAAATTTAGAAAAAAAAAAAGAATAGGTGTTTTGGGTGAACTAGCATTATAATGGATCTTGACATGGGAATGCCTCCACAAATATGCATTAAAAACCATTACCACCACTATTACCACGAACAAAACAGGTCATAGTAGTATCAAGTATGAAGGTGGAAGTTTTGAATAAGTTTTGCAACAAACTTAAGTTTAGATAAAAAAATAATCCTCGACAAGTTTGCACATCTTTCCTATGAAATAGCGAAAATCTCCCAAGACTTTAATACAAATCGGACAGCAAGAATAGATATGTAGGAATCAAAAAGTATAGTTAACATAGAGAACAAATGTATCAATGTGCCATGGTGAAAGACACATCGATATGACATAAGAAGCAACCTTGTTGTAAAGAAAAACTACTAAAATAATGGTGGAACTAAGCTCGAAGTTAAAACCATATATAGCTTTCTTTAGATCAAATAACATGAGTACGAATATCATGGCTTATGAAATCTACATATTGTTTCATATATACATATAAAGAGCTTGAGCCTGCCACGGAGGAGTGTAAATTCACTTTACAAGAGTAAGGAGGTTTCACCTTAAAACCATATGGCAATAAGAGGGTTGCCCCTTTGCCTTATAAAGTGGACATAACTCATATATTTCTTCAATGTGGAATACACATCCCAACACTTAATTCCAAATTCATTAATTGTGAGACAACACTTCCATTCACATGTGGGTTTGTTCATGGGCTCAACACTCCCTCTCACATGTGAGTTGTACATAAGCATGGCCCAGATCAATCCAAACCCAACTTAGGCTTTTATATAATGATAAAATTTGATAGAACTGAAAATGGGTCTAGGCAACCAAAATGAGCAACTCCAAGGAGGTTCCGTACTGAAACCAACTGATAGTAGTAGGAGCAAATTCTTTACCTTATAATGTGGTTCTTTATCTTCTCTTCTCCAATGTGGGACAATTCACATGTGCACAACAAAATGGAGTTCAACACTCCCCTAACATGTGAGTGTCCTTAGAATTAGAGCATACTAGTAAGGTAGTAAATAATAATCCTCATCCAATAGAGTCCCCTTCTTGACAAATGCCCAAATACTAGTAGAAAACGTTGATTTGCATCTCCTGAATTGTGTCGCACAACACATAAATCGACGTGGAAGTGGAGGAGCGCATCATTTGCATCGGACACTCACAACATCCGATGCAAATAATGCTTTATATGCGTCATATGTATCATGCATTCGACGCAAAAAATTAAAAGAAATGGGTGCGAGATTCATGTGCGTCGGACCCCGGTCAATGTTTGACGCAAATCATGAAAGCCAATTTTGCATCGAAAGATAAGTTAAATGCGATGCAAATGGTTGTTTCCAACGATTTGCGTCGGATATGTAATTCCATCCGACGCAAATGGGTTTTAAGGCCTTATTATCCATGCGACATGTACACATTCACTAATTGCATTACGACCTTATTTTGGATCTGATTTGCGTCGGATCTTATTTTATGTACGACGCACATAGGCCATAAGGCCAAAAATAAAATTTGAAACCCTACCAGCATTTCCTTCAAACCCAGCATTCAGTCTCTCTCCTTCCCTCTATTCTTCTCTCGTCTTCAACTACACAAGCTGTAAATTTCTCGAATTTCTCACGTTCAGTTCTCACTCTCTATTGTTATCTTCTCGTCAAACTTCAAAAACACAGTTCTTCTCCTCACAGGTTAAAGGTTCATCACTTTTCCTCTCTCTCTCTCTCTCTCTCTCTCTCTCTCTCTCTCTCTGATTCTTCCTTATCTAAGTTTAATTGAGTATGTTTCTTCCATTTTTCGAATTAAAACCTGCCTATCTTAACACAAAATTTCCCGAATTTTGAAATGAATATTAGGTTTCGAAGTGTCGAGCATCAACGTCTGTTGATCGAGTTCCTCGTTGTTCGAGATTCGGCTTTGAACCCACTGATTTTCTCTGCGGTCACATTTCCCCTGAACCCAAATCGCTATCGGCCCCCTTTTGTTCACTCCACAATTGATGGAGATACCATGATTTTTTATTGGATGACAACCTAGAATTGTGATCTTGAGTTCGAGTTGGAATGAAAAGGGAGAGGCGTGTTGTTGAGCTTCGAGTTAACGGCATGAATCTGCCCTCTTTCCTCCCTTTTGTTAGGTGTGATCAATGAGAGAACCGGATATATCACTCCAAGGAACAGAATCTACGCTTTCCTATTAGTTTAATTTCGCCCCACTAGGATCACCGGGTTACCACGAAATAACTAATGAGATACAATGGAGTTGTAATTCACTTATATGATCGATCAAAGTGAATTCTAAGGACTTTGTGTTTTGGATTGTGATTTACACTCAATGAAAATTAGCTAGTAATTCAAAGAGCAAGCAAGTGTTTAGAGGAGAAAACACTTAACACCTTTTTTCTCTCTACTTGTTCACAAGTGAACTACAATGGCCTATTTATAGCCATCAACCTAGGATGCCATTAGTCACAAAGGAGTAATGATACACCATTGAAAAACTCGTTAAAATCTTAATTCATTAGCATGTTAATGAGTATTAAACCCATGTAACATACTACATTTAACCATCAAGATTAATGCTAAATCAATGACTAGTAACATCCCTCATAATCAACTAAGAGCATCCAAGAATACAAAGTATCCAATGTTGTTTCATTGCCTTGTACACTTAAGTCCATTTATGTATAAATGTTCCAACAATCCTCCGCCCATTTATAATATAAATGGCTAACGACTTGCATAAAATTATTCACAAAACAACATACTTGTGCATAAATAGAAATGTCATAAAGATTGAATTCCTACTTAGTATATGTATACTTTACGATAACTCCAATTGTTATGATAGACTAAGTTTTGAATCAAACAATCACTACGAATTATCGAAGATACAATACACACAAGTACTAACAAAAATTCCTTTAACCCTCTACACCTTTGACGACATGGTGTCCATATCCATTCATGAGTTTTCCAAGTTAAGCCCCTAACTTGGTGAAGCGGCCAAACTTCTTACTCATATAGGTAGACTTTATTTATAGAATAATCACTCTTGCAATATGAGCATCCTCCAAAAGTCTATTAAGAAATAAATTCTCAACCTCCTTCATTGCAATATTGAGCACTAACCTCAGGATGATTTGCTAATTTAGTGCTCCAAATTACTATTCTTGAATTCAATGAGGATCCAACTTTACTTAGTAATTTAAGTTGGGCTTTCCACCCCTTTACAATTTTATACTATTTTAACTTGACAACACTTTGGCCAAAGATTTTTCCAAGTTAAAATGAACCGTATAAAAATTCAAGATTGCGACTCCATGTTATATAAAATCAAGCATATAATAATGTCGCATTTCCATGTGCTATGATTTACTCCCTACGTTTCCTAAAGATCTTCCCTCTTTCCGTTTAAGGGTGTTTCCAAAAGATCTTCCCTCTTTTGCTTTATTCCTTATTTGGCAAAACAAATTTCCCTATTTACCCTCTCATGTCACTATCATATGGTCCATCATTACATTATTAATTCAATTTTACTCTCTTTCTCTCTCCTACTTTAACCCATTTTTATTTGTTTATTTATCTTAACCCCTTTCTCTCTCCTACTTTACTCACACCATGTCCCACACAACTTGATTTACCTTGGTATCTGTAGGAACAGTAAGTGGGAAGATCTTTAGGAAACGGAGGGAGTACGATATAAACATGATAGTATACCCCATTGATAAAATAGAAGTATATCACAATAACTAGTGATATGATACATGGACTAGCCATAAAATCACTTCACATATCAAATGAATATCACTCCATCTATTTAATTTACATGACAATTATTATAGTATTTGAAAATGCTCCACAAACTAATTCTTGGATTTCCAAGGAATTACACATCCAAGAAGAAACACCTCCTTTATGAAGAATAAACCTCCTCCACAAAGAACAATATTTTCATAAAGAATAAACCTCCATGAAAATCTCATCTTCTAGTAAAAAATACCAATTCCTTAATCCATGACTTAATTTGTATCAAAATATATAATCCTTCTTATACCAAAAGCCATATATTTTCATTTTCAATCAAGACATGTCACTTAAAAAATTGAGTCAAAGATAATAAATTAAATAATTATCTTTCTTTATACTTATCCCAAGTATAAAGGCTTAATTTATATGCATAAAAATACATTTCATAAATCAATATCCAAGTATAAGATTTCTCCTCCCAATATATACAAATTTTACCATATGACCACATGTTACCAAATTTGTATATAAACACTTATACTTTTGATTTATCATGAGACCATATCTCAAAAATTATTGTGGAAGTAAACATCACAATAAACATACTATCTTTACCAAGAAAAGTACTCTTAATAATCTTAGATTATTATCATTGTTGAAAAGAAAAAAAAACCCATATATCATAGAACATTGTTAACAAATGCACATAGTTCTATTAAACCATAAAACCACATCAATAATTAAATTGATCATCATACATATGATATGAATATGTAGAGCAAAAACAATTATGAATAGACATGCATTTTACCTTTAACAAATAATAACCATAGTACGTAGAACAAACCATATCCAACTCTTCCAAGACCCATATCCTTGAGAGGTGAAAACATATCCAAAAGAAAATTAAACTAATAGATTGTTAGGTGTGATCAATGAGAGAACCGGATATATCACTCCAAGGAACGGAATCTACGCTTTCCTATTAGTTTAATTTCGCCCCACTAGGATCACTGGGTTACCACGAAATAACTAATGAGATACAATGGAGTTGTAATTCACTTATATGATCAATCGAAGTGAATTCTAAAGGACTTTGTGTTTTGGATTGTGATTTACACTCAATGAAAATTAGCTAGTAATTCAAAGAGCAAGCAAGTGTTTAGAGGAGAGAACACTTAACACCTTTTTTCTCTCTACTTGTTCACAAGTGAACTACAATGGCCTATTTATAGCCATCAACCTAGGATGCCATTAGTCACAAAGGAGTAATGATACACCATTGAAAAACTCATTAAAATCTTAATTCATTAGCATGTTAATGAGTATTAAACCCATGTAACATACTATACTTAACCATCAAGATTAATGCTAAATCAATGACTAGTAACATCCCTCATAATCAACCAAGAGCATCCAAGAACACAAGGTATCCAATGTTGTTTCATTGCCTTGTACACTTAAGTCCATTTATGTATAAATGTTCCAACACCTTTTCATTTTTATTTTCTGTTTGTAGCATCCTTCTCATCTTACTTTTTTTCTTTTTTGAATTTTAGTGATTTTGTAATTAATTTTATTATTCTTCTATAAATTGAAGGAGAAGATCAATATCTTATTCATGGTTCAACTTTTTTTTTTTTTTAGTTTGCTACTCAATTTTGTGCTTAAAATTTGTTATGTTTAAAAAGTATGGTTTGATTGAAGTCTGGGTTTTAAGATGTTCGATTGTTGTTGTTTAATTTTAATTTAATCAAATATGTATACAAGTTGTATAATTGAAGCAATAATGGAACGAATAATTATTGTGGAGTTGTATTATAAATTTGTGGCATTGATGAATGGCTGACAACACTGATTTGTATGTATTCTATAAAAATGACCCATTTGCATCGAATCCATGTAAAATCCGACGCATATTCACTTATTCTTTATTAAAAATTGACTGTTTTACGTCGCACATAGTCTAACATGCAACACAAATGGTGCTAGTGGTGTTGATCTAATTGGGCTCAAGGGTCATGTGCGTCAGACATTGCTTAAGTCTGACGCAAATAGCTTAATATCTGCATCGAGTCCTGATACAACGCAAATCATCTCTCCTTAATTTGCGTCGAGGCCTGTAGCGTCAGACATGTGGGGTCTGGCATCTGACCCAAATCGTCGATTCTATACTAGTGATATAGCCCAACAACCTGGGCTTCGATACCATGTCAAATTGGTCTGGTTGCTCCCGCCACTGAAGAGTGGAAATTCACTTTACAAGACCAAAGAGGTTCCGCCTTAAAACTGTAACAATAAGGAGAGTAGCCCCTTTGTGTTATAAAGTGGGCATATCTCATATATTTCTTCAATGTTGGAAACACATCCCAACACTCCGATCCCCCTTAATTTCAAATTCATAATTGTGGGACAACACTTACATTCACACGTGGTTTGTTATGGCTCAACAATACCTCATCAATTAATAACGTGAACAAAGCACATTCAACATCTATCGGCCTCATCGATTAGATAACCAAGAAAAAATGCATATTTCTAATATATAAGTGAAGGGGAGCATGGTGTCCCACAATTAAATGACTATAATACCCCTACTTTTTTAATTACATCAATTTTGTTTAAATTTTTTAAATAATAATGGTTATCAATCAAAATATTTGTGATTTAAAACACTAAAATTAGAATAACTTAAAAAAATTAGTTTTAGAAAAAAGAAAGACTAAAAAGTTCACAAAAAAAAAACAATATACCAAACTATCAAAATCTTCCATCAAAAGGAAACATTACCAAAATAAAAAAATCAGCAATATACTTCCATAATATTATATTAATGTAAAGAAAGATCATTTTAATGGTTTATATAATTTCAATTTGTGTAATCCAGTTACATATAGATAATAAGGTTAGATCAAGACAATGTACTACATTTGAAGTTTTAGCTATAATAATGATAGATAAATAAATGTTAGAATTAAAAACTATTCACAACTAAAAAGAAATGCACAAAAATGTGAAGGTAATCTTTGCGATTATGGAGAACATAAATTTGAATCAAATTTGGGAATTAAAAAAAGCAAAAAATAGCAAAAAGAAAGATTCTTTTTTCTTATTTTATTTCCACGGATAAATATATTTGTAATCATGAACTAATTTGCTAATCGGATTAGACTTGACAAAAGAGGTGATTATGCAATAATTTTTATGAATATGTTTTTAGTACTATGTTGAAAATATTAATTAGAAGTGCATGCTTTCTTTAACTACGTTGGTTCCATTTTCATTCAACTTATTTTGCTTATCTGATCAACTGATCTGAACTTATTTTTGCTGAACATAACTTTTAATAAATTGAACAAAATAGACCCTTTACTAGAAAAAAAATTGCCAACTTAAACTACTATAATGATGTCGTTATTGTATGTAAAACTAGCTACTCAACATTACAAAATATCAAAATGAAGAAATCGTTATTACGCGCAACGCATACTTAGAAAGCTAGTTTAACATCTAATTGAAGAATGACCCAATCTAATAGCCTCCCTTACCCTTTCTTCATCAGTTAGGGTTGTCATGGATATTTTTATTCATCGTAAGGCACTCTCCTCCTTTTATTTTCAGTTTTTAGTTTTGTTGAATAAATTAGTATCTCGTTATGGAATTCTTTTTATTCATCGTAAGAATGTTCTTCCCAAAATATGTCAGAATGATAGCCTTCCTCATCAATAGTTGTTTGATTTAGCAAATACGCAAGGGAGATGCGTTGTATTGCTCGATCTAGTTCATTGTAGTTTTTTCGAAGACAAATTTGATTTAACCTTGTTTGT
The DNA here is from genome assembly GCF_026745355.1 of Beta vulgaris subsp. vulgaris. Taxonomy (NCBI): domain Eukaryota; kingdom Viridiplantae; phylum Streptophyta; class Magnoliopsida; order Caryophyllales; family Amaranthaceae; genus Beta; species Beta vulgaris. The sequence goes on from NC_079202.1 coordinate 46,553,437, forward strand.
TTGTATCTTGTTTTTCTTTAATATCTATTGTAGATGTCGTTTGGCCTTCAATTGATGAAATTTCTTTTTTTTTTTAAAAAAAATGACCCAACCATAAAACACATAAAGGGATCACGAAACCGACTGCAAATTGATCGATCGAATAACATGCTTAAAAGTCTTAGAAAATCCATTCCACCTTGCTGGTTAAATCTTTTCATGCTGAAACTTGCACCCTGACCTATCAGACTCTTAGTTTGCCTTGTAAATCCACATAGATCCAACCAAGTTCTTTCGAGCATTTCATGTAATTTTTAAATACGAAATTTGAATTCTTCCGCCATGTATATACTAATTTTAAACATTATTTGCTTTATAAAATCCATCTTATATCCAAGTGATCATATGATGATCTATTATCACTAGTATAAATGTTAATTGCGACGGTCATTAAAGGGCATATTGTTGCGGTTTTGGCTGTGCAACAATTATTACCTATTGCTGCGTTTTATTGTTGCGGCTAGAGGTGGGCACGGGTCGTGCCGGGACGGCCCACGTGCCAAGCCCGCATGCCTCGTGCCACAACGTGCCGTGCCAAAACGGGCCAAGAAATGCTCGTGCCGTGCCGGGCTCGTGCCAAGTTGTAAAATCTAAGGCCCATGCACGACCCGGCCCACGTGCCGTGTCGGGCCGGCTCGTGCCGTGCCATCATGCCTTATACAAATTTTAAATATTATGAAATTTTAACCAAAATAAGCGTGCCAACTTGTGGGCCGGCCCGTCGTGCTTGTGCCGGGTTCGTGCCAAACTTTTAGAATGTTGTTCATGCATGGCCCACGGCCCACCACCGTCGTCTCATAGCGGGCTGTGCTGGGCCGGGCTCAAATCGTGTCGTGCCGTGCCGTGCCGTGCCGGCCCTGTGCCAGCCCTCGTGCCAGCCCAGCCCATGCCCAGATCTAGTTGCGGCTCTTACCCAACAACAATAGGTATTTTTTTTAATAAAAAAAAGAAACATATTGCTATTGTTTTTGATAGGAACAACAACATTAGGTATTTTATTGATAAAAAAATGAAACCTATTGCTACTGCTTTTGATAGGAACAACAACAATAGGTGTCAGCGAAAGTGAGGAGCAGCGAAAGTGAGAGGCGAAGAAAGGAGGAGCGAAAGTGATGGATGGGAGTAAGACAGAGTGAGAAAGGTTGAGAGAATTGAGAGGGAGAAGTGTATCTGCCATGAGAGAGAGGAAGGAGGATTGAGATAGAGAACTCAGAAGTGAGGGAGGCGCGGGTTAGATTTAGGGTTTAGTAAGGAAGGTGCGACTGAAATATTGTTATATAATATTGGGCCTTTTATTGCTATAGTTTTTTCAAGAAACTGCAACAATAGCTTAAAATTTTAATATATTAATCAATTGCTGATTAAAATATTAATATTTTAATCTATTGCTGCGGTTTTGGGTAGGAACCGTAGCAATAGATCTTGTCAAACTAGTCAAATAGTTTTGAAAATTTTTCATTGATGTCTAGTGTTGCGGTTTTCACCCAGAACCGCATCAATAGGTTAATTTTTTATTCTTTTTTTTCTTTTGACGTGATTTACTGCTACGTATGGGTTAAATCGCGTCAATTCAGCCGTAACAATAAGCAATTATTCTACTAGTGTGTTGGACAAGGGAGTTACAAACATAACATCTCGTCGGAGATTAGAGGACTTGGCGAGGAGAGAAACTCGAAAGGACAAGACAAACACAATACTCGCAAGGCATTACCAATAGATAGAAATTCAGACGAGATGGCCATGCTGAGGGGCTGCGTGGGAGTGTTTGATCGCCTCATTAACAAGGTCCCTCATCAGAGCAACTATATAAAAGTAGGACACACGATCGAGGGTGTTTATGAAACACAAGTAAACGTTCACGACTAATTAAGTGAGCTGTCAGATGCCGCTTGTGTTTTGTGCAGGGTTGTCAAAGCAAGGGAGAGATGTATTGTGTGTATTGTGCACGGATGTGGACAACATGGGCAATGGATGAGCATGAGCCACAACAAGAAACATGTGCATTATTTATTAGGACCTTAGACAAAATCATGGTTGATCAGCATTAATAATGCTTAACAATTGATTAATATGTTTACCTTTTACTGTTCAATAACTAGCACTTAGAGATGTATACATAATTTTACTCAAAAAAAAAAAAAGAGAATGGAAGTATTAGAATATCGCTACACTTATTCACTGGATATATCCACACATACTCGGAGCTTGCTACGTTTACCTAGTGGCCGGGTAATCTATCGAACATAAAATCATAGATTATTTTTTCACTTTACAAGACCAAAGAGGTTCCGCCTTAAAACTGTAACAATAAGGAGAGTAGCCCCTTTGTGTTATAAAGTGGGCATATCTCATATATTTCTTCAATGTTGGAAACACATCCCAACACTCCGATCCCCCTTAATTTCAAATTCATTAATTGTGGGACAACACTTACATTCACACGTGGGTTTGGTTATGGGCTCAACAATACCTCATCAATTAGATAACCAAGAACAAATGCACATTCAACATCTATCGGCCTCATCGATTAGATAACCAAGAAAAAATGCATATTTCTAATATATAAGTGAAGGGGGAGGCATGGTGTCCCACAATTAAATGACTATAATACCCCTACTTTTTTAATTACATCAATTTTGTTTAAATTTTTTAAATAATAATGGTTGATCAATCAAAATATTTGTGATTTAAAACAACTAAAATTAGAATAACTTAAAAAATTAGGTTTTAGAAAAAAGAAAGACTAAAAAGTTCACAAAAAAAAAACAATATACCAAACTATCAAAATCTTCCATCAAAAGGAAACATTACCAAAATAAAAAAATCAGCAATATACTTCCATAATATTATATTAATGTAAAGAAATGATCATTTTAATGGGTTTATATAATTTCAATTTGTGTAATCCAGTTACATATAGATAATAAGGTTAGATCAAGACAATGTACTACATTTGAAGTTTTAGCTATACTAATAATGATAGATAAATAAATGTTAGAATTAAAAACTATTCACAACTAAAAAGAAATGCACAAAAATGTGAAGGTAATCTTTGCGATTATGGAGAACATAAATTTGAATCAAATTTGGGAATAAAAAAAGCAAAAAATAGCGAAAAGGAAGATTCTTTTTTCTTATTTTATTTCCACGGATAAATATATTTGTAATCATGAACTAATTTGCTAATCAGATTAGACTTGACAAAAGAGGTGATTATGCAATAATTTTTATGAATATTTTTTTAGTACTATGTTGAAAATATTAATTAGAAGTGCATGCTTTCTTTAAACTACGTTGGTTCCATTTTCATTCAACTTATTTTGCTTATCTGATCAACTGATCTGGACTTATTTTTGCTGAACATAACTTTTAATAAATTGAACAAAATAGACCCTTTACTAGAAAAAAAATTGCCAACTTAAACTACTATAATGATGTCGTTATTGTATGTAAAACTAGCTACTCAACATTACAAAATATCAAAATGAAGAAATCGTTATTACGCGCAACGCATACTTAGAAAGCTAGTTTAACATCTAATTGAAGAATGACCCAATCTAATAGCCTCCCTTACCCTTTCTTCATCAGTTAGGGTTGTCATGGATATTTTTATTCATCGTAAGGCACTCTCCTCCTTTTATTTTCAGTTTTTAGTTTTGTTGAATAAATTAGTATCTCGTTATGGGATTCTTTTTATTCATCGTAAGAATGTTCTTCCCAAAATATGTCAGAATGATAGCCTTCCTCATCAATAGTTGTTTGATTTAGCAAATACGCAAGGGAGATGCGTTGTATTGCTCGATCTAGTTCATTGTAGTTTTTTCGAAGACAAATTTGATTTAACCTTGTTTGTTTGTATCTTGTTTTTCTTTAATATCTATTATAGATGTCGTTTGGCCTTCAATTGATGAAATTTCTTTTTTTTTTAAAAAAAATGACCCAACCATAAAACACATAAAGGGATCACGAAACCGACTGCAAATTGATCGATCGAATAACATGCTTAAAAGTCTTAGAAAATCCATTCCACCTTGCTGGTTAAATCTTTTCATGCTGAAACTTGCACCCTGACCTATCAGACTCTTAGTTTGCCTTGTAAATCCACATAGATCCAACCAAGTTCTTTCGAGCATTTCATGTAATTTTTAAATACGAAATTTGAATTCTTCCGCCATGTATATACTAGATTTTAAACATTATTTGCTTTATAAAATCCATCTTATATCCAAGTGATCATATGATGATCTATTATCACTAGTATAAATGTTAATTGCGACGGTCATTAAAGGGCATATTGTTGCGGTTTTGGCTGTGCAACAATTATTACCTATTGCTGCGTTTTATTGTTGCGGCTAGAGGTGGGCACGGGTCGTGCCGGGACGGCCCACGTGCCAAGCCCGCATGCCTCGTGCCACAACGTGCCGTGCCAAAACGGGCCAAGAAATGCTCGTGCCGTGCCGGGCTCGTGCCAAGTTGTAAAATCTAAGGCCCATGCAGACCCGGCCCACGTCCGTGTCGGGCCGGCTCGTGCCGTGCCATCATGCCTTATACAAAATTTTAAATATTATGAAATTTTAACCAAAATAAGCGTGCCAACTTGTGGGCCGGCCCGTCGTGCTTGTGCCGGGTTCGTGCCAAACTTTTAGAATGTTGTTCATGCATGGCCCACGGCCCACCACTCGTGTCGTGCTCATAGCGGGCTCGTGCTGGGCCGGGCTCAAATCGTGTCGTGCCGTGCCGTGCCGTGCCGGCCCTCGTGCCAGCCCTCGTGCCAGCCCAGCCCATGCCCAGATCTAGTTGCGGCTCTTACCCAACAACAATAGGTATTTTTTTTAATAACTAGCACTTAGAGATGTATACATAATTTTACTCAAAAAAAAAAAAAGAGAATGGAAGTATTAGAATATCGCTACACTTATTCACTGGATATATCCACACATACTCGGAGCTTGCTACGTTTACCTAGTGGCCGGGTAATCTATCGAACATAAAATCATAGATTTTTTTTTCCAACGTTAGATAAAAAAGAGAGAAATAGGCGCGGGGGAGAGGGACATGAAGCAAACAAGCAATATAGGTGGATGTAGTTGTTAAATTAAAGCAGGGGTGTTGAGAAGAATTAAAGCTTATAGGATAGAGTAATAAAAGTGTTGGATTCATAGGTCATGGGGATGTGGTTGTTATAAATTTATAATAGCTGACGATGGAGCTAGGAGAAAGTGTTGTTGAGTGCTTTTAATTTCCTTAAAAAACTTTAGTATAAAAATTATAAAATTATGAATGAGAGGGTATACTTGTTTGAGTGACCCAATTCAGGAAGCTGTATTCATGTTATTACATGTAATGGAAATGAATACTACTACTACTACTTAAATATTGAATATTGAATATTGAATCCGCCCTCCCCATTAAAAACTCATCAGTAATGGGAGAGAAGGGGGGCATTGAAGACCCTTGTTCAACTGTACAACAGACTCTCCATTTAATGGCTTACTTTCTCTCTCCTCTAACGTCACCGCCTCTATTTACTACTTTCACTCTCTTTCTCTCTCCTTATTTTAGGATCATCCATGATCATTTTACCTAGGTTAGTTCCGTCCCAACATTTTGCATCCAGTATTGTTATATGTGAATGTGATGGCAACTTAAGTGCTATTCAAGTTGTATAATTCTGACTAGTTTTTAAGCCCGGGCTATGTCCCGGGTAAGAAAAAATTTTATTTATTAATATAATACTTAATGATAATAACACTAAATACAACTTAACCTAGTGATTAAGACTTTAGTATATGTACTTGAGATCAAACCCTATACTTTGCAATTTCTAAAAAAAATTATTGACATGGATTACATGAACTAAAACTCCTTATAGAAAGAGCGCCACGTGGCACAGTTTCTTGTTTATACACGCCTTTTAATATATTAGTATAGATAAAAATATTTTGTAATAATACTCATCACTCATCACTCATCACTCATCACTCATGCATTGTATTGTTGGATATACATATACTTGGCTACCCAATTTATTTTTATATTACTATGAGCTATATATACAATATAGCACATGGTCGGGTGGTAAGATGCTCCTTAAGATCATATGAACAAACTTAGTAAAGGCTCTTTGAGATATGCAATTCTCTTTACTTTTCCTCAAAGAAACAATATGGTAAGCAATTGTTTAATTAACATGTTAATTGATTAGACTGAATATTGCTCATTAAGATTGGGTATTTTTAAATCAAAATTCATGTTTTATAATTGTGTCGTACTTTAATTTTATGTGGTTGCTGATCTTTATAGATAATTTTGATAGTAATATATTGCAGAGAAACAAGTCAACAAACGCAACACCTCATGCCAAAAAAATGATAAGTCAATAGCTGTAAACATAAAAAGACCATAATAATTTTAATTCCCATAATAGACGATGTGATTTTTATCTATCATCATAAGAACTAATATCTTGATGATTAGAAACACAACTAACTCTTTCATGAAATGACTCATTAGCAAAGTGAGTTATATTTACTAGATTATCAAAATTGTATTCTCATCTCATGCAATGGCGAATATTGGACAAAAAAGTTGTGTGGCCAAGGTCAGGATACCAACGATTCAATCCCTAACCTCTCGTTTAAAAAGTCAAATACTATTATAACAAATAAGTTTGACAAGCAAGAAATGGAAAATTTCCTTCATTTTTTACTACGTTAAGGATCTCCTAGAATCAATTTATATCACCATATATGATTTCTATGTTTCGTTTTAACCCTGAGTTGTAGTGGCAATCGTTTAAACGCTCAATCTAATATCTTAAAATACAACTCTTGATACTTTACCAACTAAACTATATAAAATCTACATATTACAAATTACAAATTACAAATTACAAATTACTCCGTACCTATCAACCCTTGAGGAGCTCGAGTTCTCAACAATTATACAATTGTTATATGCATGAATTCTACATAACCTAATATTTTCTTTTTTCCTTTTTTAGAATCCCCATTGAGGATCCTATGGTAAAATGAAGGGTCTTGCCAAACCGACACCTCTCGCAGGTTAAACCGACTAGGGTTTACGGGAAGACACTTGAAGATTGGAGGGAATAGCAAGGGGAAATCCTCTTCCAAAAGGCCTGATTATATCCTACCGGAGAAAGTATAATCTCAAATACTTCAGATATACAAAATGTAGGAAAGTTTCACGAGAACGTATAATACCAAAAAAAAAAGGACGCAAGTGGTGAGTTGTGATGACTGAAATGCAACCGCTAGACAGGGCAGCAGGATCAGGTATTGCAATTAAGTGAGGGAACGTAATAACAATTGAATAAATAAAAAGGGGTGCGTAAATATTGACTATGAGAGTTGGTTAGGACTACGCCATCCAAGCTATTAAAGATCAGCAGCTCCGGAAATACAGTGGATTAATTGAATTCAAGAAGCCAACTTCAATTTGGTTGAGACTTGAGCATGCTAAACTACAAAAATTATTAAAAGAGACGGTCTAATTTTAATATAAAAATAGACTAGTCACTAAATGGATTAAATTAATCACCGAAAGAAATTAACCTAGTCACTATTGAGTTAGTTCTCTTTTTAATATTGGGCTTACCTATTGCCTAATTTTAATTTAAAAGTAAGCGGTCTCTAACAAGACAAACTCACTAAACTAAAGGTGTCAACAAAAAAATTTAAAGAAAATAAAAATTAAAAAAGGAAATTAATAAATATCGTAGTTGTAGTAGTAGTAGTATTAAATGTGGGCCACCCTAAATCCACCTTTATATTTGCCCTCTTAGATTCTTCCTTACAGTTCTTTGCCTGCCCTTCTCCCTTCCTATTTAAGGACCAAAACATTTACACTCCCCCACTTGATCTTTCACCAACACACCCAGATTAGAGCTCAAGTGAGAGAAACTATGGTATCATTTCAAACATCTTTCCTCCAATTAAATGATCAAAGAAAACCTATTTCAGAAACTGATCATGATCATACCAATTTCAAGAATATGAAAAGGAAGTGGAATGACACACAAGATGAGGAGGTCATTCTTCCTTACAAACATTGGAAGAATCCTAAAGCCACCTTTGCTACCAAAACTTTTTCCGATATCGAACTTCATCTCGAGACTCCGTTGCCATCCGAGTGGCAACGTTGCCTCGATATTCAGGTAAAGATATTATTTTTATTATCCGACTACTTAATTAACTTTTTTATTCCCAATTTGTCATCCCTTTAAATTTCGGATGCAGAAATTATATGTAATCATAAAGTATTGATAAATTACTATTGGTCGATTTTGCAAAGACTAACAAGTTTTAACATATTGATACATAACCTTGAACGATTGATAATATGAAAATAGAATGAGTATATTACTTCCTTCTCTTTCTTTAATTTCATAGTTGAAAAAGTAAAAAGTTTTTACTAAACATTCTATATTTTGCATGCAGTCAGGGGAAATCCACTTCTACAACACCAGAACACAAAAACGAACACTGAGAGATCCAAGGGAAAGTTCAGAGCCATCAAGTCCTAGGGATTATCACATGAGTTTGGACCTTGAGCTTAACCTGCCTTGTGGTTCACTCAACCATAATAATTACTCAAAATCAACATCAGAAAAGAACATGACTACGATGAAGAAGAAATCCAGCAACTCACCACCACCACCAGCTTCTACTGATCTTTTAAGAAATTTGAGCACTGTTGGAAAGACAAACACCATTGATATCGAGGCTACAGACGAGGCAGCAGAGATGGTGGCGACCGCTTGCAAGCGGTGCCATATGCTGGTGATGCTCTGCAAGTCTTCACCAACATGTCCTAACTGCAAATATGTGCACCCACCATGCCAGAGCCTTCTTGACCTGTTCAAGCCAAGACTTAGCCTCTCTTGCTAGTTTATATTAGTCATACCAACAAATGAACTAATGATCATAAGCTTGAGTGTTAATAGTTATTTAGGTAATAATAACAATAATAATAATAGTAATAATATTGTTAGTTATGCTTCTTTCTTAAAAAATACAGATCATTAGTAAGAAATCAGGGTGAGTTTACTGCTTAGTTGGCTCCTTAATCATCACTCTTCAAACTGGTCAAAGTGTAGAATTGCAAGGAAAGGTCAAGAAGAACCAAGTGTACATATGGGGGGGAGATTTAAAAAAAAGTTTTGAGGAGCCATCTCAATCAATCTTCATATATTTAATACTGTTCTTTTTTCTTCTTATTTTCTTCTGTGCAACTGCATTGATCACAATGGTTACACAAAGTGATGGGCTACCAAAGTGTTACTAGAGTCTTGTGTTTTGGTACTATTTCATCATGCAAAACAAGTGGTGTACTATATCAACCGCTATGGTTTCTTCCTTATAAAAGGCAAAGAGTAATCTACGCCTATTAATACACCCAACTCCCACCTAGCTAACAACATTCATGACTGAAGATGTTTACATTCACCAACACTTACCTGAAAACTGAATGGATGAGAGCGAAAGTTTATATGCATGTTCCTCTGAGAGTGTACAGAGCAAACATAATGTGTGCTAAAATTCCCCCAAGAAAGGGTGAGAGTGTGATCTTCCCCTAAGAGTTAAGTTAAAAATAAAAGGTCCCTGTTCAAGTGTCGTACATAAAGACTTTTAACTACTTCCAAGTTACAAATATATCTCTTTTACGGGATATACTTCAATTATCTTAGTTCACTGTCCAGCTTACGCTTATGCTTTACAAAGTGAACATTCATGTTGACAATGGCTGGCAACTGTAGACCTATTTATTACTAATGATAACAGTAGTAGCTAATGCTTAAAATGAGACCTAAACGAAATAAATGCATGAATTATGGGGGACGATCTATCACAATAACTAGTGAAGCAACTTTTAGTGATAGTTTGGTTGACATACAATATACAGATTGGAGAAGTTGTTTATCTAGTTCCCCCAACCGTTGGGTAAGCAGAACTTCTTATAGGAAGTACTATTTCCCGCGATCAACCAAACAATTTACAGGAAATAAACACTCCCGAGGAATTGCAGAACTTTTTGGAAGATAACTCCCTATATCCGACCAAACGACCACTTAGCAATGCCTAGCGATGATCAACACCAGATTTCTCTAGGCCAAAGTGTGTGCTACATGAACCTGGCAGCCACACTAATTTTCAGAGCTGAAGAGGTTTATAGATGGGAGCTCTTTACTAGCTTTCAGTTTTAGGAATCCTACAAGAAGACCTAAATGAGAGAAACATGACAATTGAAAAATATGGGGCTTCAATAGTTGCAAAGATCATTCAAGACACAATGTCACAACATGGAATGATCATACAGACAACCAAATGCACAAGCCTTAAAAAAGATCATGCCATTTACATCTGATCAGTGATCACAATGATGAAGTTAAGATCTGTCATGGAATAGCATGCAGAAAATACCATGGAATGATTCTTCGACCGCTATAGTTAGTTCTAGTGGTTAGAAGAAATGGGGAAGCCCTCAATGATAAATTTGAATAGAGCAGGGCTCTCACATGGCTCAATAATAAAGCTGAAGCATTTCAGTTTGTTAGGCTTAGGTTGTGCTGAACATGATGCATATCCAAGCCAACAGAAAGGTGTTGAGCTAGCTTCTAGTGATGTAAATGTTAGGTGATAGCTGATAGGTATTAAGATAGTAATTAAAACGGGTACTTCTGATAGATTAGCAATTAAATCAGTTCCAGAAGTGTCAAACAATAATATTATAGATCTTATATTCTGCATTTTTAGCTAGCTTTTCACAAGCGAGAGAAAGTACCATTCGGTTTCTTAAGCTATTGTTTCCCCAAAAGTTAACCAAACACCACAGGCTGAACTACATTTTCTCCATCGTAGACAAACTAGAAAGTAACTTAGAAGTTATGCCTAACACAGCCTTACTGACATCATAAGAGATGGATGCAGTTAGTTACATGATTTCTCATTTGAACATCTATTAGTCATGCAATGAACCTGAAAACATCAGATACTAACACCCCCCCCCCCTATCCTGCTTCCTGCATGAGAATCTAAGAAGAGACATTGGAGAAATGCCACTTCATCCCATAAAAACTTCACATTTAGTAATCTACTGTTAGAGCTTAATATCTTGTTCTATATCATAAAAAATATACTGTTAACCAATATCTTTACAAGTACAATATATAGCTATCTCCTTTTAAAAAACTTATGTCACTGAAAGTAAAGTATTCATATTGTTACGACTCCCTCCCTTCCTAAAAAATCTTTATTAATCGTGTAGTCAAAGTTTATAAACTTTTGATTTACATATTAAAAATTATAATGTAGGACCTTGTACAAATTTATTTTAATATATATTATCAAATTATCAATTTTTCATAATACTCCCTCCGTTTCCTAAAGATCTTCCCACTTTCCGTTTAAGGGTTTTTCCAAAAGATCTTCCCACTTTTGCTTTATTCCTTATTTGGCAAAACAAATTTCCCTATTTACCCTCTCATGTCACTATCATATGGTCCATCATTACATTATTAATTCAATTTTACTCTCTTTCTCTCTCCTACTTTAACCCCTTTTTATTTGTTTATTTATCTTAACCCCTTTCTCTCTCCTACTTTACTCACACCATGCCCCACACAACTTGATTTTCCTTGGTATCTGTGGGAACAGTAAGTGGGAAGATCTTTAGGAAACGGAGGGAGTATATCCTAAAATGTAAAAGAAGATATTGATGATCATATGTGTGCATTAGAAACCATGTCACAAGCAAATGGAAGATTTTTAATGAACAACCAGAGAATATAATAAGACAAAATAGTAATTGATACTTATACTTGAAAAATATGAAAAATCAAAAGAAACGCATAGAGTATTGTATAGAAATAAATTACATTAGCAAGTGTGTCTTAGAGATTGCGTGCATCATGCAGATTTATTAACATCTTAATCGGACAGGGATGGAATTACAGATGATAAGCTTAATACCTGTTGCTATGCGATGGGATTTTGCTCCTTAAAGAAATTACTGGTTCATTTCTTAAATTAGCGTTTGGGAACCATGAAGGGCGAAAATAGGAGGATCATATGGAAATTTATTTTCAATTATCAGTTTAGGTGTCATAATCTTATCATAGTCAATGGAAGATAAATTGTGAGGATTCTAATAATATTATTGCCATATGCCATAGGCTCGATTTCCTTTATTTAGTCGCAGAAAACAAGTTAAAGAAAAGAAAATGAGAGTTAGCCCCACAAATAAAGGCTGGGGTCACTACCAGGTAGGAGGGAAGTTCATTTACTATTGGATACGCAGACAAGGTTTTCATTTATAGTCCAGACTAGTTATTCAATGACCCCTAACATTTTGCTTGCTAGGAGTATTCAATATTCTATTGTATTCACCAGCTGCAAAACTCATAGCAAGCTACGGTTGCATTAATGTCTCAACTCTCAAGGGTGCACATTTTTCCGTAAATGCTGATCCATCTTTGGATAGAACAAGACGGACATTGCCACACCTCATAAGGTAGACAACCCACTACTGAAGAGTATTAAAAAGAATTATTATGTTGAGTTAGACTCCATTACCACAACCCTCAACAAGTCTTTATTAATAGTGGATAGTCTACTCGGTGGGTAGACAAAGTTTTTCTGAACAAGACTTGCATTCCACTAGCTTGCAGCATATTCTAATTACCATAATCCACTCGTCAAAAAAAGTAAGAGCTGGTGATCTCTAGCACCCCAATAATCCGAATAGAGATAATGAGAGAAATCCGGAACCGACCTGAATTTACCAAGAGAAACCAGAACCCAACCCGACCTTGACGTAAACAAGGCAACAGCCTCAAAAAGGACATGGTTTGCCTCTTTTATGAGATAAATGGCATTAGTGTGTTTTACTAAAAAATATGTTTGAGCATAATTGATAAGAAAATCAACTGATCACAAAAGATTCCAACTTGCCATAAGGGTCTAAAGTAGGGCTGATTAACAGACGAGGTCGGGTCGTGTTCGGGTTCGAGTTGATAATAAAAGGGTTGAACATGTCCCAACCCAAACCGGATTGAAAAACTTAACCTTGACACGGCCAGTTTATTATACGGGTTGCCCATATGACCCGTTTAACCCATTTACATATTTATTACAATTAGATTTTTATTAAAATTCATTAGTTTTCAACAATAAATTCACATAAAAGTATGCATGATTAGATTTTATTTTCTGTGTTCTACAATTAGTATTTTTAAAATTTTAACAAAATTTAACACAACATTTTAAAAAAATTATATTTTAATGAGTTAAACAACTCAAAGCAGGTTAATTTCGAGTTGAAAATGTCAACCTTAACCTAACCCATCTAATTAAATGGTAGTCGTGTCAACCGATTTACTTAAATAGGTCAAAAATCTCAACCCAAACCTGCTTATTTCAGGTTAGGTTCGAGTTCGGTAAACGGGTAAGCTCTGTTTTAAACAGCCCTAGTCTCAAGGCTACAAATAAATCATAGTATTTTTAAAACATAAAAATGCTTGCTCTAGTGGCAAACCACTTAGGCCACAAGCTACACTATTTCCCAATATCCACTACAACTTTGTTCTTACTAAAATAAGTTTGGTTCAACAAATATACTTCCTCCTATATGTTTTAAATGAAATATTGGGTAAAATGACACTATTCATAAATCAATTTTGACTCCAATTTATCACCATTATATAAAGAAAAACATAGTCAAGTGGGATCTTATTAAATTCGTCTCGATGCACAAGTTATAACTTTTTTATAATATTTACGTGTGCAGAACTAAAGATATCAATGATAAAAGAAGCGCATTGAGTTGCGTGAAAAAACATACTTTTCATTTAAAACAGAACGGAGGAAGTATGTTAAGTTCAAAAACAAGATTTAAGTTGAGCAAAATAAGGTAAGTTATGAAAACCTGAGTGTTCAGAGTAAGTCAAGTTCGGAAAAAATAATTAAGTTCAACAAATGAAAATTGAGGTAAATAGAGCAGTCTAAGGAAATCTAATGTTCCAACTTTTTCTGAAAAGATGGATCTGAGTCAGGTGTAAAGTCCTGTGATGGAAGATCAGCCTCCAAATTGGAAATCATAAACCTTGCTCTAAGAAGTTTCCACGGGTCAACAATTCTAATTAAAGAACTGGAACCAAGACTCTGTTCACATATTAGTCTTAAAACAAAATTTCAGAGCTTACTGAATAATAATTATAGAAATTTCAGAACTGAGATTCTTAAGACCGTCAAACAACAGATTAAGTTCATAAATTATACATTTTCGAGATTTCCTAGCATCTAGAGGCAGAATTCAATCACGACTCACTCATCAAATGCCAAACACAAAAGCCAACCACTTGCAATTTTAAAGTCATGACTAAATTCAGAACAGAACTAGGATGCATCATAAATCAGGTGGCAATACACAATAAACTGAAGGAAATTACAAATAGAATTGAAAGTGCCTATTGAAGGGCTGAAGCATTCTCAGAACCCAAAATCTTTGGTTGACTTCACAACTAATTTACCACAGTTATTGGTAACACAACAAGTCTAACTTTCTAAGACAAACAATCTAAAAAAGTCAAACCTTAAAATAAATCATTGCATGTTCATTCTAAATACATAATGAAAATATCTTTGACTATTTCTTGTTCTACATTAAATATAGTTTTGACATCAAATAAAATTAGAATATGATGTCAATAATTTGATCAAAATTTACAAATCAAAAGCAGTGAGACACGATTCTAACAGTCCTATGTAAATTTTAAAAGGGCTTCTATGTAGAATTACCTTCATTGCAAGTCATGTTATGACAATCTTATACTATCATCTTTGACTATTTCTGTTACTACAAAGTCAAACACCTTATTATTCAAATGATCTAGTACCTTTGTGGGATTAAATTTCAGGTCCCATTATGTTAAATACCACCAATAATTAGTTCAAATAGTAACAAAAATCTATGAGAAATATGAGGAAAAGAAAAGGAAAAAAGATTAAGACAGTCAATAGTACGCGCCTCATACTATAAATTTTGATGAAGAAGTAGATCTATTGACAAAGAGGTGATTATTTATACCCATTCGGCTAATTAGTTAGATATTTAGTGTTGCCGCACTCCAAAATTATTTTATACCATTAAGGACAAATTAGGTAATACCCTGACTAGGAGAGCTTCTCAATTTGTATGTTCCACTACCTGATTGAAATATTATATATTTGTGAATTTAAGTAAATTGATTTCAAAATGAACATAAATTTTCCAACAAACGCTTATACCATCTCATCATGTTCACTCGACATTATCTCTCGAATCAGTCTTTAAGACCTCATGAAGACATATAGCAGAAATATAGTATGCCACTAGCCCCTACTATAAAGAAAGTAGCCCTTATTACGATTATATTAAATAACATCACAATTTGTCCAAAGATTGATATCATTAATTTCTTTCATTTCTCCTTTACTTTTCTTCTCATCTTTTCTGCACTTTCTCTTTTCGCTAAAATCTACTTCCCTTTCAATCAACTTTTAAAAAATGATCCCCCTAAAATAAAAAAGAACAAAGAACGTCTGAAAGTGAGGTAACTACCAAAAGCAGATATCTGCATTTCGAGAGAGGGTCTTAGAAGACTAAAGGATAACATAGACGCAAGATAAAAATGTGGTTTCTCTAGAATGTCGCCAATAATGCTCCACAATCATAATCAAGAGAGGGTCTTAGAAGAGTAAAGGACAACATCAAAAGCAAAATCAAAATATGTTTTCTCTAGAATATCATCAATGTTCCACAATCACAAGTCCATTAATAGCGGTCAGGAGGCAAGCTAAAAAAAAAATTTGCTGCACCTCCCAAAAAAAGTTAACACAAGGTATAGTTACTAAACTCTTCGATGCAAAACACAAGCTATCATAAAACATTTATAACACAATTGTCATGATGGGATTTTACTCAACCAGAATTACTATAGCAAATTCATGAACCAGGATATAAAAGATAAAGACTATATATAAAATTCCTAGCTCACATACCATCATGAGCCCCTTGCAACCTTAAGGCGTTGTTTCACCCGAGAAATGGTCTTGTTATTCTGAAACTTCCCATGAGAGCAATGTGGTCTGATGACCACAAAGGTGAGGGAAGTGCTCTGCCCACACTCTCATAGTCAGGAAGCTCCAAGAGGCCTTCAACTTCCAAGCTATCCACTGGAAAAACAATCATATTTTAGTATAAGCTAAAAATTCGTTTTTAACACAAGTAAATGCATAAATAGATTAAAGTCACGCAACTATCTACACTTCATAAACAATGACCTAAGAATTAAGATATATAGTACACATCAATATGTAAATACTTGAAGTCAAGAATGTATAGTTAGGTTCATATATAGTGTGCCTCTTATATACAGAGTTCAGATATCAACAAGTAATTAGTCATCAAAAAGCAAGATGAGTAATTTATCAAGAACAAAACAACTTGTCATTCAGCACCAGGTTTTTTGACCAGTTACTTGAGAGTTTAAAACTATCAATACAGCTTTGTATGGCTCGTTTGGTAAGAGGCCATAAATGGTGTGAATGGTAATGTATTATAGACTTATAGTGTAAATTTGTACTACAAATCCAATGTCATTACCTATGGTAATGCTTACTTCATCCCGAGATATCCATTTTCTTCCTAAAAACTCATTAACATCCATTACCACTTGGGAAGGTGGTATTGGGTGGTAATGAAAATTTATAGGAAAACACATGTTTTGTGATAAAGTTTCATTCCCATGGTCATTGGCATGAGAACTCCTTTACACATTTACACTATATTTCATTACCTTTACCACTATTTATTACTACTAACCAAACGGGCAGGTAAGGTAAATTATAAATTTATAATTATTACTAGAAAGTAGAACATCCACATGCTAAAGAAGGGTGATCCTTATAGCAAACAGGTCATGATTTCGGGCAAACCTGAGGGTAGAAGAAAATAAAAAAAAGCTATACATCAACCCACTGGATAAGGCTCCCAGCCTCCTATATGGCAGGTCTGAGTTCAGGGATTACACAGCCTTACCCCTTCCAAGAATTTCAAAAAAAAATGACTTTGTAAAACAGCAGGAAGAAAAAGAGAACATAGAAAACTAAATCTTGGCAAGCAATATGACAGACATTTAGTTGAAAGAATACCTGTGTAAAATATATAATCCAAGGTACTTCCATGGATCCGTGTCAAGCTGGTGAAAAAAGGCTCTCCTGTTTTTGGATGCATCATAATTCGTCCTTCAATATCATTGCCAGGCTTGATAAATCCTGATGCATAAGCACTTGCCTGAAATTTAGTACCCACTGTATCAATATACAATCATACATTAAAATTATTTGAAATATGGAAAGAGAAATGACCTGCTGATCATTACCAGCAGAAGCATCACAATTACTACATAAATCTATCCATATATTAATTTGAGCAATGTAGCAACTGCCAACAGTCATGAAAAGATGTAAGAAGCACAAATTAGAAGTTACCAATTTCATTGAATGATGAAGTTTGAGATGCTGATATATACACAGTGGATCATATCCCTCTGCATATTCAGGATTCAACTCATGTTTTGTGAGCAGAACATAAGGATCACTGCAACAAAAGATCTTTGGCTAAGAAACAGATCGTGATAAATTTATGACCATCATAAATAGATTTCACATGCATAATTTGCTCTCCAATTTGAATGGAGAGCATAGTAACAAATTAAGTTACATTACGCAAACATTTGGCAAAAGCTCAAAGTCGCCTTTATACACCTCTGTTTTTCCTTATTATCCCCCAAGTAATTCAGGAATCCTAGTCCTCAATAAACCCATTGATCAGTCCATTTTACATACTACACAACGAAGCACCATATATCGTAGCCATTGACCTGTCTATATTTTGCTCAATGTTAAGAAGTGACAGCCAACAAGCAATCACAGTAAATCAGCCCTCATTTCTCATAATTGGACTTCAGCCCATGAAGCCTTTATTCCGAATTCGGAAGCCATCAAAAATTATAATGGTCTAGTTACATTAACAATAAAGATAGCAAGACGGACAACTTTATAGGATTGAAAGCAAGAAGTTCAATATAATTTCATCACCGCACCTGATATGTATTTTATTATCGGGAAGTAGTAGGCTAGCAGTATACAAGCATTTCTCAAGCACAATAGAGACGTATGGTTTTATATAGGAGATATTCAAAATGTTGAGTGCATGAATAAATCATTGGCAGCCAGCAAGAAAGTTAATACATAATCTAGAACTTAACAGCTGCTGGAAGCAAAGCAGTTAGAAATATGAACAAGTATAGGTAACTGCAAGGAACCCACCTACACCTCCTATTCTATTCACATATGCTAGAAGGCAGTCAAGGATTAATCAATAATCTCCTTAAGTTAGATGCAGCAAGTGGGAGATGGGGGTAGAAGGAAAATTGCCTAACAAAATTAGTAGCAGGCATGTGGAAAGCATGTAAAATATGGGAGATGATGTAATAAATACACGTCTAGATGATACAAATGCGACAAGGCGAATGAAAATATTGAATTAGATGATATTTTCAACTATTGGATTTGGATCATCTTAGAATTCAGGGTTGCTCTTAAGCCCGAGTTTGTCACTTATCTTACATGGGATGTTCCTTAGAGTCCATTGGAGCTGCTGTCAAGGAGAAGTGTGGTGGTGCATGGTTAGGCGTGTGTGTGTTTAGACCATTCGCTGCTTTAGACCATCATGCTTGTAATAAAGCTAAGAGCTAGCAACTCTTGCCCTAATGATCAGCCTAGTGATTCGTGTGAGTTTAGCTGAAAAAAGAGCCTCCAAAATAGTTCATTAGTGGTGCATTTATGGACCATTACAAGAGGAGTGAAAGGGGGAGTCTTCTGTGCTTTATAACCGTCACATTATGGACGGTTTTAGGATTGTTTTAAGCTGTACTTTTTCATTTTCTTTGCTCCCTAAACTTCTTATAAAGAGAGAGCTAATGATAAGTAGAAGATCAGCTTTGTGTGATTGATTGAAAACCTTGTGTTAAACAATTTAACTTTGAGTTTGTCTCAAGTTTGAGTGTACCCTTAATACTTTGAGTGAGTTCTTGAGTAGTAAGATCAGGGGAGATTGAGTGAGCCTTATCTCTAGCCTAAAACCCCAAAACTTTGAGTGTGTTCTTGAGTTTTGGTCTATCTTTCTTTCTGTGAGATTCCTAAGTGATCCGTGAGTATTCTAATTTCCATAAGTTTAAATCCATCATCCTATCATTAGGAAGGTGTATTTACACATAAATGAGTAGATCATTCTCAAAAATAAGAGAGATCATGGCTTAGAGATCCTCACCTCTTGAAAAGTGTGAAAATATGCCTTGAATCGTTATATTACAAGCTATCTAGGATTTGGCGATTCGCGTTCTTCGGCACGACTCGCGGCAAGAATTGACGAGAGCTGACTGCGACTCGCGGCCAGCACCGCGACTCGCAGCCAGCACCGCGACTCGCGGTTTTGCGGGTGTAGTTCGACGCGTGTTTTCATTAATTGTTATTAGACGGGTTAAATTCCTATTTACCCTAATACCATTTATTCGACTAAGATAGCCTATATAACATCTGTAACTCTGTATTCCTCACATCATCATCAATAAAATATTCTCTCTCTCTGCTATGGACGTAGACAAATTGGTGAGCCACGTAATTCTATTGTCTGTTTTTATTGCTTTTGAATTCGTTATTTGTTTCTCTCTCACATCCATTATAACAAATTGGTATCAAGAGCTTTGGTGTTCGATCTGTGTGAGAAAGATATCTGGGATGAATGTCAAAATTGATAAATTTACTGGGAGGACTAGTTTTAGTCTGTGGCAAATCAAGATGTGGGTTTTACTGAAGCAACAGGGGTTGTGGGCGCCGCCGTTGGCAAAGAAGGCAACGGATTCAGTCACCGCTGAGATGGAAATTCTGGAGGAAAAGGCGCATTCAACAATTATGTTTTGTCCCTCTGACATAATTACTGAAGTTGCAGAGCAGGAAACTGCTGCTGGTTTGTGGTTGCAGTTAGAGAGTTTATACATGACGAAATCTCTAACCAACAAGTTGCTCTTGAAGCAACGTCTGTTCAGCCTTCGTATGCAGGAAGGTACGTCTCTAAGGGATCACTTAGATAAACTAAATACTATCTTGCTAGATCTGCGAAATATTGATGTTAAAGTAGATGATGAGGATGCTACTTTAATATTGTTAGTATCTTTGCCTGTATCATATGAAAATTTTGTGGATTCTTTAATTGTTGGGAAAGATAGTCTGTCGTTAGAAGAAGTAAGATATGCTCTTCATACTAGAGAGGTCCGTCATCAAGCATCTGGTTCTAGTACAGAGAATCAGGCATCTGGATTAGTAGTTACTGGGGAAAGGGACAAAAGAAATCAGGTAAAAACAAAACGAACTTTAAAAATTCGAATTCTAAAGGTCCTAAAACTACTGATATCTATAATTGCGGTAAGGAGAAGGGACACTGGAAAATGAATGTCCTAAGAAAAAGAAGCAGCAGGATAAGAATGAAGGTTCCTGCAGAGCAGAAACTGGAGGTGATTCTGAGGAAGATGTGGCTCTAGTAGTTAATAGCCAGTCACATTGTAGAGAAGTGTGGGATCTTGATTTTGGGGCGTCGTATCATATTAGCCTTCAACTTATAAGCAGATAAATGGAGGCAATGTTTCTATGGCCAACAGCGCTGCCTGCAAAGTAGTTGGAATAGGCTCTAGTGAGGACTCATGATGGTACATTTTGTACCTTGAACGAAGTTAGGCATGTTCCATTAATGACAAAGAATCTGATATCTTTGAGTCTTCTTGATAGCAAGGGTTTCAGCTTTCAAGGTGAAGGTGGAGTTATAAGTGTAAAGGTTCAAAGGTAGTTATGAAAGATATTAAAAATGGTACCTTATATATTCTTCAGGGTTCTATTGTGACAGGTTCTACTACTGTTGCATCATCTGAATTCTCAAGTAGGAGTTGACGAAGTTGTGGCATATGAGACTTGGGCACATGGGCGAAAGGGGGATGCAAATTCTGTCAAAGAGGGATCTTCTATGTGGGCACAAGGTGCATGATCTAGAGTTTTGTGAACACTGTGTGTGTTTGGGAAGCTTCATCGCAGCAAGTTCCCAAAGGTAGTTCATACAACGAAAGGTACTCTTGATTATATCCATTCCGATTGCTGGTAACCTTCTCGAGTTGCATCTATTGGAGGTCACAGGTATTTTGTGTCAATGATTGATGATTATTCAAGAATGACTTGGGTAATTATGATGAAACATAAAAGTGAGGCTTTCAAGAATTTCAAGCAGTGGAAGGTTTTAGTAGAAAATCAAGTTAAAAGGAAGATCAAAAGACTGCGTACTGATAATGGTCTAGAGTTCTGTTGGTTTGAGTTCGATGAGTTCTGCAAGAATGAAAGGATTGCCCGCCATTATACTGTTAGAAATACGCCACAGCAAAATGGAGTTGCAGAACGCATGAATCAGACACTGTTGGAGAGAGCAAGGTGCATACTCTCAAATGCTGGGTTGGCTAGGAGATTTTGGGCAGAAGCTGTGAGTACAGCTTGTTGAGAGTTTTTGGTTCTACTGTTTATTACTCCCTCCGTCCTAAAATATAGTTCCCATTTCCATTTTGGGTGTCCCAAAATATAGTTCCCATTTCCATATTTAGTTCCACATTTTTCCGTAATTTGTCTAGAAAAACCGTGTCCCATCATTTATTTTCTTCTTGAAATTTGTTTTTTCCTTTGTTTATTCAACCAAAATGTTACAATTAATGTTATTTCACCAATTATTTTCCACTCTCTCTCTTAAAATCATCTTTTCAAATACAACATTTATTTAAATAAACAAAAAATCTTTACTATCCCTCTTAGATTCTACTTGCATAAATTACCGTGAAAAAAAGGAAATGGGAACTATATTTTGGGACGGAGGGAGTATCATGTAAATGAGGGAAAATTAGAACCTAGAGCTAAGAAGGGTGTATTTGTGGGTTTTGGAAGTGGAGTTAAGGGCTATAAAAACTGGTCACCTTCTGAAAAACGGGTTATACTTAGTAGAAGTGTAGTATTTGATGAAAATTCTATGCTTAACTCTCCTGTGAAGTCTACTGTGGTGTCTGTTAGTAGAGATGTAGATGAACAGGTGAGTCTGCAAGTCACGGCTCAGAGTGAATCACAGCACCAAGGTGGAGAAGATCAACATGGTGCTACTCAAGAGTCTTCTAGTTATTAGTCATCTGAAATACATCAACCAAGCATAGCACTTGATAGAGCTAGAAGAGTTGGTGTAAGGCCTCCAAAGAGGTATGGTTTTGAAAACATGGTCGCTGAGGAGGTGGAGGTTGAAAATCATAAGTCATCCACCTATAAAGAAGCTGTTTATGGAAGTAAGTCTGCTCTATGGCTCGCTGCAATGGGAGATGAGATGGAGTCTCTAAATAAGAATCAGACTTGGGAGCTAGTCAAACGTCCTAAGGAGAGGAAGATTGTAACATGCAAATGGGTTTTCAAGAAGAAAGAAGGGTCTTCACCAACTGAGGGGGTCAAGTATAAAGCTCGGGTTGTTGCAAGAGGGTTCACACAAAGGAAAAGAGTATATTATAATGAGATTTTCTCACGAGTAGTCAGACATACTTCCATCAAGGTGCTACTAGCAATAGTTACACATCGGGATCTTAAACTTGAGCAACTAGATGTGAAAACAGCTTTCCTACATGGGGAGTTGGAAGAGGAAGTTTATATGACACAACCAGATGGGTTCCAAGTTCCTTATGTTTGCAGATTGAAGAAGTAATTGTATGGACTTAAGCAGTCTCAGTCTCTTAGGAAGTGGTATAAGCGGTTTGACAGCTACATGATTGAGTTAGGCTACAACAAGAGTGAGTATGATTGCTGTGTGTACAAGCTGAGTGATGGATCTTTCATATATCTGGTTCTGTATGTAGATGATATGCTCATAGCTGCAAAGACTAAGTATGATATTCAAAGGGTCTCCTTAGTGCTGAGTTTGAGACGAAGGATTTGGGTGCTGCGAAGAAGATTTTGGGGATGGAGATCTATAGGGAAAGATGTCAGAAGAAACCTTTCTTGTCACAGAAAGGTTATATTCAGAAGATTCTGTCAAGGTTTGGCATGACAACAGCTAAGCCTATAGACACTCCAAATGCTTCCAATAATCACTTGTCTGTTGCTTTTGCACCCAAGACTGCTGAGGAGAAGGAGTACATGAGTCGGGGTTCCTTATGCTAGTGCACTAGGGAGTTTGATGTACGCTATGGTTTGCACTAGGCCGGATCTTGCACATGCAGTTAGTGTTGTTAGTAGGTTCATGGGTGATCATGGTAAGGAGCACTGGCAGACAGTCAAGAGGATTTTTCGTTACCTTAGAGGTACATCCAACGTTGGTCTTATTTATGGGAATGATACTCAGTGTTTAGTCACTGGTTATTCTGATTATGATTATGCTGGAGATGTTAACAGTAGGAGGTCAATGATTGGTTATGTTTTTACTCTTGGTGGTTCTGTCGTTAGTTGGAAGGCAACTTTACATGCTACAGTTACTTTGTACTGAAGCAGAGTACATGGCGTTGACAGCAGCTGCTAAAGAGGGGATATGGCTAAAGGGGCTAGTTAGTGATCTCGGTTTACATCACGATCAGGCTACTCTGTATTGTGACAGTCTTAGTGCAATATGCTTAGCCAAGGATCAAGTCCATCATAAGAGGACTAAGCATATTGATGTGAGATATCATTTTCTTGAGGAGTGAGACTAGAATTAAGGTAAAAAAGGTAGGAATTGTTGATAATCCTGCTGATATGTTCACCAAGCCAGTTCCGCAGAGTAAGTTTCAGCATTGTTTGGACTTACTCAATGTTCGCGATTGTTAGTTACCCTCATGGGGCGATTCTGGGGTCCTTAGGGACTAATCTGGTCTGGTTGTCGTTTAGGACAAATCTGTTTGAAGGGAGATTCTGAGCATTGTGATCAATGCATCTGTTTTCGGGGTTTATGGTGAGAGGATTCAAGTCAAGGTGGAGATTCGTGAAAATATGCCTTGAATCGTTATATTACAAGCTATCTAGGATTTGGCGATTCGCGTTCTTCAGCACGACTCGCGGCAAGAATTGACGAGAGCTGACCGCGACTCGCGGCGGGCACCGCGACTCGCGGTTTTGCGGGTGTAGTTCGACGCGTGTTTTCATTAATTGTTATTAGACGGGTTAAAGTCCTATTTAACCTAATGTCGTTTATTCGACTAAGATAGCCTATATAAAATCTGTACCTCTGTATTCCTCACATCATCATCAATAAAATATTCTCTCTCTCTCTGCCGTGGACGTAGCCAAATTGGTGAACCACGTAATTCTGTTGTCTGTTTTTGTTGCTTTTGAATTCGTTATTTGTTTCTCTCTCACATCCGTTATAACAAAGAGTATGTAGGTTGTGATTGAATGAGATCACCTCGATCTAGTAATGCAATCTAGTTTATCCTCGGCCTGTTTTGTTAAATGCACAAGGAAGGAGAGGAAGAGGAAACAGGCTTGGTGAGTGATCCAGACCCTTCACCTGATCAGGATATATTTCATCCTACACAGTTTGAAAATTTTGTGAACTCTGTAGTGAGTATAACTAGCCCAAAAACACTCGAAATAGTGGGAGAGAGAAGTGATAATGATGATAGACTCTCAATCATTACATGCATTTATTTCAGTAGATGAATTCAAGAAGTAAGGCTTACCCTTGACTCTATCCAAAGCATTTGGTGTATCCTTGATCAGAGGAGAGTAACAAGCTGTCACCCTTTATTCAAGAGAGCCTCTCAGTAGTGGAGGATTATCACCTCTACCTTTGGGAAACTGTGACTTAATCCTCGGGGTTCAATTGATGGAAAAGTTAGGGGCTATGACTTATGACTACAAACTGGAAGACATGAAATCTTAAGTTCCAAGTTTTTTTTTTCTTTTTTTTTTTTTTTTGGGGGGGGGGGTAACTCAGTAAGGAGATCCGTCTTAGGAGGAACTATGATCTCCCAGAAAGCTATGATCAAAACACTTGGAAAAGAGGAAAATGAGTTTCTGGATATCATCAGAGCAGCAAGGTGCAGCGATGGAAGATTTCACTGAGTCACTACCTGGAATCCAAAAGGCGGTCATTAAACAGCATGAAGAAGTGCTTCACATGCTTAATGGCCTTCCTAACCACAAGAGAACATGAGCACGCAATCATTTCAAAGGATCGCACAAACCCGGTTAGTATAAGGCCACATAGGTATCGCTAAATCCAGAAGAATGATGTTGAAAACTGATCCATCATAATATAATATGCTGAAACCAGGATCATACAAATATCAAATAGCCTGCTTTCTAGTCCTGCATTGTTAGTGAAGTATAACAAATGGATCCCATTATTTTTGTACAGAGTATAGAGCGTTAAAATAGAGCGTTAAAAAAGGTAATGATTCCATATAACTTGCCTATTCCAGTTGTAGATGAACTCTTAAATTAATTGTATTGAGCCAGTGTTCTCCTAGTTGGATCTCAAATCAGGATATCATCAATTTACGGAAGGAGGATATCCCTAAACTTGGTTTTAGAACTCATGAGGACACTATGAGTTCCTAATAATGTCCTTTGGAACTACTAATGCACCAACCACTTCTCAAGCTTTAATGAGTGAGGTCTTCACGCCATTTTTGCAGAAGTTTATATTTATCTTTTTTTATGATATCCATTTGTAAAGCATAGCAACGAAGAACATGCACAACACCTCACATTGGTGCCGGGAACCTCGGCTAAACATCACCTACATGCAATTGGGATAAATTGTGAGTTCGGTGCACCTCACATGTGATGAGTGTTAATTAGTTTGAGTAAGGTGCAAGATAGAGCTTCAAGGATTCGTTTAAGGATATCATAGGAAGTTCATAGCTGCATATGCAAACATAGCCCTTCCTTTAACTTATCACCTGAAGAGAGATACTTATGGGTGGACAGCTGAGGCTCCACACCCTTAACAACCTCAAGAAAGCAATGATGACTGCCTTGATCCATGCTAGGCCAAATTTCAGCAAGATCTCCATATTGGAGATTCACGCCTCTGGGTTTGGTTTAGAAGAAGTCCTGCTACACGATGGGCACTCAATTGCATACTTCAACAATGTTTTGGGACCTTCGGCTAGGCTTAAGTCCATATATGAGACGGAGTTGATGGCTATAGTTCTCGCCATGCAAAAATGGAGACACTATACTCTGGGAAGAATTCATTGTCAAATTTATTGGAGTAAAGGGAAGGGGGTGAGCGAACTTATGGGATTTGATTTAAAATTTACTAAAAGCCAAGGGCTTCATATACAGTGGTTGATGCAGTCTTTAGGGAGTTTGCTCGCTGAGTAAAGTTAAGTGCTCTAATTACATCATATGGGGATGTAAAGGGGCTCGCAGTACATATAGAGACATGGAAATATGTTCCAGAGACGTGTAGCTTAGATCATGGTATTTCGAGGGTGCATTGTCATCCCCAAGGATTCTCCCTTGACCCTAACTCTCTACTTAAAGAATAGCATGAGTATCCTATAGGGGGGCATGCAAGGGATTCAAGACCTACCAAAAGATAGTATGAGACTGGTTTCGGCCTGCAATGAGAAAGAAAAGCGAGATAATATGTGAAAGCTTGTCTCGCTTGTCAGCAGCAGAATCATTCTACCCTAAGTCCAGCCAACCCCTTCCCATTACAGCCAGTGTCTGAAAAGGTATCTCCATGGGATTGGTGGAAAGCTTGCCAAGTTGAAGGCGTATGCTCATTTATTTATTCTCAAAAACTCCATACTCAGTGGCCATACTTTTTACCAAAGAGGTCGTGAATTTACATGGGGTACCCATCCACCATAGTATGGGAGGAAGATAAAGTATCCACGAGCATCTTTTGCAACGAGGTCCAGGTTTCCAGGGACACCTTTTGACAGAAGTACAGCCTACCATCCACGGTCAAATGGACAGACTGAAGTGGTCTGCAAGAGTGTTGGAAACTTATCTAATGTGCTTTCGTGCTTCATTAATGGCCAGTCTAAATCATGGGCCAACTACTTCCTTGGGCTGAAGTTGAAAAAGCTACCTTACTTTGAAGTTACATGGGAAAAGTTCAGTGCTATAAATCAATCGTTTCCGATTTTCCACCTGGACAAGGTCGCAGTTGGGGACTCGGGGGAGTACTGCAAGGAACCACCTAAACCTCCTATTCCGTGCACATATGCTATGATGAAACTAAGGGCTAACAAGTAATATCCTCAAGAAGTTAGTTGAAGCAAGTGGGACCTAGAAGGGGAATTGACTAAGAAGGAATGTAATTTCGGAAAGTAGAGAGAAACACAATTTGGAGATCCTCACCTCTCAAAAGATAAAGTAGGTTGTAATGAATGAGATCACATATTCTGGCTAGACAATCTAATCTAACCTTGGCCTATTTCATGCCTTTTCTCAATTATTCTGTCCTTACTTTGATTCAGTTCCTAGCAGCAGCATATTAATCATTGATATCTAGTAGCTAAAACTAGTATACAAACAAAAATGACCCGTATTCACCATGAAATCCATGTCCATAAAAATCAGCAAAATTCAAAATACAAGCATTGTGCTAAGATTAGATGCCTCACCTTCCAGGACAAGAGTTAATATCCCCACAGATCAAGAGAGGCATTCTTGGGTCAATATTCTTTTCAATCTCATTGATGAGATCAGAAACCTTTACATACAAAAAGACCACCAGGTGAGGCTTTTGTACGCTAGCACGAGTAAAAAGACAATAAGAGCTCCTAATATACCTGGAGTAACTTTACATCCGGGAAGCCCTTACCAGCGTAGATATGCGTATTCACCTGCATAGTAAGAAATAGATCGTGAAATGCATCAGTTACATATCCAATAACATAAATTTTAAACAATTTAACTTAGAACAACATCACATAAACTGTAGAGTGACCAAGATGAAGCATGTTAACTGGCACTTCATACTGTTACTGTCTGAGAAACATGCATTCTTCTTTATTTTTCCAGTAGCAGTGTTTTTACTTTTGGCACTATTCATTTGCTGACCTTCACCGGAAATTTTATATATAAAAAAACAAATTATAGTATTTAAGATTTCATAGAATTTATCTCAATGTGTTCTCAAAATTACATCCTTTCAATAATTTTAGCTAAAAGACAACTAGAGATGTTAATGGTCAAAGTAATGCATTAGCAAACATGCAAGTCAAACTATTGCACCTAAAAAAGAAAGAGGAAGTATCAATTACTGATACAAAGCAAAGCAATAACTAATTAGTAGTAGAAAGTCAAACAGCACCACGCAAAGTCTAGAAAAAGATATAGCACTCTCAGCAGCATTGTACACTATCTCCAATATGACGGCAAGTGCTACATTGTCCTGCAAAAAAAAAAAAAAAAAAAAAAAAAAAGAAACAAAAAGCAATGATTTTGAGGACAGTTATAAGAAAACCAATATGTATGATTGTATGAATAACAGAAAAAGAATATAGAGGATAAACCTTAATCAGACGAACTCCAGCTTGATCTCTCAGGTTCACTTCCAGTTTTCCCATCAATGACAATGCAGACTTACTGTACTCCAACTATAACCAAAGGGAACAATCAAAATCGAACATATTAATGTATCAGCATTCAAATAAACCCACAAATTCCCTTGAAAGATAAGGTTTCTTTTACCTCATAGGTCATGACCTCCTTAAATTTGTCATTGCGGAAAAAAATGGCACATCCATCAATTGTATACCCATTTCCTGTGTATACCTGGGTAAATCACAAAAATATAAGACATGAGAACAGAACAAGTGTTAACACCACATAAACTGCTAGGAAGATTTTGTTCGCCGGTTGATATATCTACCTTCCCAAGGTCTTACACAAATTCTTATTTGAAAATAAGAATATAAATTAGCACTAAGAATAGTCAAGTTATATCCTCATTGCCATCCAGGAGACTATTTCTTAGCATACCAATAAGAATAAACACCAAATTTGCAAAATACCTCTTTAGTCTTTTTCTTGTAGACAGCAGTATAGCCAAAAATTTCCAACTCTGGCTTGAAAAAATTCTCAAAGTGATCACTTTGAACCTGCCAAAGAAAAGTATACCCATAAAACACAGATAATGGACTGAGAGTTTATAATAGAAACAGTTTTCAGCTGGTCCAATCACAAAATGTAACACACAAGAGTTATTCCTATTTTATAAATTTTGCAGATAGGCATATGAGTAACAAGTAAATCGAGCACACAGTGACAGAAGTAGGATGGCAGATTGTCATGAAAGTCATTGAGAGCCATTACCTCCTGAAGGCACAAAATATCTGCATCATATAGTACAATTTCAAGAAGCAGATTTCTCCGGCGGTATTCCCAGGTGAGAGCCCATGTAGGACAGTAATGATATTTGTCCACATATACATAGATATCAGACAAAATATTATAAGTCAGAACATTAAACTTTCCAACTCTAGAAACCTTTTTAGTAGTGTCAAACTTCTCCACTTTCTTTGAATCTGGAAGCCAAATTATAGAACGAGGCGACAAATTTAGCCTTTGAATAGTAGGATCTGTCACAAAGGTCTCTTTTGCACTTACTGCAGCTTCTATATTGTATAGGCTTGCAGATTGCAGCGTGAAACTAAAACCAACACCATTTGCAAATGGTACTAAAGCATTTGAAGGGCCCAACCTATTGACCCAATTCCTCCCTGTTGGTATAACAACCTCTAGCTTTTCATCGAACCATGACACCATTTCACCAGGCGGCCATGAATTACATCTCTTTAGCTTTCTCCGTAATATAGTATTTTCCTTAAAAGTATTGCTAATGTTTGCATAGCGATGATACGAAACATGCTTCCTCCATGCATCTAAGAAGCACTTGTTTGAACAATGATAGCTATGTTTGACAGGTAAACCATATTTTACACAATCTATACACTGTACAGCTGCTACAACATTGCGGTGTATTTCACATTTAGGTAAGTCGGCGTGGTGGGTGGAATCAGTATCATGAGCAGGAAACCTGTTTATAGTTTTACAAGTTTAGAGGCATCCACAAGCAAAAAACAATATACATGGACTGGTGGAAGGAAAGAAGTGGGAGGTGGAGGAAGTTAAAGCTAGCCCAACTAAAACATGGAACCAAGTGATTCTAACTTTTCACAAAGTAAAATCAGATTATGCGATACGCCAACTCTATATCTACAGTATGCAGATAGTGCATATCTCAGTAGCATTTTTTATAATTTTATGGAAATAACTTCCCAAAACCCATATTTTCTGGGAACTTTTCAGAATACCAGTCACTTTTTAAAAACTGCCACTAAGATATATACTTGCATATAAACTAGGACAGCCTTTCCAATTCACAATGACATACTTCCAATTCCACACAAAAAAGAACAAATAATTAAGGCTCTTTTTTTAATTACCAAAGGCAAAAGAGAAATAATTCAAGTTGGAGGTAGCAAATCATATACTAGCGTGCAAACTGCAATGTCACAAGCAAACTTTGGGAAGTCCTCCAACCAAGCACGCTTCATATTGTCTACATGGTCAAATTTGGCAACATTATGGGCTAAACAATTCCCCTCCCTCCGAACATGAGAAAAAGAACAAAATTCAAACAATAGCTCGAAATTCAAAATACCATAATACTAAGTGTATTTTGTGCAATTGTTTGCACAAAATACACTTTCACACCTCAAACGGATCATACTAATAAGTGCATTTTGTGCAATTGTATTGAATATCATATCGTTTATACTCAATTGCCAAAAACGTCTTTGGGACATTCACACTTCTTCAACTTCGGGATCAGAGATAGGCAATTGAATTCCGCGATAACACTCCTAATAATAAGTGTATTGGAGATAGGCATATACTACAAGCTGCCACATCACCTAATGATTGAAACTACCTCTAACAAACTTTACAGTTAGTTATATCTGTCAGAAAGTTTGTTATAGTTATAACTTATTCTGTTAATCTTCTGTATATATAGCCTTGTATTCTCTCTGTAAACTTCACTTGATTTCATTACATTCTGAATAAAATCTCTCTCTACATTTCTCATTCTCTCTAAGATACATTCTCTCACATGAACTCTCTCAATCTCTTTATGATATCAGAGCTAGAAATTACAAATTCTTAGCTCATTTCTTTAACTGGAAATGTCGGATTCATTCTGGTTTGGTCTGTAATGGAGGAAGTTGTTCTTCACATCTGGAATTCATCAAGTTAATGCGAAAACGTCATCATCAAGATTCTGAGGTGATCTTGTTCTTCTTTCTGAAATCATTAAGTTTTCATTTGCGATCCTCTGATTGATTGAGTTCTTTTACATATTTCTTTGAATTTCTGAAATTCCGCACATATTGTCTGAAATTCTTCTATTCTTCTTCTGAAATCTACCTATTATTGTTAAGATTCCACTGAAAGTTAATTGAATCTTCCTATTTCTCCTTGATTTTTGTTCAAATACTACCTCATTTTCTTTCCTCCTGAACTAATTCAATATCACTATGACTGAATCTGCATCTATTACATCTAATATCTTACCTCCAAATCAAGATCCTTCAAGCATTATCTATATCCATCCTTCTGATACTAATGTTAGTCAAATAGTGTCAGTCAAGTTCAATGGAACAGGTTACAATGATTGGAAACGATCTATGTTGATTATGTTATCAACTAAAAATAAACTGAAGTTTGTAGATGGCAGTATTACTATTCCTAATGTTGATACACTTGAGTATAAGGCTTGGGAACGTTGCAATAATATGGTCATTTCCTGGCTACACACTAACCTTGATAACACTATCAAGAAAAGTGTTCTGTTCTTTACAACAGCCTTTGAAATTTGGAGAGACTTGGAGGATAGGTTTGGTCAGTCTTCAATGACTCAGGTTTACTCCCTAGAACAAAAGCTAGCAGATACATGTCAAGGATCTATGAATGTGTCAGAATTTTACACTCTAATGAAAACTCTTTGGGATGAATTACATGATGCAAATCCTATGCCTTATTGCACTTGTAATAAGTGCACCTGTGGCTTAACACAGAAGGTTCACATTAGAGAGCAAGAGTATAAGCTGATTCAGTTTATGATGAAACTGAATGACACATTCTCTACTATTAGAGGTAACCTATTGATGACACAACCTCTTCCCAAACTTTCACAAGCCTATCGAATTTTTGCTCAGGAAGAGAGGCACAAAGAATTGACACAACTTGCAACTAATACTGAATCCCTAGCTTTTATGGCTGATAAAACCAGATACAAACCTCCTTTTTCTTCACAACAGAAGCCTTCTTTTGGTACCAGACAACAGGCTGGTAATAAAAGGCCAGGAGCAAATTACTTTTGTACTCATTGCAAAGTACCTGGTCATAGTGTGGATAGATGCTTCAAGTTGCATGGATACCCACCTGGTTACAAACCAAAAGATAGAAAAGTTGCAGCATCTGTGACTGTTTCTCATGGGACATCTGTTACTCCAGAGATGATTTCAGTTGAGCAGTACAATCACTTAGTCTCTTTACTTAACAATCAGCAGCCATCTACTACATTATCTTCTTCAAATGCTGACAAAGAAGCAGATCATGAGTCTAGTCATGCTATGATGGCAGCTACACAATGTTTTATTTCTTGCTTGAATACTAATTGGCTGTTGGACAGTGGAGCTTCTGACCATATATGTAACAACATATCACCGTTTCATTCTTATTCTTCTGTCTCTGGACCACAACACCATATTACTATTCCTGATGTAGGCAAATTGCTATACAGAACATTGGTTCTATTGTTCTGAATCAAGATATTACTCTGCACAATGTTTTAAATGTGCCTGATTTTCAATTCAATTTACTTTCAGTGCATAAATTGTGTAGAGATCTTAATTGTCATATATTCTTTACTCCTGACAAATGTTTTATTCAGGACCCTTCTCAGAAAGGTCAATCCATGCTTCTTGGTAATCTCCAAGCAGGATTATACAATGTTGCTGACTCTCATGTGTCTTCTCCACTTGTTGCTAACACAAGAAGTTGCTTATCTGCTGTTGATACGGCCAAATTATGGCACCTCAGACTTGGACACCTTCCATTTGATCAACTCAACTTGGCATTACCTGATTGCAATGCAAAGTCTCTTCTACATGACACCATCTGTACAGTTTGTCCAGCTGCAAGGCAAACTAGGAAACCATTTCCTAAGAGTAGCATCAAGACTACTAAGGCTTTTGAAATGCTTCATGTAGATGTGTGGGGTCCATATAGAATAAAGACTCACAGAGGATGTAATCAGTTTCTTACAATTGTAGATGACTACACTCGTTTTATTTGGGTGCATCTTTTGAGATATAAAACTGAGGTTGTCTCCATTCTTACTGATTTCTTTCAGTATGTTCAGATCAGACAATGCCAAGGAACTTACAGAAGGTGCAATGAAAATTCTTTATAAGCAACATGGCATCATTCACCAAACTAGTTGTTCTGACACTCCACAACAAAATGGAGTGGTTGAACGCAAACATAGGCATTTGTTAGAAACAGCTCGAGCTTTATTTCTTCATTCTCATGTTCCTGATAAATTTTGGGGAGATAGTGTGGTCTGTGCAGCCTATCTTATTAATAGAATGCCCCTCTCTAGCCTTAACAACCTCACACCATACACTAAACTATTTCATCAACCTCCATCTCTCAACCATTTAAAGATCTTTGGATGTCTTTGTTACATTTCTACAACAAAGGTCCATAGGTCTAAATTTGATCCACAAGCCCAACCTGGGGTGTTTATTGGCTATTCTGTCACACAAAAGGGTTACAAAGTCTACAATTTAGTAACTCATAAGATAATGGTTTCTCGAGATGTCTCATTTCATGAAAGGCATATTCCATTTCATTTCTCTACTCATCATGATTCTACCCCTATCTTTCTTCCTTCTTCTTCTTTGGATTGTTTTGACAGTCTTTATTCTGATGATCACACACCTCCCATCCATACTTCTCCTTCCTCTCCACCTACTCCACCAGATTGTTCTCCCGTTTCTCATATTTCTTCTTCCACACCCAGTATCTCATCTACTCCTACAGCCACCACTACTCCACCTAATCTCTCTTCTGAATTGCTAGACCTCAGTAGCCCCATCCAAGTTCCTTCTACTACACCTTCTCCTCCTAATATTTCATTACCACGTGTCAGACATTCTACTAGATCACATCACCCTCCTGCATACCTCAGTCATTACTATTGTAACACCCTCTCTTCTTCTCTCCCTTCACATTGGTGCAATCTCATTTCCTTTGATGCTTACCCTTCTCCACACAAGGCTTTTCTTTCTGCTCCTTCATTTGATCTCACAGAGCCTGTTTCCTATGAAGCTGCAGCTGCTATACCTGAATGGTCTGAGGCTATGAACAAAGAAATTTAGGCTTTAATTGACAATCACACCTGGGATTTGGTTGATCTTCCACTGGGAAGA
This sequence comes from Beta vulgaris subsp. vulgaris, assembly GCF_026745355.1. NCBI lineage: Eukaryota > Viridiplantae > Streptophyta > Magnoliopsida > Caryophyllales > Amaranthaceae > Beta > Beta vulgaris. The sequence goes on from NC_079202.1 coordinate 46,588,100, forward strand.
AACCTATTGGTAATAAATGGGTCTACAAAGTCAAGGTCAAAGCAGATGGTTCTCTTGATAGATGTAAAGCAAGGCTAGTTGCTAAAGGTTTTAATCAGAAATATGGGATTGACTATGAAGAAACTTTCTCCCCTGTAGTAAAGATGCCTACTATCAGATGCTTACTTGCCTTAGCTTCTTTTAGAAACTGGCCTGTCTTTCAACTAGATGTCAACAATGCTTTTTTGCATGGTGACCTAAAAGAGGATGTTTACATGAAGGTTCCTCTTGGATTTCATAATCCTAAACAACAAGTTTGCAAGTTGAACAAATCTTTATATGGGCTTAAACAAGCCTCAAGGCAGTGGTTTGCAAGATTGGTTGATGAACTCACCACCTAAGGTTTTAGTCAATCTAAAAATGACTAGTCTTTTTATTAAAAGAGACAACCTTGATCTCACTATAGCAGCTGTCTATGTTGATGATATTCTGCTCACAGGTACCAATTTTGATACTATAGCCTCTCTTAAGCATCATCTTCACTCTACTTTCAGCATTAAAGACCTTGGCATTCTTCATTACTTCTTGGGTATAGAAGTAGGCTACTTATCTGAGTGTATTTTGCTTAGTCAAAAGAAATTCACCAAGGAGCTTCTACATGATTGTGGGTTAGATCTCTCCAAAAAGGTTGCCACACCCCTTCCTACCAACCTCAAGTTACATGCTGATGAGGGCTCACTTCTTCCTAACCCTGAATTCTATAGATCCCTAGTTGGTAAACTCAACTTTCTTACCCACACTAGACCTGATCTATCTTTTGCTATTCAAAGTCTTAGCCAATTCATGCATCACCCTCGAACATCACATCTCAATGCTTTACATCATACACTCAGATTTGTTAACCATACCATTCGTCAAGGTATACTTTTGCAAGGCTGTGATACTTTGGTACTCCAAGCTTTTTCTGACTCAGATTGGGCTGCTTGCCCAGATTCTAGAAAATCAGTAACTAGTTATGTTCTTGTTCTTGGCAAATCCCCTATCTCCTGGAAATCTAAGAAACAAAGCACAGTTAGCAGATCTTCCTCTAAAGCTGAATATAGAGCAATGGCTTCAGCTGCATCTGAGGTTGCTTGGACTGTCAGGCTCCTAGAAGAGTTGGGTGTTCCTAATCTACAACCTGTGACTCTCTACTGTGACAATCAAAGTGCCCTACATATTGCAAAGAATCCGGTCTTCCATGAAAGGACCAAACACATTGAACTTGACTGCCACTTCACTAGAGAGAAGGTTCCTGAAGGCTTATTACAACTTTCCTACCTACCTACTCAATCTCAACTAGCTGATATTTTTACTAAATCCCTCTCTTCTCCTCAGTTCTACAAGCTTTTGTCCAAGTTGGGATTGTATGATCCAACTCATCCACCTCCCAACTTGAGGGGTATTGGAGATAGGCATATACTACAAGCTGCCACATCACCTAATGATTGAAACTACCTCTAACAAACTTTACAGTTAGTTATATCTGTCAGAAAGTTTGTTATAGTTATAACTTATTCTGTTAATCTTCTGTATATATAGCCTTGTATTCTCTCTGTAAACTTCACTTGATTTCATTATATTCTGAATAAAATCTCTCTCTACATTTCTCATTCTCTCTGAGATACATTCTCTCACATGAACTCTCTCAATCTCTTTAAAGTGTATGCAAAACAATAGAATGTAACATATTGTAAAGGTGGAAGACAAAAGGAAATTTAAGCAAAAGTCTAGTATCTCAACTTCTTCTACGGTTCTACCGATAGATTTCCTCCATTTCAACCTACTTGTGATACTTCAATTTTTGCATTATTGATATATTAACATATTTTTTACTATTATATAGAAAAAAAATGTTATTATGTACGAATTTGTTAGATTAATCACAACGTGTATTTCTCTAATTTTCACTGATAAATAAAATAGGAATTGATCGTATTTCGTTATATAATGATAATTCTCTTCTTTTTAGGGAATATTTCATACTTAATACTAAGTTTTTAGTAGTATTTCACATTGAAATTCGGATTAAAACCTCCAAAATAAGAAAGTAAGCGCATTTCTAATATCATTATCAATCAAAGCATACGATAAATAAAAAACCTAAAAATATAAATTCCCTGATTCCAAGTTTTCCAGCACCTTAAACTGAAATTTCTCATGCACAAAACAAAATTGGTCAAAGATAAAACGAGTGATTGAAATTACTAAAGGAGTGAAGAAAATTGCTAACCGATGAAAGAAGAGTGCATTTGTGGGACCATCAGAGCCTGAAGAAATCGAAATAGACTCACAACGGATCATTTGTGTGCTTTGAAAACTCAATTTGATTATTGAAATTTGAATTGAAGAGTTTTTGATGAAATTAGCAACATTAATATAGATGGAATAAGAAAATTTTGAGGGATTGGACATATTGTTGCAGAGAAATTTCGTGTTCGTAGCAACATAGAGAAATTAAGGGTTTTTAAAATTACGTGAGAATTTCGTTGAATGTTTAGTGGTAGACGTAGTGGTTGTTTTTGAGGGAGTTGCAATTGTTGAATAAAATACTATTGGCGGGGAAATTGCGGAAAGAGATAGAGAGAGTGAAAGTGAAAGTGAAAGTGAAAGTGAAAGTGAAAGTGAAAGTATGGTTGAGAAGATTGAGTCTCGCTTGTCGCTTACCTATTGTATTCTTATTCAATTGCATTCAATCAAATTAGTTGATACTCCTTCAGTTTTTTTTTTTTTAGGATTTTTCGCCAAATGCAGCCTTTTATAATAGCGAGTTTGTTAATTGCAGCACTTTCATTTCAAACTCTCCAATTGCAGCCTTTTAAATTGAATCTACATTTAAGTTGCAGCCCAATTTGGATTTGGGGCCAATAATGACGTCATGGTTAACCCTCAAACGGGAAATTTTTCCCAACCTCTTGAAAAACCCTCGATTTTTTTGAAAAATCCTCGATTTTTCCTTCTCTCCTCTGACCTTTAGTTGCTCTCTCTCTCCTCTTTCTCCTCTTTGTCCCTCCTCTCTCTCCAGGACCACCATTTTCTCTCTCCTCTCTTCTCTCTTCTCTCTTCTCTCTCCTCTCTCCTTTCCAGGCTGCTAGAGCTGCTGCCAGAGATGCTGCATAAGCTTCACAGGCTACAAACATGGATATGGTGGGTTCACAAGCTTCTCAGCTAACCACAACAAGTTCTTCTAGGCCACCACATAGTCCAAGTCACATGATGTCAGAATAGATAGTCTTCCAATGCTTAGACAATGTTATGTTGCTTTTGAAAAAATTTGTGTAATAGTGTTTATTTAGAACAATGTTATGTTGCATTTCTTAGTTTGGAGAACAATTAGTTTTTTGGAGTTTGGAACAACTTTATATGCAAGTGAAATTTGGTTGAACAGACACAAAATGTTATTTCATTCCCATTTCATTCATTACATTAGTAATCCACTTACTACAACCTTTGATAAAACCTTACATATTGCTAATACACTTAGATAATGAGCATTAGAAGCTCTTACAAATCATAACACTAACAATTCCCCCCATTATATCTCAAGTTAAGATGAAGTACCAAAACAACAATGTGGCCAAAAGTGCACATATTACCCAAACCTCACATTTCAGTCTTGAACTGACCCTTGTCCTCTTCATCTTCAACATAATTTTTTCTGTGTCCTTCTTCCTTCCAAGTACAACTGATTCCATCAGCTTCCTCTTCAGCACCTCAACTTCATTGCTTAGTTGTCTCGCTCTTGTCTTCCATTAGTCCTAATATTAAATCTCTCTGCCACTCTGTTGGGTCTTCCTTATCAACCCACTTAAAGTACTTGCATCCCCTTGTGTTGGTGTCAGCATCAAAGTTTGGGCATGCATAAAACCTTCGCCCCAGATTGTCCTTAGTCCAAGCTCTCGTTTTTGAAATGTACAGCCCACAATTACACCTCTTACCCTTCTTAAACATAATTCCTGCCACATAAGTATCAAATCATGATTACAATTGCACTTATTTAGATTTTGAAATCAAAAGCCCTAATTTTGAGATCAACAAACCCTAATTGTTTCACCCAAAAAATTTGAAATAAAAATTCCTAAAAATCCCCAACCCAAAAAAATTGGGGAAAAACCAAGAATTTAGTTGTACTAACCTTGTCTTATGATGCGCAACACTCCAAATCAAATGAAAATGCAAAGAAATTGAAGGAGAGGAGAGAGAAAAACAATCTCAGATGTGTTAATGGTTGAGAGAAGAAACAGAGAGAAAAAACGAGGGAAATAAACTTAAGCAACTGAAGTTCAGAGGAGAGAGTGAGAAAAATCGAGGGTTTTTCAAGAGGTTGGGAAAAATTTCCCATTGGAGGGTTAACCATGGTTAACCATGACGTCATTATTGGCCCCAAATCCAAATTGGGCTGCAACTTAAATGTAGATTCAATTTAAAAGGCTGCAATTGGAGAGTTTGAAATGAAAGTGCTGCAATTAACAAACTCGTTATTATAAAAGGCTGCATTTGGCGAAAAATCCTTTTTTTTTATCATTCTCACTTTCTCTGTGCGCGTCTCCCAATGCACTTCTTTGAACTTAAATATCTTTCATGATATATTAGTAAAAATTATAATGATTGAATATTAATAATGTATTAACTGAGACGATTCAAACAAGACCCCACATGACTATATTTTTTCTTATAGATTGAAAACAATTGAGAAGATTCTCTCTAAGTATGAATAGTGACAAGATTCTAAGTGAGAAAGATAAAAAAAACAGAGGGATCGACGACGAAATAGGGAAATGGGGTAGTGACAAAAGAGGGGGCTATGGTGGGGAAGAGGGGAGAATTAGTTATACTTTTGTAAAATGTTAAATAATACTTTTTCAGTTTAGAAATAATTGTACCATTTACATAATTTTTACTATTTTCATATCTTATATTTTGATTGTCTATGGTGATTTATATTTTAGGAAAAATATAGTCATATAAGATCTTGTTATACTCCTCTCGATATATATTTTTTTAATATCAACTTTTATAATTTTTACTTATTGATAATTAGATATATTAATGTTTGAACTTTAAAATATTGCATTGACAAACGTGAAAACATGAAATGGTTGCAATTGTTTCTAAACAGAGGAAGTATTTGAAGATTATATGCATTCTTAGGGGCTAATTCGAGTAAGTTATGAAGGAGATATTAAGAGGGCGTTTGGTTCATATGATTTTGATATGAGTTATGATTTAGAATGAGTAAAACTCATACCTAGTGTTTCTTTAATTAGGTTTGAAACTCATACCTCAAACCCATACGGCCCGTTTGATATTTGTTAATAAATTGCGGTAATGGGAATGAATTTTAAGTGTAGCTTACAAAGGAAACACCCTTAAAATCTCTTTCGGGAGGCAATTTCAACCCCCATGTTTGTGTTTTTTCTCCATGGGGAAGCAATGTCGCCCTTAATTTTCATTACCACCTAACAAAGTGGTATTGGATGGGAATACAAATTCAAGAAGAAAAATAGACACTATAGGATAAATTAGCATTAACATGGGAATGAACCATGATTTTCTTCACAAATTTACATACAAATTCATTCACATTACACCATTTATAACCAACTACCAAACAGGCAGATAATGTATGGTGTTTAGACACCCAAAGGGGGTGGGTATGGCTCATAAGTCATACCAATACCTCTAGGTATAAAATAAAGAAAAAAAATTCATTCCCAAATACACCAAGCATATGGTATTATGTATCAAGTTCCAAACCTATTCCGTCTTGGTTTCATTCCTGATTCTAAACCCATACCGCTATATGACCCAAACTCCCCCTAAGGGGTGTCTCGTTATGGGGTTATAAGAAAGGGGACGGGTGGAGATTAATTTCATTTCCTTAAAGGTTATTTGGTTGAGGAAAGATGGGAAGAAGAGAGAGAAAAGAAGCGCCGAAAGAAAGAAAGGAGGGGATCGACGACGAAATAGGGAAATGGGGTAGTGACAAAAGAGGGGGCTATGGTGGGGAAGAGGGGAAGGGAGAAGTGGCAGGCTGTTTGATTTGAAAGAGAAGTTGTGGTGGTGATAGTGGTAGAGCCGTAGAGGGGTGGTGTATTAGGGTTTCCTTTACAACCTTTTCAATTTCAGGATTTTGCTTTCTATTCTCCTTGTTTATCTTTCTTAAATCCTTTTCCTTCCCTCTTTGTGAACCAAACGCCCCTTAAGCATTAATATCAAGGAGCGTTTTTGGTTTTATAGGGTAAATGATATGGAATAAAGAAAAGGGTACAATGAAAAAGGAAATAAAAACCTTTGGTAAAAAAGATTGTTTGGTTGGTATATAACCCTCCCACCTTTCTTCCTCCTCTCACCATTGCTCCATCATTTCTCCCTCTCCTTTGATATGTCGTTGTTGCCCCCTCCCCTTCCCACTACTATCACCGCCCATCCCCTTTCTATTGCCACCGTCGCCACCCTTTCTTTATTTTAATATTTACTTATAGTGAGCTCCTTCAATTAAAATGGTCAACTTTGAAGTTTCTAGGTCGAATTCAACCATAAAACTTCAAAGCTACAATTTTAATGATCAAATTTGACCTTATGAAGCTATTTTCCTATGTCGCCTCGAATCAAATAAGAAAATAAGTCTTCAGGGAAACCAAATTTCAATTGTCACCAGTATAAATTTTCCAAGCCTTATTCCCCTTGTGTTGGTCGCAAGTGCAAGCCAACAAGTTCCATCTTTTTTTATGTTTTACCTTCCCGTTTAATAAATTTATTACTAGTATGGTGTCACGTAAAATATGTGATAAGTTTAAGGTGTCGACCGTCGACTCATAAAAAGACTTGTTTCCACTCGTCAAAAATCAGGATTAACAGTTAACTTGTAGTCTTGTACTCCACTTGTTTTAACCATTGTTTAAAAAAAACCCAAGAACCAACTCACTACACCAAGCGATTTCCGTATATAAAATGCGTTCTTCCTTTAATCCTTCGCCCTCGCTGGCTCTTTATAAGAAAAATCTGGCGGGCACGCTGCAATTTCAAAGTTGAAAAGTTGCAACACAGAGAGTGAAAAAAAGGACGAGGGAAATGGAGAAAGATTTCAAGGAAGATATGGAAGGCGATTCCAAACTTCACAACGCCACACGCTGTGCGAAAGCTGCTATGCTGCTTTTGTCCCTCAGAAATCGCCACCATCAGCAGGTTTCTTCTTCTTTCTTTCTTTCTCTCTAAAATTCAGTCTCTGAAACAATTAATTTAGCGAAATGATTGATTTAGGAGAAGGAGATGATGAACCAAACAATTGATGATTTGAAGATGGAGGTGGTTAAAGAGCGTTTTCAGAAGAGAAATTTGAAGATTTTTAATCTGCTGGAGTTTACCATTCAGATCATTTTGATGTTTTCTCTACTCACCTTCTTCATCTTGTTTGCCTTCAAATCAGGTTGAAGATTATCTGTCATAGTTACACTTTCAGATGAAGTAGAATAAAACAACGAAATAACCTCGTGATTTGTGTTGAATTTTGATTTTACTGAGTGTGAACGTCGAATTTTGCATATTTTGAAGTGTAATCTTGAGTATATCAACTTGATCGATGCTAATACACAAAATTTCTTGCACATTCATATATTATCCCCGTTACTTTGTAATTTTTTCTTGTTCGCTAACTCGCAGTTAGATTACGCTTAGGAATCATCTACTTTCAAGTAATTGAAGGGAAAATGCTAAATGTTTTCTCTGATTTTGCAAAGAAGTTGATAGGTGGTAACTTGGTACTTCAACCAGTGGCGGATCCAGGATTTTGAGTGAGGGGTAGCGTAGTTTGTGCGATACTATTGAATACCAAAAAAATTGTAACTAATAAATTCAACATGTCACAAAATCCAAATACAACCTCAAAGAGAAAATTATAATTGTTTATGACGCTTTCTCGATTTTCAGAACCGATTTACAATGGTATCAACTTTTATTACCAAAACAATATAGCAATACCAATAATTTATATTTTTTCTAAAAAAAAAAAGTTTTCTTCTCTATTCCAATTGACTTCTTTTGTAAAGGTGTAGTCCAAATTTCTTTAGAAAATAAAATAATTAGAATAGAATACTAGATAAAAAAAATTTACATGGAAATATAAATATGGCTAGTGTTTGTATATTATTTTGCCTTGAATCAACATTCAACACATTCATAAATGATATTTTTTAAATAACAAACTATTTTTTGTGGAAATGTAGTCCAAACTTTTTAATAATAAAGAATGAGGTAATGAAAGATGAAAGGAAATATAAATGAAGTGTAGTAAAAAAAAAGTCTAAGAAATAATCACAAATTAGGCCAGTCAAAAGATCAATAAAAGATAAAGCTAAGAGAAATCTGAAGAATGTAAAGGCCAAATTTTAAAAAAAAAGAATGACAAATAAGGTAGAAGAAAAAAAATAAAAGAAAGGAGTTAGAAAATGGATACAACCTGTTTTGAACTTGCGACCTTACTAACAACAAGCTTTAATTGAAAGCTTCTACCAATGTGCTACTGAAGCTTTCAAGTACATGTTTGTTGAACAAAATATATATATAAAGTTACAGAATTTTAGTTTCTCTTTATTTTTTTCCTGCCTGATTTCGAGGGGTAGCATGTGCTACCCCTTGTTACTACATAGATCCGTCAATGACTTCAACCCGGTTTGCGCTTGTTATACTATCTACATTCTACAGTTACAGCAAATTAAATTGAAAAGGGTTGCCCAATCTATAATTGTGAATTTGTGACACTTCCTACTTCATAGTTCCTCCTCCTCAAATTGCGTGTTAAGTGGAGTATTCATTTGGAAGTATTCAAAATTACTTAATTTACTCATTTGCTAAACAACGCCCTAAATTTTCATATTTACGCCCTGTATATAAAAAAAATGTATGTATTTGAGTATTTTTATACTCCCACTCTCCCACTCTCCCACTCTCCCACTCTCATCACCTTCTCACTCTCTTGACCCTCCCTCACTTCTCACTCTCTCTCCACTCTCTTACTCCATCTCTCTCATCAACACACAAACATTGCAAGAAGAAAACATCCGGGCAGTATCTCCGGCGAGTTTTTCCGAGGAGAAGAGAAATCCGGCGAGGACTATTGCGGGGCGGCGAGCAAATTTCCGGCTAGGCGAGCAAATTTCCGGCTAGGCGAGCAGACTTCCGGCGAGGTTGCGGCGGCGACAAGATCCTCCGGCAACAAAACTTCGAATTTCCGGCGACATAAAGGTTAGTTAATTTGAAATTTTAATTTTTTTAAAAAAATCGTATTTGTAGAATTTGATATATCGCATGTGTTTGAAACCCTTTAAAATTGAAAGTATGGTAGTTTAGAGGATTAAAATTTCTTGGTGTTTGATTAAAATCTTCCCGTATTTGATAATTTCTTGGTAGTTTAGAGTATTTAGAGGATTGAAATCATCGAAAATGTATGAAATCTATAAAATTGAGGCTGGCGCCTTGAATAGGCGCCTAAACCACTGGACAGGCGCCTAATTAAGGCGCTTGCACCTTTGGTGGGGCGCCTAATTTAGGCGTCTAATCAATGGAGGAAGCGCCTTTGTTGGGCGCCTGATCAGTGGTACAGGCGCCTTATTTAGGCGCCCCACCATTGGTGCAGGCGCCTTATTTAGGCGCCCCACCATTGGTACAGGCGCCTAATTTAGGCGCCCCACCAATGGCGCAGGCGCCTAATTTAGGCGCATGTACCACTGGTTGGGAGTTTAATTTAGGGGCCCGAATTGCTATTAATTTTAATTTTTTTTAAAGAAAATAATTACAAAATTATATTAATTATGGTGTATTAAAATTGGAAAATATATTATTGCGAAAAATGAATTAAATAATAGAAAATATAGTTAATGAAGCGTAGAAATATATTTATATGAGAACAATTTTAATTATTGAATTTGATTATTCATATTTTGACAGTATTAATATTAATTAAATTTTATACGTTTAATCAAAGATGAGTGGGCGAGACAAAGGCAAAGCAAAGTCTTTGCCTACAGATTCGGGTCATCGTCATCCTCATGATAGAGGGTGACAATCTCATCGAGGAAGGCTAGAGAGTTGCTTTTCAGGAGCACTCAGTCTTCATCAAGTGCGGAAACGGAGGAAGTACCAGAGATTCTTCCTTTATCTGTTGCATTGCCTACTCCTATTATGGACATTGAGTCGTGGAGACCTCACTCACCATGGAGAGGCAACCCGATGGCGGGAACGATCAGGAGGCGGGTGCTTATTACGATAGTCAGCCGGAGCATCCATCAACGGACGCAGAGGAAGGTCGTCCGTCTCGGGGATGCAAACCACGTACCTCTCGTGGTCGTTTTGCACGTTCTTCAGATGGAGCATCGTGCAATGCTGAGGGATCCGGGAGTAGTAGGCCGGGCAAGAGGAAGGGACGGAGGAGGACACTTCATGGCTAGTACGTGACGCTAGGCCAGGTGGCCGTTGGACGTATGTCATACCTAGTTTTGGAGGCCACATAGCGGCACGCGTTTGGGCTGGGGAGGATGAGAGACTATGTTGAAGTGTCATAACCGGGAGGGACGTGCAGTAAGCTTCAGGCGTGGTACGCTAGCATGACACCCGAGGTTCAGGGGATGGTAGATGCTACTGGATTGAGGCACTTGCCTGAGATCATGTTTGATCATTTGGATCAGCCATTGATCTGTGCGTTTGTCGAGAGGTGGCAGCTCGATACGAACTCTTTCCACCTCCCTTTTGGAGAGATTAGTATCTTGCTACACGATGTCAGTTCTATCCTCCATATCCCATCAGATGGATGGATTACAGGTGACTTTGGTTCATGGGATGACGTGAATAGTTCATGTGCAGAGCTATTTGGGATGGAGAGAAGCGCCTTTTTGAAGGCGCATTGGTCCGGTGGTGGTGTATTCATTGATTCTTTGATAGAGAGATGTTCTGCTCCGGATCGGAGTCCGACCCACCAGTTTCGAGGATATATGCTGACCCTCCTTGGTGCCACTCTATTCGTTGATAAGAGTGGTAACCGAGTCCATCCTTGGCCACTGTCGTTTTTGTCTTGTAGCCCATAGGATGTGAGCCGGTATTCTTGGGGTGCGGCTACACTAGCCTATTTATACAGGTAGCTTGGCATAGCTAGTCGTGCTGATTCAGCCCAGATTTGTGGTTGCCTCACGCTATTGCAGGCATGGATTTACGAGTATTTTCCCATGTTTCGGCCTAACCGCACTAGGAGGATGAGACCTATAGGATCTGCTTCGGCACTGAGTTGGGAGGTTCGGCATGAGAACAGGGGGATTGACCGGCTACTGAGTATTCGACAAGCATTGGATCAGACGAACGACATGCAGCCTGATTGGTTACCTTATGGTATATGTCCGGTATCTGCTTATCCTCGTAGCACGTACTACGGGTGGCTGCGATACTTGGATATCGTTGAGCCGTATATGCCAGATCGTACTTTACGCCAGCTTGGATTCATTCAGGAGGTTCGTTAATAGCAAGTTGTATGGCACATGCACATGGGATACCAAAAGAACACACAAGCACACAACCACAATAATCAAACACTTCCCTACCCATGGTTAGGCGTTTAGTGTTTTCCATTTTCAGCATATTGAGACAGTAATGGGAGACATGACCAACCAAATGACGAAAAGGATCTATCATATGTTGTCTTCCAATTCTGCACCTAGATTTCTCTAAACTATCCCTGATCTTGATCATCTGGCTATCTATGAACAAATTAACACGTGCGAAGAGCGTATCCAAGGCACAAGTGGAAGTTTGCAGCCACGCTTTCAGAGCTGCATGTGCACTCTCCACCCTACATGTGGTTGTGTTCCCAAAATGAAGCACATTGTTGGTCCATGCTTTAGCAAACTTGGTCTTATGTGGATTCAACCACGTTGTCTCAACATAATTAATAACGGAGGGCTTCCATGCCCAAGCAGACTTCAAATTTCCCAATGCAACCTCATAATTATGTTCTGTGTTTGCATTTACTACACTCCACCAATGACCAACACGAAATCGCTCTCCAAATTCCGCCCCCCACATAATCTACTAACTCGTGCCTCCACATCTTTGTTAATATGCCATGTACAAAGAAGATGAGTAGCAGCTGGAAAAACTTCCCTAATAGGTCTAATCAAACCCAATTCTCGATTTGTAAATATGACACTCGGGCTCACATCATCGCCAATTAGAATACGCAGACACTGCAACACCCACTGGTAACTGTATGCACTCTCATCCCTCACTATGGCATAGGCGATGAGGAAGTTTATATTTGTCGGTGCCACCCCTATCATCTCAATGCAAGGCATACCATAGCGATTCGTTTTATATGTTGAATCGATGCCAACTACCCATGGATAGGTACGAAATGCGTTCGTACCACCAGGATGAGACATGAATGCATGAGTGATCACTCCATCATCATCCCGTAATGACCAATACACATAGTTTTTCGAACGAGCAAGGTACAGAAAATTTTCAGTTGAAGTCCGTTCTTCACGCCCTTCCATCTTGTAAAAATACCTCTCGTTGTATATATGCTTTATCGTTTGGTGAAGATGGGGGAATGCCTCATTTACAGCAGCTTGAATGTTTCTAGGTGCGGTCTCGGCATCAGCCAGCTGTCGAACCATCCGCCTAGCATCATCATTGAGCCCACTAGTCCGTCTGTGACCCTCCGCATATACTATGAATGCGTGGTTGTGGAAACCATAATCACTATTCGGAATAGACACATGCCATTTGTCCCCCAAAACCAACCTAATCATAAAATTACATCCACAAAACTTTATCGATGTATTAGGTCGCACCATAATATTCGGATCTATCTTATTTCCCGAGTATCTCGCCCCCCTAAAACATTTGAAATAGCAACGCAGTGGACCAGTCGGATTCTGCTTATACGTCTCAATAACCAATTCAAACCCTATGGAAATTGCAATTTCATTAAGATGGTTAACCGCATCATTAACCGTTGGGAATGCATCAGTTATCTGAAATCTACCGTGATAATTAACCCCGTCCCCATCATTGCTCGAATATGGAACCTATTAAATACCATAGAAGTAATAGAAACTATTTAATAAATTATATATCTAAATCACATAGTTAAATTACATATCTAAATACAAGTCAGCAGTGGTGATTAGGCGCCTGAACCAGATGTAAGGCGTCCAATCAAGCCGCCTGGACCATATGAGAGGCGTCCAATAAAGGCGTCTGCACCAATGGTGAGGCGTCTCACCAAGGCGCCTGTACCAAAGGTGAGCCGTCTAATCAAGGCGCCTGCACCAAAGGTGAGATGTCTAAACGAGGCGTCTGACCTATGGTGCAGGCGCCTCGATTAGACACCTCACCATTGGTGCAGGCGCCTCGATTAGACGCTTCACCTTTGGTGCAGGCGCCTTGATTAGACGCCTGACCCATGGTGCAGACGCCTAATTAGGACGCCTGTAAGCAATTCATAGCCAAAAAAAATACTGCTTCATATTTCATGTTTTTTATAATTTAGGATGAACTTATAACCTAGTATAATATGCAAAATATTATAATTTAAATAATTTATGTCTACTATATTATAACTACTCTAACATGTTAAAAATAAAAATATAACTATTATAATATTATTAAATTCTACATATATCACTTTATGTAAATTCTACATCTAATATGTTAAAAATTATATATAACTATTATTATAGGTATAAATCTAAATGTAATTGAACATTTATTATGTTAAAAATTTAAATATAACTACTCTAATATATGCTAAAAATCTACATATAAGACATCTACATGTGATACATGTGAAAATATAAGTATAAGTATTATAATATGCTAAAAATCTACATATATTCATGTAAATTCTACATTTAAGCTCAAAAACATAGTAAATTTTTACAAATATTCTACCATGTAAAGATATTATTGTTTTACATATTCTAAACGGATATTTTAAGCATATGTAAATTCTACATCATGCTTTGACTTAACTCTAAAACAAGTTAGGCGTCTAAAATTGTCAACCCATATGGACTGGTGAAGCGCCTAATTTAGGCGTCTAACCATATGGTCAGGCGTCTAAATTAGGCGCCTCACCATATGGTTGGGCGTCTAAATTAGGCGCCTCACCATATGGTTGGGCGTCTAAATTAGGCGCCTCACCATATAGTTGGACGCCTAACTTAGGCGCCTTGCCACATGGTTGGACGCCTAAGTTAGACGCCTGACCATATGGTGGGACGCCTAAATTAGGCGCCTGACCAGTTTCGTGGTTCTAAAAAACTCACATTGTTTGTATGACGCCGGAGGAAATTCTTCTTGATTGGTCAACGCTGCTCAATGTTGGTCAACGCCGGTCAATGTTGGTCAACGCCGCCAAACACCTTGGTCAATGCCGGAAATTTCTTGAAAAAGAAAGCCAATAAACAAAGTTTGGAAAATGAAAGTGAAATGTGTGGAAAACATGGAAAATGTGGGGGTTTAAATAAAGAAAGGGAAAGAGGAAAGGAGAAAGGGAAAGAGGAAAGGATGTCATGTATTAAAAAAAAATACCATGTATTTTTGTACTAAAATACAGGGCGTAAATAGGAAAAATCAGGGCGGTGTTTAGCAAAGCCCTTAATTTATGCTACTTTTTTATGGCAAAATTTTCTACTAGATTTTGGCCCTGCATTCTACTTGTTTACGTATGAATCATGGTTACTTCATTTTGATAGACTTATGATCCGTCCTTCATGAAATCATGGGTACATGATACTTCTACTTTCTCCATTTTAAATTAGTTGTGATATTTTTAAAATTACGGACTTCTAGGCAATTTTTGGAGAGGAGAGATATAATAAAGAAAGAAAATAAAAGGGTCACATGTGATTTGTGATAGGAGAAATATAAAGAGAAATTATTACCTAAAATAAAAGTGTAACATTTAATTTGAAACTTCTTAAAATAAAAAGTGTCACAACTAAATTGGAATGGAGGAAGTATTTAATTCTGAAATTTGTTTTTTTTTTTTTGCCAAACTTCATTATAATTTCATTTGATTTTTTCTATTTTTATATGTTTTTGAAAAGGTTTTCTCATCTCAATTGAGTAAATAGATGACAATTTTGGCATATTCTTTTTTAAAATTTATATATATATATATATATATATATATATTATATATATATATATATATATATATTATATATATATATATATATATATATATATATATATATATATATATATATAAGGGAAGGGGGGAGCAATGGTGTCCTCTTTTGAAATGCCTATTTTGCCCCCCTTCCAATTCTAAATTACAAATTCACTTACAAATCAAAGGGGGCTTCAAACAAAAATACCAAAAGTATAATTATAACAATCACTCACAAGTCAACTAAAATCATAAAATTGCATAATTTATATACGTTATGCAAATCACTAAAATATAAAAACTTAAAAATTCAATTACAAACTACAACCTATGAAAAATTTGACTTGAAATCAAAGTGTCCACTTTCTTTACAACTTATGAAGTATTGTACTTAATTCAAAAATCAACTAAAAAATTATAATATTAGAAATTATAAATAAATTCAATAAAATTTCTATTTTGTTCATAAAATTTAACTTTGAAAAGTAAAAAAAAAAGACAAAAAGAATGATGAAAGACTTAAGTGACAGAAACTAAACCAATCAAATTTTGCAACTAAAAACATTTATACTTTGTATGTCTAATGTTCAAGTTTTTACTCTTATGCCGAAGAAAATCGAGTTCCTGTTTCGAAAAAAATTCAAGCACGCATCGCGTGCAAAAAATTCTAGTATATATATATAGGGGTAGGATCCGCTGAAAACACCTCTTAATCTGAAAACTGAAAACAAGGGTAACTTTTAACCCCTTTAGGGTAACTTTTAACACTTTTAGGGTAACTTTTTCCAGTTTTGGGGTAACTTTATTATATTAAGAGTAGTTCTATATATTTCAAGGATAACTTTATTTATTATAAGAGTAACTATTACCATTTTTAGGGTAACTTTTACCATTTTTAGGGTAATATTTAGCAATTTTAAGATAATTTTATATATATTTCAAGGGTAACTTTTAGCACTTTTAGGGTACCTTTATATGCTATAAGAGTAACTTCTTCCACTTCTAAGGTAACTATAAAAAAATATCAAAACAACAATAACTCGATTTATCAACACTTGCAATAACATTCAATTTCGCAACAACAAATGCTTGATAAAGAAAAAGCAAATTAACTATCAATAAAAATACAAGAAATTAAGAATTGTATATTTCTGGTTCGATATGTGATTGTCAAAAAAAAAATCACGCATGGATTCATCATCATTGATATAAACATATCTCTTCATTTTTGTCCAGTGCAATCAAAATCTGCTACAAATAATTCAAATAAATACATTAATTATGAAAAATGTGAATGATCTTTCAAAATTCCAAACCAAACAGATCGAATTTGAAGACGGCAAATAATTCAAAAACCAACCACAGAGTTCATCAAATTACTTATAGGATACATTTTCAAGAAATTATGGACAGAGTAAGCAGTAATGTACAATGGACAATTTACTGTAGTGAATTTACTTCCAATATCACATTCTCATCCTTGATATTTATTTGCACAGCTCTTTAGAAATGGAAAATGAAGATCTCAGCAAGCTTGTCTTCAGAAATGGAAAATGAAGATCTCTTGGCAATTTCGATTGAAAATTACTAGATTCATCCAATCTATATTAACAAGCCTATTTCATTCATGAAATTGGATGAAGAACCTAATCAAAGGTGAGATTCGAGAAATGCCATAGATCAAAATGTACAACCACTTTTAATTTGAAAGAAATATTTCATTCGATCTATATTAACAAGCCTATTTCACTCATGAAATTGGATGAAGAACCTAATCAAAGGTGAGATTCGAGAAATGTCATAGATCAAAATTGTACAACCACTTTTAATTTGAAAATTGAAAAGAAAAAATACAACATGAAATAATTCATACTTCCATTTCTGAAGTTGCATACGAAATAGCAAAGCAATCTCGAATCAGATGCATGAAAGTTGATAAATTTCTTTCAATATCATATAATCAACAATTAAACCTATGTAATTCATTGAATTAAAGATTATGAAATTTAGAAACGAACCTTTTAAATGAAAATATTTCATTTAACAGAGGAAATCTTACTCGAATTTTCATCTCGATTTCTGAATTTTCGATTTGCGTTCTTGCATCGCTCCTTCAATTTACGTTTTCGATTGATTGTTATATTTTGTTCTCGCATGATTTGTGATTGGAAAATCGGCAAGTTTTCTCAAGTAGTTTCAAGCGAATTTTGTTTTTCATGGTTCAAAATTCTGCGGATTTCTCTTGGATTTGCTGATGATCAAGTTTTCTTTTCCTAGAAGGAGAAAGGAGAGAGGAGAAGAGGAGAGAGAAAGTTTGATATGGAATAAACGAAGGAGAAAGGAGAGAGGAGAGAGAAAATTTCTGAATTTCAGAAGATAAAAGAAGGAGAGAGAGAGGAGAAGAGGAGATCCATGAATTTCGTCCATTAGATTATACTATGGATAATCTAACGGTTGAGATTGCTTGTTTTCAGTTTTCAGATTAGATAGTGGTTTTCACAAGATCACATTCCTATATATATATATATATATATATATATATATATATATATACAGAGAGAGAGAGAGAGAAATACAAGTATAAATGAAAAACATAAGATAACTAGTGTATATGTTTAGATAGATATCTCTATTATATAAGGTAAGGAGGGAGCAATGATGTCCTCTTTTGAAATGTCTATTTTTCCCCCTTTTTCTTTCTAAATTACAAAAAAAATGTCAAAATCAAAATCGGCACTCAAAGAAAACTACCATAAATTAATTTGCAACACTCCTTCACAAATCACTTAAAAGAAGAAACTTTACAAATCACTCATACACAATTGAGAAAATTGCAACAAAGTACGTTGGCAAGGTTTTATCTAATTAAAACTGTTGACCCCTAGGGACTAGTCTCCCAAGGCATTCAGTATCAAACTATTGGATGTGCATTGACTTGTTTACAAAGTTAATGAAGGGAGGAAGTATGTATTTTATGTGCTATATTTGTCTGTTATTTGCTCATTTTCTCCATATGTTTGACCTTTTAGGACAACTATTCTTCATATTTCTATGTTCATTCCTCATGTATGTTTTTTTTTTGTAGGAAATGGATTCAGAAGATGCATCTGCAAAGTTCCTCTGGTATCTTCCCGTATGCTGAAGAAATATATTCGTAGAGGGTGTTTAGATACTCATCAAAGGATGATTGTGGCATATGATTCATCTCCACAACATACTTGTATCTCAACTATCATGAAAGAAGATTAGAGGTCGGAGCAATTTGATCCTCACCTCATGTTGGGGCGTATGACTTCTTAATGGCAGGTCTTGTTTGGTAAAGAGAGGTTTGGGGGCATAATTAGAGGTCTGAGATCATATTAGAGGATTTGACTAGTCAATCCTCTAATTTGAGTGTTTGATAAAAAGAGGTTTCACTTAGCTTTTTGAGTCAAAAAAGCTCTTTTTGAAAAAGTCGGGGGATGAGCTTTTTGGCATTAGAGGTTTGGGGAGTGGAGCAATTACATTTATATCCTAAATTTGTTAAAAATTACATTAATAAATAATAAAAGGTACAACAATAGATTATGTACATGTCCTTAATGGTC
Source organism: Beta vulgaris subsp. vulgaris (assembly GCF_026745355.1). NCBI lineage: Eukaryota > Viridiplantae > Streptophyta > Magnoliopsida > Caryophyllales > Amaranthaceae > Beta > Beta vulgaris. The sequence goes on from NC_079202.1 coordinate 46,606,868, forward strand.
ATTTTACACAATAATGTGGCAAACAACTATCAGCTACTTACCAAGCACTTTTATACAAACAACTAATACTATCAGCTAATACAATTCGCTAACAACTATCCACTGATTGTCAAACAAGGTCGCAACCTAGCAGTGCCTTTTCTACTGAAAATAGTGTTGGCAATTTGTTCCACACCTAGGGGGAGGCCAACATTGGTACGTGGAGATCAGGTTGTGTAGCCATGTTTGTAGTGTTTTGAGCACTTCTTTGACATATTTGTAGAGTGTAGAGTCCATAAGAGTAAAAAAACTGAGGATTATCATTATGTTTCAGAGTGGCTTAAGAAAGATTAGGGTTGTTTTAGTGAGAGAAGAGAGACAATGGCAAGTAATTATTAGTGATTGTATTAGCTTTAAAAACAATTTTTTTTGGCAACGAGCTTTTAAAACAATTGAACTATAACTTTATAAGTTTAGTTCAATAAAAATTAAAGAATTCATTGTGAAATATGCACGATAGAATAGGCACATAGAAGAGGCGTTTAAGGACCTTTTGACACGATCCAAGCCCTAATAAGGCAATAACAGTCCACAAAGCCCCGGATATGTTTGTTTATACTCAAGAAAATGTATGTCAAATTTACTGGGCTTTTTTGGGTTTATTTGTTTGTTATTTTTTTAAGAAAGGAAGGAAAAAGAAAGGAAGAGAAAGAAATAGAAAGGAAAAGGAGAGAAAAGAAAGTAGTTGTAGTTTCTAATGTTTGGTATAATTGGTGGATTTGAGAGAATAACATGTCTTGTTATCGAAATAAAGAAAATATAGGTAAAAGCTTCTTAGTTTTCTTTTTGTCAAATTTCTCCGATTTTGGAAGGAAAAGAAAGCAATAATTTAAGAGTATTCTTTTCCTTCCATTTCTTCTTTCCAATCAAGCTCCTCTTATTTTCTTTTACCAAACATGAGAAAGTTTGTTTTTACCTTTCCTTTGCTTTTTTTTTCCATCCAAATCCTTCCTACCAAACAAAGTCTATATATCAGACTATTAGGAAAACAAATGTTCTGTTATTCTTCTTGTGTTTCACAGCTAACAGTTATCCGCTGATAATTGCCAAACAAGGTCGCAACCTAAATGTGACTTTTCTACTGAAAATAGTGTTGCAATTTGTTCCACCTAGGGTGATGCCAACATTTTTACGTGGAGACCAGGTTGTGTAGCTGTGTTTAGCAGTGTAAAAACAATTTCTTTTTAGCAGCGAGCTTTTGAAACAATTGAACTATAACTCTATAAGTTTAGTTCAATAAAAATTAAAGAATCCATTTTGAAATATGCACGACATAAGAGGCACGTTGAAAAGGGCAAGAGGCGTTTAATGGCTTTTTGACACGATCCAAGCCCTAATAAAGCATAACAGTCCACAATGCCCCGGCTCGTTTGTTTATACTCAAGACTGGAAATGTATGTCAAATTTACTGGGCTTTTTTGGGTTTATGTATCAGGAAAACAAATGTTTTGTTATTCTTCTTGTATTTTGATGTTAATTTACGAAATGCGTGCTATTGATGTTGGCATGGGTTTAATTTTTTCAAGGTTAAGCTTTTACGAGGACAAATATTGGATGTGAAGGTTGCTTATAATGTGCTTGTTTTATGTCTTTTTAACGGAACCTTAAAGTAATAACATAATGCACACAATCAGAATCTACTTTAGGATGGATTAAGTTTTAAGTATTATTGTTGTTTCGGACTCTGTTCACGATTTGCACCCAAAAAAAGTTTTTAAGTATTCTTGCATCCTATTAAATCATTGTCTGCTTCAGCTAGTTGGAGGTCAGATTGCCTACATTTGGAGCTCCCTAGAGCGTAACTCATACTGCGGTTGTTTTCGTGACTAGTGTGGTGGTTGGTTGATGCTTTTATATGCACACGAGCTTTGCAAGAATGTAAGGTCGGGTTGGGGGACTTTCAATGTGAATTCTTGGTGGTATGAGGTGATTGTTGATGGATTGTGTAAATTCTTAGCCAGTCTAATGCTTTATAAGGTTTTTCCGTCTTTGTGCTCATGATTTTTATTTGTGATTGAAGACTTGCAACAAAATATATGGTGACAGCCGTAATTTCTTCATTTCATTCATTCCATCTCCCCATTACAAACTAACATCATAGCTTATATATTGCTCCTCCAAAAGGCCGCGTCAGTGCACAAACCTAGGGCATCTAAACAACATATTCTACTATCACATGATGGTCACATGATCATTAAACAGGCACATGATCCTAGGTTGATACTAAGGAGAAACACACAGCTAGCAGTAGCAAATAGACAAAACACTTAGCTAGTTTAATACTCCTTCCTTTTACACTTCCCCTCAAGCTAAGAGTGGGAGGAAGACATTACCAGCTTATGCAGTAAGAAGTTATGTTGAGAGATAGAAAGTTGCTTGGTAAAGATGTTTGCAAGCTGGTGAGCAGTAGGGACATAGGTAGGATGAATGACACCTTCAGTGGCCTTGTCTTTGATAAAATGACAATCTATGTCCACATGTTTTGTTTTTTCATGATGACAAGATTGGCTGAGATGGCAATAGCAGCCTGGCTGTCACATAACACAGGTGTAGTAGCTTGAATTTGAGACCAAGATCCTTGAGAAATTGCCTGAGCCAGATTACTTCACACACAGTCATGGCCATTGATCTGTATTCAGCCTCTGCTGTGGATCTGGCTACAACGGACTGTCTTTTGCTTTTCAAAGAGATGGGAGAGTTATCTAACAGAACACAAAAGCTAGATGTTGATCTTCTGGTGGTTGCACACCCTCCCTATAATACTCCGTATTTTTAGTAGTAATTTCGTACTTCTGGTGGTTCATATAGCAGTTGTAATGTATGCATCATTTATGTTCATATCGTTTCAATGGTTCATTACGTACTCAGCATATGAACAACAAACACATAATAACACACAGAGTCAGCTATTACTAACCATAGTTTTAACTTAACAACAGAATAATAACTTAACTAGTTAAACAAACTACTAATTTACTAACCATTCCAATTACTAATTATTAATTACAAACCTTACGTACTTATGAAAACTGTAAATATAAACCTAACAAATAAACTGTCATACTAAGTTAAAGTACAAAGATTATACCACTGACTTTCGCCGGCACAAGAATTCCGGCGACGGCGCACACTTTCCTTCTCCTACGTGCGGCCACGACACTCGACCGGCTCGTACCACCTTCGCGCACACACGACGAACACCTTCGCACCCCTCTTCGTTTCGTCGCCCAAACCCCTTACGCAACCAGATCTGTCGCGCAACCGCACTCGCACGACGCGGACCACTCGAACACCCTCGAACTCCTTCTTCGCACACTCGAACCACACACACGCCGCACGAAACCCGCGAACGAAAACCTCGACACACCCGCACGAAAACTTCGACTCTTCGCACCAAACCCTCGCCTGAATTCGCACCAAAACTCGACCAAACTTCGACGAACTCGCCCAATATCTCGGCCCTCCTCGCTTGCGCACCCTCCGCGCGCTCGAACCACGATCCCCTTCGCACCCCTCGACAATTTCCGAGAAAGAACACGGCGAGGGAGACGAAGAAAATGAGGAGAACAGCGAGAGAGGGAAGAATCTGAGGGACAGAGAGATCCGAGAGAGAGAGAAAGAAAATTCTGAGAGAGAGAAGGCTGAAATCGGCTGAGAGAGAGGGAGAGGGAAGAAAAAGTCGGCTGAGGAGAGGGAGAAGCAAGGGTTTAGGGTTTTCTGAAATTCCCTCTCCTTTTCTTTTTATACTCCCTTCAAAAAGTTGTAACTCTAGGTCAAGTGAAGATTAGGTTACTCTTTTAAACTCTGAAAATTCCTAACAAATTCCTATTAATTTGTAAATAAGTTAAAATATTTTTTTTTATTAATTCTTTATATTTTCTTAATTAGTACGAAATTACTACTAAAAATACGGAGTATTACAGGCTTCCCCCTTAAAAGAAGTTTCGTCCCGAAACTTTGAGGTAGCCCGTCTTAACGACGATCTTTTGCACTTCTAAGTCCCAAATTTCACAAGCGTTTTCTAACGTTCACACAAAGATAAGCAGTTTTCACACATAACTAGCATATAACTAACATAATTAACATAACTATATAATTAACATACTTTAGGGTGAAAGCGCGAAATTCTATCGCATTCTTCCCCCCTTAAAAGAAAAGTTACGTCCCCGTAACTCACGTACCTCTTGGAAAAGCTCAGGGTACTTCAGACGCATTGCATCTTCGGCTTCCCATGTGGCTTCCTCGGTAGTTTGATTTCTCCACAACACTTTGACAATTCTGACGTCCTTATTCCTCGTACTCCGCACTTTGCGGTCTAGGATCTGGACAGGTTTCTCCTCATAGGACAAGGTTTCGTCTATCTCTACGTTTTCAGGTTCAAGGACATGTGACGCATCAGGTACGTATCTCCGGAGTTGGGATACGTGAAACACGTTATGGACCCTTTCTAAGTCGTTGGGTAATTCCAGGCGATAAGCAACTTTCCCTACCCTCGCCAGTATCTCATAGGGTCCTATGAACTTAGGGCTTAGCTTCCCCTTTTTCCCGAATCGCATCACTCCTTTCATTGGGACACCTTAAGCAACACTTTTTCCCCAACTTCGAAATTTTCATCCCTTCGCTTCTGGTCCGCATAGGATTTTTGCCTGTCCTGTGCAGCCTTAATCTTTTCTTGAATGACTCGCACTTGATCCATCGTCTCTTGAATCATCTCAGGTCCTAACACTACAGTCTCACTGATGTCGTTCCAACACAAAGGGCTACGACACTTTCTCCCGTACAATGCTTCAAATGGTGCCATCTTAATACTAGCATGGTAGCTGTTGTTGTATGAGAATTCTATGAGGTCCAAATGGTCTTCCCATGACCCTTGGTATTCTAAAGCACATGCTCGCAACATGTCCTCTAAGGTCTGAATAGTTCGTTCGGTTTGACCATCGGTAGCTGGGTGAAAGGCTGTACTCATTAATAGCTCACTACCAAATGCTTCCTGGACCTTTTTCCAGAAATTCGACAGGAATCGAGAGTCTCGATCTGATACTATACTTGTGGGTACTCCATGCAATCGAATGACATTTTTCACATAAGCCTTGGCTAAGGCTTCCATACTCCACGTATCTTCATAGGTATGAACCTTGCTGTCTTGGTTAGTCTATCCACTATCACCCAAATGGTATTATTGCCTCCCCGACTCCTAGGTAAGGCGACAACGAAGTCCATGGATATCGAGTCCCATTTCCATGTCGGAATGTCTAAGGGTTGAATCTTTCCTTGAGGTCTCTTGTGTTCACTTTTGACTTTCTGGCATGTTAAGCATTTGGAAACAAACTCAGCTACTGCTCTCTTCATACCAGGACCAAAACATCTTCTTGAGGTCCTTATACAACTTATCTCCCCCTGGGTGGACAGAATACGTCGTGTTATGACCCTCGCTCATTATCTTTTGTTTCAGCTCTTCACACTTTTGTGGCACGCACCACCTACCCTTATATCGTATGCTTCCATCCTCATGGATCGCAAACCCTCTCTTTGCCCTCCTTAAGCTTTGCCTTGACTCGCTCAAGTTTCACATCCCCAGGTTGACTCGCCTTATCTCTTCTAGGAAGTTAGGTTCGATGGTTAGGGCACTCAGCAATCTTTCTACCTCCCCTTCATGAACAACTTCTATCTGAAGTCTAGAGAATTCCTCACAAAGTTTGTCGGCAACGACTAATGTATTCAGGCTATGGCTAGACTTGCGACTTAACGCATCAGCAACAACGTTGGCTTTACCCTCATGGTATTGGATGTCTAAGTCATAGTCCTTGATGAGCTCTAACCATCTGCGCTGCCTCATGTTGAGGTCTTTCTGGGTGAAGATATATTTAAGGCTTTTGTGATCGGTGAAGATACGGCAGGTTACCCCATAGAGGTAGTGTCTCCAGATTTTGAGTGCAAATACTATGGCGGCCAATTCTAGGTCATGTGTTGGGTAATTGACTTCATATGGCTTCAACTGCCGACGCATAAGCTATAACTTTCCCGTTTTGCATCAGAACACAACCCAACCCATTTTTGGATGCATCACTATACACATCATATCCTTCGTTCCCGTTAGGCAAGGTTAGGACAGGGGCTGAGGTTAACCTGCTTTGAGCGTTTGGAAGGCCTTCTCACTGTCCTCATTCCAGGTAAACCTACAATCCTTCTTCATCAGGTTTGTCATAGGTTTTGCTATTTTGGAGAAGTCTTTCACAGAACTCCTATAGTAACCGGCTAAACCCAAGAAACTTCTTATATCCGTGACATTCTTTGGGTAGGCCATTCACTCACGGCTTTGATCTTTCGCAGGATCTACTGATACACCCTCCTTAGAGATAAAATGACCCAAAAATGACACCCTTTCCAACCAAAATTCACATTTCGAAAACTTTGCATATAGTTGGTTGTCCCTAAGTGTCTGCAAAATGACTCTCAAATGATCCTCATGTTCCTCCTTGTTCTTAGAATAGATCAGGATATCGTCTATGAATACACGACGAATTTGTCTAGGTAGGGTCGGAAAATTCTATTCATAAGGTCCATGAAAACTGCAGGTGCATTGGTTAACCCAAAAGGCATAACCGTAAACTCTAGTGGCCATATCTGGTTCGAAAGGCAGTCTTAGGTATATCATGATCAACAATCCTCAACTGATGGTAACCGACCTTAAGTCGATTTTGGAGAACATTCCCGCACCCTGAAGTTGGTCGAACAAATCATCAATCCTAGGTAATGGATACTTGTTTTTCACAGTGACATTGTTCAACTCCCGGTAGTCTATACATAACCTCAAGCTACCATCCTTCTTTTTCACAAATAAGACGGGTGCCCCCCATGCGACATGCTAGGTCTAATATACCCTTTGTCTAGTAGTTCCTCTAACTGGTTCTTTAACTCATTCATTTCTGCCGGAGCCATCCGATATGGGGCTTTCGAAATGGGTCCAGTCCCAGGTACTAGGTCAACGGTGAACTCTACATCTCTCCTTGGAGGCATACCAGGTATTTCCTCAGGAAAGACATCCTGGAATTCTCGGACTATGGGCACATCTTCAGGCCTTAACGGATCATCCTCAACTCTTCTCACTGAACACATAAATAGGGGCCAACCCTTGTCTACGTAGTTCTTAAGTTGTAACGCATTGATAACTTTAATTCCTGGTTCTCGAGGTATCCTCCTATATGACACTCTTTTCCCCGAAGGGTCCTTTAGTTCCACTTTCTGCGCATCGCAATCTATCTTAGCCATGTACTTCCCAAGCCAATCCATCCCCAGAATGATATCTAGGTTCGATAAGTTAAACTCTATCAGATCAGAGGGAAAGTATCCCTCACCATCTTTAATGGCACTTTTAGGAATCTTTTAGAACGTTAACAGTCTCCCCAGATGGAATGACTATAGGCATAGAAATCGACTCAGACTCGACCAATGCTAAATTTCTAACAGTTGCATGGGCAATAAATGACAAGGATGCTCCTGAATCAAATAAAACTTTAACAGGAGTGGAGTTGATAGTAAATGTACCCGTGACAACATCTCTACGAGCCTCTTCTTCTCTAGCCGTCATCATGTACACTTCCCTTTGCCTTTTCTTGGGAACTAGTTGCATTGTTCACATTAGAGACTTGGTTGCTGGTGTTGGTCGCGGGCTTGGAATAGTTAGAATTCCCATTGTAATTACTTCCCCCGTTACCATTCCCGTTTCCATTTCCGTTTCGGGGCTTGTCCCCATAATTCCCCTTCCTTTGGCCGTTGGGGTTTAACTTGTTCTTCGAATAGCATTCATAGGCTCTATGTCCCATCTTCCCACATTCTCGGCATTCAACCTTGTTACCCTCACAGTCCTTACCAGGATGGTTGTTAGGGCACTTTCTACACCGATATACAGTCCTTACCAGCATAAAGGTGGGCAGCTTTGCCAAACACATGGTCCAGAGAGGTGAATGTATCTCCCCCCAGTCTACCCTGCAGGTCAAGGGTAAGTCCCAATTCAAAACGTGAGGCTTTAGCCTCCTCAGTAGGGGCAATCTCCGGGGCAAACCTCATTAGTTCGATGAATTTTCGGTAATACTCCTCCACAGACATGGTCCCTTGCTCCAGCATCATAAACTCCTGGGCTTTTTGTTTCTTAAGATATGGAGGGTAGTACTTGTCTCTTAGGGCCTTTTTGAAAGTCTCCCACCCGAAACCCGGTTGACTTAGAAGGTTGTCCTTAGCCTGGGTCCACCAGAAATGGGCATCCCCCTGCAGATAGTAGCTAGCTAAGGGCACGGTTTTCTCGTCAGGACAGGATAGGGTGAAGAAAAGTTTATCAAATTCCCCAACCCAGTTCTCCAACTCTTCAGGTCCCCCTTTTCCATTTAGTACAGGTGGGTTCCTACGGGCCACTTTTTCAGATAGGTCCCCATCCCGGTTGTGACCTTGGGCTAAGTTGGCAGTAATCTGCACTAGGTCACGTATCGATTGCTCGATATTAAGAGAGGTTTCAGGGGCGCCTCCCGCTCGAACCATTCTGCGCTGAAATTAACATAGTAGCTATTTCAGTGACTTACACATAATTTTTGTTTTAACTTATTCAACGAATACACATTTAACATATAAACATATATTGCGAACACCTTTAAGTCTGTACTGACTTGCATTACAATCATCCAAAATAAGATGCCACAATTAACAATAAAAGATAACACTATGCACTATTATTGAAAATGGGAATGTAATGTTTGTAAAGAAATACCATATATATATATATAAATCAAATAATGTTACTCCCTAATCGGCATGCAAGCCTTATTATCACTAACATAACAAATGAACAAAAACGACCAAAATAAAACAAAAGTCCTAATCCTATATATATGCTCAAAAGAACTATGGGCTAAGGCGGTGAGCTTCATCCTCTGATCCAGAATCCTCCATCCCCCCATCAAGGTCAATCTTTTCTGCATCAGGCTCGCCGTCCTCAAAGAATATATCCTCTAGTATGGGTCCTTGGTCTTCCTCGGGGTCTTCTTCCTCGATGGGATCCTCCTCCTCAATGGGATCCTCCTCCTTAATGGGATCCTCCTCCGCAATGGGATTCTCTTCCTGAACAGGATTCTCATCCTCAACAGGGTCTTCATTCTCAGCAGGGTCCTCTTCCTCAACTGGTACATCCTCTAGTGGGGGTGGCTCGTCATCATCCTCCCCATGTAACCCTGGTACAACCTGGACCCCACCCAACACTATAATGAAGGTCCTATTGTTCCTTTCATCATCGGAGACGTAAGTGACTGTCCTAAGATTTTGAAAGTCATCGGCTAATAACTCATCCTCAAATGGCTGGTATCTTGACCTCTTTGCCACAGGTGCTGATGGCGGTTCAGGTATGACCCCTGGGTTCTCAGAATTCCCATCTATGGCCCTATTGCTCGAACTTTCCCCTTCAGATGAAGTAGAAGGGTTTTGACCCCTGGTTTCACGAACCCTCCACTCATTCTCGCAGTATTTAAGGTCAGTGAGGAAGTGGTTTTCGGAAGGAAGGTTCTAGTATCCGTAGGTATGCTTATTCCTATTGAAATACCCCTCTGTAGTCCACATATCCCCATACCTACGATGAACAAATCTATATGGCTCTATGTCTGGAACATAACGAAGCATGAAGTGTATCCTAGAGCCCTCAGATCGTAACCACTACTCCCCTTGCATAATTCTGTAATCCATAGCAGACTTCATTTTAAAGAACCACATATCCCAGTCCTCCCCTACTTGTTTCATCAAATAGTCCTTACAACCTATGTCATGAACCATCTGCGAAAGTAAAAACAAAATAGAATAGTCTAAGTTTTTGTAAAGAGGTAAATGCTCATTTTAACTTTGAAATCAACAAGTGAAATCAAGCTCATTTCGATCAATAAAATAGTTTTATACTAAAATAAGTTTTGAGTCTAATATCAATTTAGACCTATCCTTGTACACTTTTTAATCTAGTCACATTTGAAGATTTCGAGAATCTTTCACCATTTCAATTACACAGAGAGCACATACAAGTTCGAGGTACGAACAAAATTGCAATGATAACATTCCTATGACTTAATGCACATGACATGATCTATATGCTCCTAGCCCATACTACCCGTTTTGAAATCGTTTCGAAAACGTCTTTGAAAATAGGAGCAACCTGTCCAGATCCTAGACCGCAAAGTGCGGAGTACGAGGAATAAGGACGTCAGAATTGTCAAAGTGTTGTGGAGAAATCAAACTACCGAGGAAGCCACATGGGAAGCCGAAGATGCAATGCGTCTGAAGTACCCTGAGCTTTTCCAAGAGGTACGTGAGTTACGGGGACGTAACTTTTCTTTTAAGGGGGGAAGAATGCGATAGAATTTCGCGCTTTCACCCTAAAGTATGTTAATTATGATAGTTATGTTAATTATGTTAGTTATATGCTAGTTATGTGTGAAAACTGCTTATCTATTGTGTGAACGTTAGAAAACGCTTGTGAAATTTGGGACTTAGAAATGCAAAAGATCGTCGTTAAGACGGGCTACCTCAAAGTTTCGGGACGAAACTTCTTTTAAGGGGGGAAGCCTGTAATACTCCGTATTTTTAGTAGTAATTTCGTACTAATTAAGAAAATATAAAGAATTAATAAAAAAAAAATATTTTAACTTATTTACAAATTAATAGGAATTTGTTAGGAATTTTCAGAGTTTCAAAAGAGTAACCTAATCTTCACTTGACCTAGAGTTACAACTTTTTGAAGGGAGTATAAAAAGAAAAGGAGAGGGAATTTCAGAAAACCCTAAACCCTTGCTTCTCCCTCTCCTCAGCCGACTTTTCTCTTCCCTCTCCCTCTCTCTCAGCCGATTTCAGCCTTCTCTCTCTCAGAATTTTCTTTCTCTCTCTCTCGGATCTCTCTCTCCCTCAGATTCTTCCCTCTCTCGCTGTTCTCCTCATTTTCTTCGTCTCCCTCGCCGTGTTCTTTCTCGGAAATCATCGAGGGGTGCGAAGGGGATCGTGGTTCGAGCGCGCGGAGGGTGCGCAAGCGAGGAGGGCCGAGATATTGGGCGAGTTCGTCGAAGGTTGGTCGAGTTTTGGTGCGAATTCAGGCGAGGGTTTGGTGCGAAGAGTCGAAGTTTTCGTGCGGGTGTGTCGAGGTTTTCGTTCGCGAGTTTCGTGCGGCGTGTGTGTGGTTCGAGTGTGCGAAGAAGGAGTTCGAGGGTGTTCGAGTGGTCCGCGTCGTGCGAGTGCGGTTGCGCGACAGATCTGGTTGCGTAAGGGGTTTGGGCGACGAAACGAAGAGGGGTGCGAAGGTGTTCGTCGTGTGTGCGCGAAGGTGGTACGAGCGCCGGTCGAGTGTCGTGGCCGCACGTAGGAGAAGGAAAGTGTGCGCCGTCGCCGGAATTCTTGTGCCGGCGAAAGTCAGTGGTATAATCTTTGTACTTTAACTTAGTATGACAGTTTATTTGTTAGGTTTATATTTACAGTTTTCATAAGTACGTAAGGTTTGTAATTAATAATTAGTAATTGGAATGGTTAGTAAATTAGTTGTTTGTTTAACTAGTTAAGTTATTATTCTGTTGTTAAGTTAAAACTATGGTTAGGTTTGTAATTGGAATAAGATAAAAGTAGGAGACGTGTGTATTATTATTAGTTACAATTATTATCGTTTCATGGGTGACTTGTTCCACGGAACCTGACTTTGGGACTTATGACTTACCTTTTGGACATGGAACTTACCTTTTGGACATATGACTTACTTTTGGACATATGACTTAACTTCTGGACATAAGACAGATTGGACTTATGACCTTTTTGGATTGGTAAAATAGTGGACTAATGTTACTAACTAACTTAGTTACTCACTAACGCTGACTTCTAAAAGACGTTAAATTCACTAGATTAGAATTATAAAAAAGTTCTGGAATAAGGTTTTAACTATTGTTTAATTCGAATCGTTAGATCGTTATGGTCTTAGTACGTAGTAGTTGATAGTGTTATCAAGGACGTAACACTAAAGCTTTGTTTTAACGATTTAGGTCCCAATTTCATAAGCGGCTCGTTCTATTAAGTCAGCGAAAATTCTCCGCTACAAGGTACGTACGCGTACCAGTTTACTTTCAAAGCTTAGTATCATGATTAGGCTGCAGTTCATGTTATTGGAACCTAGTACCATGATAGGGAACATTTGATTGTGATTGTTTGGTTAGACGTTTATAACGTGAAATCAATATGATGCATTGAAATATGTTGCATTGAAATGCGAAGTTCTATCGTAGTGTAACATCAGCATTATTAATCTGATCTATAGGGTAACAAGAGTGTTACCAGAGATAAGATTGAGTTTGGTAATTAAGAGAGCATGTAAATGACTCCTTAAAGTTATAAAAGAATGGTTGGTAGTAAAAGAAGATTATGGCGATACTTGTAGTTGGATTCCCTACAAGTATAGAACAATGGAGGGAGTGTGGGACTTGTCCTACACTCCTACGCAGGCCTACTGTGACGACAGTAGTGTCCTTATATTTTGATAACTCAAGTAGGCGGAAGGTTCCGTTCGATCTTGGGGGTATGCATACTAAGGTGATGGGTGTGAGACGGAACAAAACCGTATTTGCATTTCATCTAATAGACCAAGTTGTCTATTAAGGATTCAGTAGCCCGTATGATTCTAGTAAGATGACGGTGCCCGTTCGATGCCAAATTATGAAAGATTAAAGGATGTGAGATAACGTAGGTTCATATAGCAGTTGTAATGTATGCATCATTTATGTTCATATAGTTTCAATGGTTCATTACGTACTCAGCATAGCTGACTCTGTGTGTTATTATGTGTTTGTTGTCCTGTGATGAACCATTGACACTTCAATGGGGAGCAGACTAGGTGAGCTGGTGCTGCTGCATGATATCAAGCATAAGGGGGCTAGTCTGTAGTTTGAAGTTAAACTTTTGGTTTAAGTATTACTGAATTTTATAGAACATTGTTACATGGTTTGAGTTTGAATAAAGAGGGGTCAACTATGATTCCCGAGTTGTATTTACATTTTCTATTCCGCTGCAATTTGGTTTTGAGACAATGAATTTGAGTTACCGTATTTCTAATTATGCCTTGCGTTCCATCGCGGCGGTAACACTCCCAAAGTCGATGCGACGTAGCATTAGACGTGTATGGATTTTGGGGGTGTTACACTCCCAGTCACTATCGTAGTAGGCTGCTAGATGAGCATGAGAGCTAGATGCAAGTAAGATGTCTTGTTGAGGGGTGCTAGATAGGTATCTTTGTACTCTCTTGGCAGCTTGGAGATGAACTGTAGTAAGTGAATGCATGAATTTACTTAGGACATGTATTCTTCAAGGTGAGGCAGAGGGTCACCAATGTGAGTTGTGAGCTTTAGGTGAGAGTCCATAGGCAATTTCAGAGGCTTACAGTTAAACATGTTGTAAGAAGAGAGGATATCTTGCAAATATTTTTTTCTGAGAGATGAAGTAGCCTTGATCAGTGAGATCAATTTCAAGCCCCAAGAAATACCTCAGCGAGCCCAGGTGTTTCATATAGAATTGAGAAGACAGGAAAACCTTGGTTTCTTTAATGCACTGCATATCATTACCACCAACTAATAAGTCATCTACATAGACAAGTATGGCAGTGAAAGAGTTGCCTTGAATTTCAATAAACAAGGAGTAATCTAATTTAGATTGTTGAAAATCAAAATCTTTCAAGGCTGAGCTTAATTTTGCAAACCATTGCCTGGGTGCTTGTTTTAAGCCATAGAGTGATTTAAGCAATTTACAAACTTTGGTAGGATTTTTCACCAAAGGATCATTGTCAGTGTTGAGAGTGAGTCTATGACCCATGCCTTGATAGCCAGGAGGGAGGCTCATGTAGACAGTCTCATGCAAATCCCCATGAAGGAATGCATTTTTGACATCCATTTGATGTACAATCCATCCTTTGATGGATGCAACAGCAAGAAAAGACCTGATAGTAGCCATTTTTGCTACTCGAGCAAAGTTATCTTCATAGTCTATGCCATACTTTTGCTTGTTGCACAATACTACTAATTTAGCTTTGTACCTCTCTGCGGAGCCATCTGGATTATACTTAGTCTTGTACAACCATTTACAACCTATGATTTTTTTTGTGGCGGGAAGGTCAGTAATGACCCAAGTATGGTTGAGTTCAAGGGCATTTAGCTCATCATTCATGGCATTTACCCAATAAGCTTGAGATCTGTCTTGTTTAAAGGAGGTGGGTTCTTTAATAGTGGTGACTTGGCTCAGGAAACAAGCAAAGTTAAATGAAGTAGAGGCTTTTGTAATAGTGTTAAGTTTGACAAGTTGGTTTTGGTTTAGAGAGGGTAGGTTTGTATGATAGTCAGAGAGCCAGTTGGGTGGCTTGTGTTCTATGTTGGATTGTCTAAGGACATGTGGTGTTGTTGTGACAGGAGAGTGAGTAGTGGTTGTTTGAGGTGATTGAGTTGTTTGAGTGTTGTCAGGAAGAGGAGTGAGCTCGGGTTATTCAAAGCATTCACTAGGTCCAAAGTCATCAACATTGAGTCGAAGGGGTGTTTGTTTGGCAGTTTTAGAGTTGAACACTTGGTAAGGGTATATGCTCATAGAACTTGGTGTCCCTGCTCACAAACATAGTGTTATCAAGCAAATTTAACAGTTTGTAACCTTTTTGTTTTTGAGGATATCCTATGAACACACATGGTACACCTCTAGGGTTAAATTTGTCATGATTTCTACTAGGATCTCTAGCAATGACAAGACATCCAAAGGCTTTTAACTCTGAATATTTAGGTTTAGTTGAGTGAAGTACCTCAAATGGTGTATCATTGTTGAGCATAGGAGTGGGAAGAAGATTGGTGATGTGCACAGCTGTCATGATACAGCAGTCACCCCAATATTGCACTAGGAGGCCACTTTGAAACTTGATGGCTCGAGCCATTTCAAGCAGATTCCTATGTCTTCTCTCCACTCTGCCATTCTGTTGGGGTGTGTCTACACAAGTAGTCTCATGAATGATTCCCAAAGACAGGAATGGGTTTAAACAGTTTGTTATCATACTCAATAGCATTATCAGTTCTAATCTTCTTCACTTTTTTATTGTATTGAGTGTTGGCTAGATGAATGAATTATGTAATAGCTTGGAAAGCTTCATCTTTGCTTTTCATGAGATATACCCATACAACTCTGGTTGGTCATCCAAGATGGTGAGGAAGTATCTATGCCCTTGTCTTGTTGCCACTCTGTATGGACCCCATGTGTCCATATGAATTAAGTCAAAGGCACCATAAGCTCTTGACTCACTTTTCTTGAATGATGGCCTGGTGAACTTGGCTACAGGACAACTGGGACACTCTTCTTCTATGCCTTTATCAACCCCTTTCAGTCCTGGTATTTGCTTAATTCTGTCTATGGGAGCATGACTAAGCCTATGATGCCATAGAGTTGTGTGATTCACCTCTACTGTTGTGGGAACAAGCAATTCACTACTTGCAGCCAATCTTGTTGTCTCACTCTCATTTCTCCACTGCTTCACATACTCACTCAAATGCTTCAAGATCACATCCACACTTCCATTCACCAGATAGTACATTCTGTTCGCTGCTCTTCCAAACCCTCTCACTTGTCCACTCACATTGTCCTGAATAATGAAGTACTCAGGCATGAAAGACACCTTACATCCTTGGTGTTGTGTGAGATTTTGAACTGAGATAAGGTTGTGCTTGAAAGTAGGAACAAGCATCACATTTTTGAGCACCAATCATTTGCAAGCATCACATCTCCACTGTAAGTCACATCAGATGTATTTCCTGTTGGCAGATTGATCCTAGCCTGGTGAGATATTTTCTTTTGATTCACAAGAAAGTCCTTACAAGCTTTCATGTGATGAGTTGCACCTGAATCTATTATCCATTCTTCCTTCACAGATTGTGCAAGGTTGCACTCAGCCATTTCCACAAAGTTTACTTACATGTCATCATCACTTTCTTCTTGCTTTGAAGGTAATGGGAGGAGTTTTAAGAGTTGCTCAAGTTGATGAGCAGTAATTCCACTTCCTGAGCTTCCTTCACCTTGGCTACAAGCATTCGCAACCATGTTCCCTCTTCTCTCTTGTTTGTTTCTGTTCCATTTTGGTGCATTTTTGTTGTGATCCTTCACAAATCCCCCTCTACTGAAATTGTCTCTTCCTTTCCCTTTTCTATCCTTGGATGCTTTAGGATTCCTTGCTGGAACTCCTGTCACACTCCAACACTTTTCATAAGTGTGACCTGTCTTTCCACAAGCCTCTATTTTCCCACAATTTGAACAGATCAGGTCAGTCTTTCTTTCATACATAGCAAATGCTTCATGTTCTTCTTTGATTGGTTTTAAAATCTCTCTCTGTGACTCTTCTTGTTGCACCATACTACAGACAATATCAACTGAGGGTAGTGGAGTCATCATTATAATAGGACTCCTCTATTGCCCAAAGTGCTCATCCAACCCATTTAGGAACGGGAAGAGTTTTTGTTCTTCTTCCTCTTCTCTATGAACAGCATCTATGTAAGCCTTCACTTCAGTGTTTATCTGAGTTATTGCAGGATAATCACTCAATGCTTCCAACTCTTCCCACAAACTTCTGATTTTAGTGTAGTAGTATTAGTCTACCACTTTGCTTATTTTCATACACAACTTTACTAAATTTGTACTTCCTTGCACCATTAGCAACTGAGAACCTTGTCTCCAGTTGCTTCCATATTTCAGTTGCACTATTAAGAAACATAACTGATTTCTTGATAGGCTCAGTTACAGATGCCAGAAGCCAAGAAATCACCATGCTATTACATGTTTCCCAGGCTTCAGCCTTCACTTCATCAGTTTTATCCTTTTTTACTCCCCTTGTGATAAACCCTAACTTTCTCTTTGAATAGACATATCTCAAAGGACCTTTTCCAGTACCTGTAATTACTTGCAACTTCAAGTTTTTCAACTTGTATAGAACTTGATCCCTCTGATGGATGCAGATACAATGCATTAGTTACTTCTATCTTTGTGCCACTCATATTGCTGGAAATAGTTGCTAAGTCTAGAAAATACTCAATCTTTACTACTCTATAGATATCAGTGAGAGATTTAAACTACTACTACTTGACCAGAACACAACTACTTGAACTTTCAGATTACAAGTATTCAGAGAGAATATAAAAGATTGAGTTTTTAATGCAAAGGAAATAAATTTCGAACCTTTGGCTCTGATACCATGAAGACTTGCAACAAAAGATATGGTGACAGTCGTAGTTTCTTCATTTCATTCATTCCATCTCCCCATTACAACCTAACATCATAGCTTATATATTGCTCCTCCAAAAGGTTGCGTCAGTGCACCAAACCTAGGGCATCTAAACAGCATATTCTACTGTCACATGATGGTCACATGATCATTAAACGGCACATGATCCTAGGTTGATACTAAGGAGAAACATACAACTGGCAGTAGCAAATAGACAAAACACCTAGTCTAATACTCCTTCCTTTTACAGTGATTAAGGTTTTCAAAGCATTATTGTGACTGTTGCTTGTCTTCTGTAATTCTATCTCAAATTGATATGATGTAATATTTTAGATGGGGTCCACTTCTAGAGCAAGCCACTTACAAGAATTGCCAGTGCCTTAACTATCTGAACAGGCAATCTCATCCTCATGATATATATTGTCATTTATTGTTGCCAAGTATGTATGTCATTTTTGCACAACTATAAAGGTTGATCCTCCTTAGCAGTTACCTCTCTTTTCAGACTGACGGGAGTGTTCCAAATACGCTAGTTATTGCGAATTCGAGGATCGATCTTAATAGAGAATATCTAGACGTCGAGTTGGTCTTGCCCAAGTTTAAGCAGTCATCTGAAGATTCTTGAGTTATTTAAGTTTGTTGTTAGCGCTCTTTTCACTCTGTTCCTATAGTAGTGAGGCATCTGCAACTCTCTTGAGTGCTAATCAGATTTAAGAAACATTAATAATCAGACCATTTTTCCTCAGGAATAGCATGATCATTTATAGTATTATACCATGCATTAGCGATGGCAGACGAATATACCAAGAGCTTCTTAAACCACACCTTTTTGCTTGTGTCTATGATTGATTTGAACTAGCGGCAACATTAGCCTTGACTATTTCTTGTTTATTATTGTTGCTCTTGTAAAGTCTCATATTGGTAGCTACAATATGTTTGCTTGTGTTCGGGTCAACAGGATCAGAGAGCTCCCACAGAACAGTAACATAGTGGCTATACACACTGACAGCCCTGACGTGAGTTGCTTATTTAAATAGGTATGCAGGTCCATAACATGAGGATTGAAATGCATATATTGTATGCGACCTTTGAGATTGCTGTCATTGTTAATGTCAAGTTGAAAGTTAACTTATTGCTTCTGTTCAGGTTTTGATATAGGATGTGGAAAATCAACTTAGTCGTCATGCTATTTTAGGAGCTCATAGCTCTCGTCCAGATTCGGTGTGCCTGAAGTCTACCTTCTTGTTAATCATTTTGTCGTCATGTGTTTGAGAAAGCCTTTAGTGGTACCATTCATATTGTTCTGCAACAGCTTGGCAATTTAACAAGATTGAAAATTTATCATGTTTGAAATCTGATTTCAGTAGTTAGCTGATCCCTTTTCATGCAGATATTGACTGGACACCAGGAAAATGCCGAATACGCTTTTGCGATGTGCTCTTGTGAACCACTTGTGCTTTCTGGAGGTGTGAATCATATTTCATTATAGTACCACACTGGTGATGTCATGCAATTTTGCGTCATTTTTTACTCCTTTTTGTTATCATTTGGTTGATGCTACTTCTGGAAGGAATTGCATACTGAAGAGATATATACCATTGGAGGATAGAGAGTAACCTCGAGTTTTTGGGAAGGTAGGAGCATTCCCTTCATAGAGACTTCATTAATATGTTGGGTCTCTCATTTTTGGAGGCTTTTATTTCTTAGAGAGGAAGAGGAAATGACACACTCCTGTTCTGGGAAAATGAAACACAAGAAAAGGAGTGAGTCATTGTCGACATACTTCTTTTCTGTTAAAGAATGACTTTCCTTTTGATTGATAGTAGTTCAGTGTTTTCTGTTTTACATTTTCAATATTATGTATAGGTTCTCATGCCAAAATGTAATGCAATTAAACACTAAAATGAACCAAATTAGAAGAAACAAAAAAAGATACTATGATCATCTTGTACTTTGTATTGGACCCTTTTGGTACACCGTGCAACCAAGAAACACCTGCTATTGCTCTTAACTGGCATGATTTGTGGGTTGCTAGAACAATTGTATGTTTTAAGTTCAATACCATCTTGCATCACAATAATTTCATGAAACCATTTGAAGTTTAGGCTCAAAATTGATGCTTCAGATGAAGCCCATGAAAAAGAATCAAAAAAGAATTCTAATGACGGGCGTAGCTGATTCTAACAAGTAGCAGTGGAACAATGAGTTTCAAAAATTGAAAAACTATTGAGTATTGATATAGAGATACTTGCCACAATATAGACAGTTACTTTCTACATCATATACAGGAGTTATAGTCTTCTCGTCGACCTGTAATCGACGAGGATTTTTACGTGTGATCCTGACGCTAAAGTTGGACATGAAAAAACTGCATTTGCTGTCACTCTAACATTCTATAACCAGTTAAATCGTTGTACACTTGTCGGCCTATAGAAGGAACTCATTACCTGCCATCATTTGCCAAAAAGGAAAAATATCAGGAACTAAGATTTTTTTTATCAATATACCAGATTATATTAATATCAAGTTTCCCTTTTGTTGTCTTCATAATCCACATAGTAGAAGTACGCTATCAAGCCATGGAAGGATTTCGGACAACGAAAAGCCCTCAGTTGGAAGAAATTTTTTAATCACTTTTAAATTTTTATAGTTGAAAGCTAGGATGAGAACTCCTGTATCATAAGTACTGAAGCCAGGGTAAAGAAAAAAATGCACCAATTCATAAAGAAAAACTGCACAAGCTTTTAGAAAATGGCTACCTACATCTAATCAAATGCATAGGGATCGTCTCCGTCTGCATATGGATTCAGAGATCCTTCAGAAAACAATTCGACTAGATTTGTAGGCTGAGAGTAACCCATTGTCCTAGTTCCCTGCATCAAAAAGATAAGCCATTAACTAGTTTTCATGCGGTAGTTCATAAATGAAAGAGGAGCCATGCAGTTTAAATCCACAGTCCAAACTACAAGTTGAACAATAACTATTTGCAAGATTTTAATGAGAATCCTACAGCATGTGACCACTCTGTGAAGCGCTACAGAAAGACAAATCTTGTTGTTCTCTAATTGTCAAGAAGAAATACTCAGTGTATATGGTACAGAAACAACCAGAACATGTAGTGCAGATACGGGTAGCTTTCATTACCTTGATAGTGCTTTTAGGAGTATTGGTTTTAGGAGTAGCAACCTTCTTATGCTTTCTTGGTTCCTACAACAGCATGTATAAAAAGTTTCAGATTAACTTCCCAGCAATCCACTTCTTCCACCAAAGTTTTACTGTTTTTTGGGATCAATGTAAGTGCATACCGCAAACATGACAGTGCTCTTGGTTTTTCTTCGTTTGGTAAGGGTTTCTGCATTTGTTGTTTCCTCGTCATATTCGCGATGAGTTACCTGCAATAGAAGGAGTAGGTTAAAAGGGTAACTGATAAGCTGCCTAATTGTCAAATGAAACATCAGATAAATAATTCATTGATGATCTCCAACAGCACGTCAAACAACTTATAGGCGTTTCATATATGGGAGTTTGGGGTGAATTATGAACAGCTCACCTTCCTTCCATGCTTAGATATACCCATAACATTTCCAGTTTTTTCGCTCTCTACTTTCCTTAGCAAGCTTGATACTGGAGATTGTATTGTAGCTTGGTAATGTGAAACCTGTGTTATTATACAGTCAAATATAACTATAATCACAGCAATAGCAATAAAACCTTGAAATAGATTATCAATAGGGAAAAAGCACTTCTTTCTTCAGTTCACTTGGCTCGCTCACCGGAGCATGCATGCCTTTTTTCATGCCATCTGGATATTTTTTTCTCATCGATGAAACAGAGTGTTCCTGATGGAAAGAAAGAAATAAACAATGTTGCTTTCACCTACCAAAATATTACTCTGTTACCAGGCATATACATTTGCAATAAATATAATAGAGCTATGATTTAGACAGAATAGAAAACTAATAGCCATATAAATATCCATAATGTACACTTGTACCAGTTATTTGATTGATAATAGGTCATGTCATTATACTTAAAGTGGGAAAATGCAGGCAAATGTTCAGGTCGGTACTCCTTCCGATCCAAAATGTATGCTCCTTTTAGCCTTTTGTTTTATCCAATAAGATATTTTACAATCTCAATGCAACATCAAATAGCCTTTATAACATTTTATAGGTTATTCTATATACCAATGCACAAATTTAAAGCAATGCATTTCTTTTACTAGATTTATAATATCTATGTAAACATATGTTGTGGATTAGAAAGTACAACTTATGCTTTGGGTATCTTTCCACAGCATGCATATCGTACCCATCAAAGAAACGGGAGGTTGGGGGGGGGGGGTGAGTGAGTGAATGAAATAAGGGTTGAACCTTCTTCGAGTTCACTTCTTGGTCATCTTGGGGTACGTCGCTCATCACTTTCCATTGTAGCTGCAACAGAGCCCTTTGCCTTTCTTCCTGTAATTGATTAGATCCCAGTCAATAAAATAAACAAAATAAACCTATCCACTGAAGCTAAAGCGATAACACGCACTTTAGATTTCTGAAGATCCAGCTCCTGCTGAAGTTTCCTATATTCATCTTCGTGCTGCAACTTCAA
Organism: Beta vulgaris subsp. vulgaris; assembly: GCF_026745355.1. Classification (NCBI taxonomy): domain Eukaryota; kingdom Viridiplantae; phylum Streptophyta; class Magnoliopsida; order Caryophyllales; family Amaranthaceae; genus Beta; species Beta vulgaris. Next base: position 46,628,790 of record NC_079202.1, read on the forward strand.
AGCTCTTATCTGGGATTCGTGCTCATTCTTCATTGTCATTGTATTCTGGCAACCTCAAACAGGTTAGAAAGGAAAAAGAAATTATCCAGCGATGAGAGCTTGAGTGCTCAAGTTCCTAAAAGTGAAAGCTTCGTGACCTCTCTCAGTTCGTTTTCAGCCTGGAGTTGGATACGGTTCAGCTCTTCAAGGTGGTCAGAGTGAAGATTGGATTCTTTTCTTTGATGCTCGTTTTTCATGCGATCAATCTAGGAATACACCGGGAGAAAAGTACAATTAGGTGTTTAGTATTTCAATTGCAAATAATTCATCAATCATAAGGTCCCCAGAGGCCCAGACTCGAATAAGCCACCCCTTCTAGAACATGTAAAAGTGCTTGCCTATCATGCAATTTCAAAGTGAAGCTTCTGCAGGATCCAGGACCAGCATGGTCTAACAGTACCTAACTTATCAAACAAACCCGCCAACAACATTCATTGGTTTTGCACCAAACTGTCATTGCAATGCCTCTGAGAAAGCTCCCACAAAGCTCATAGTAAGATAGAGTCGCTTGTACCCAACCCTATTCTTACAATTACACAGGCTTTTTCGGCCTTGCTTTACAACTTAAAGGAAACTGTTTCTCATTGACCCTTTAATGTAACGGAAACTATTGGCCTACTACAAAGCAAACAAGAAACAAAGGAGATTTAAATGAAACAATTGATTTAGTCCATTTTAATCCAAATTTGAAAATGTTCACATTAGAGGTTCATCCAACTTTGTTGACAAGGATATCATTTGTCGATTTTACTATTAGCAGACATAACTTGCATATAAGTCAAGATAATGGGGAACAAAAATATCAGCTTGTATGCACAAAGAATATTCAATTGCATACCGACTGGACAAGAGAATCATATATTTACTTCAAAACTGGTTCAGCTATGAGTTAGATTATATTAATGACACATACCAAAGCAGTATGCTCTTCTTGGATGCGAGCCAAAGTCTGCTTTGATTCTTCCTTGCACTGGTTAAGTCTTTGCTCACACACCCTTTCCATCTCTACAACAGTCTTGTCTGCCTAAAGGTACAAACAGACATCCTCAATCTTTTCCTTTTTCCGAAGTATTGAAACAACCTAAACAATTACTCGAATTTATACTCAGAAAAAGATAATTGTAGTTGAAATAGAAATAGCCAACCTTCTCTTTCTCAAGATTCATGATCTCTTGCTTCTCAACTTCATATTTCTTCCTGATGTCATTTATTGCCTGTTGGAAGCCAGCCAATGTCAAAAAAAAGTGCCATAATTTTCAAATAATGTCTTCATCCTGCAACGTTCAAGGAAAAAGGACTTACCTGATCATTCCTCTGGGAGATCTCCTTCAAATGCCTTGACAGCTCTGACTGTTTAGATTCAAGCATAACATCATACTGCTTCTTAGCTTCTCCAAGCTTGCTTTCTGCAGTAACTAACTGTGCCTTGATCTGTGAAAAAACTTTAAGTGATTTCTAAGCTCATCCCAGGTCATAATGACTATTTTTAAAAAGAATCTTAACAAGATAATTAAAGAAACCTCTGCTTTTAGGGTTTCCAGTTGCTTCTCTTTGTCTTTGTATTGTATGATTAGCTGTTCCTTTTCCTCCACTGTGGAATGAAGCTTGTTCACTTGCTCCTCCAAGGACATCACCTGCTGATTAGTCTTCAAAATCTCCTTCTGAAATCCATCGATTTCATCCTCCTTTTTCTGTATATCTCCTTGCAGCTTCTCCGTGTTCTCCTTCTTCTCTGACTCTAGCTCTGACAATTTAATCAGCAAATCTTTCTGCAAGTTTTATGAAGGGTCACTGAGAGGATGGTATTTGATGCTAATGATAAACATATATCCGCTTAATTTTCCAAAAAGAAACCTTTTCATTATCAGATGACCCTAGGCTCTCCGAAAGATTGCGAACTTGCTCCTCCAACTCAGAAACCAACTTTTCTGCTTCAATTTTCTTAGCAACAAGAGCCACTATTTCACACTCTAACTTTTGAATCCTCTCTTCTGTTAAACGACATTCATCAGCATGCTGCACCATTGCAGACTCTTGTGCTATGCGTAGCTCGTATACTTTATCCTCTAATCCCAGTTTACATGATTGAAGTTCATCCTTTTCTGATATAAGCTGCATGTTCTGATGATGCAGAAGATCATAGTTCCCTTGAGCCTTCTTGGTATTGAGATCCTTCTCATGTTCAACCAACTTCGAGCAAAAATCATACCCAGAGAAGAGCTTAGAGATCTTGTCTGAAATAGCCAAACTGTGCTTATCCAATTCAATAAGTTTTGAAGCGAAAACATCAACGACATCCTTAAGATTTTGAGTCTCCTGCACTGATGCCGCTAATCTTTTAGCAAACTCATCGTTGCTAGATCGAAGATCAAGTTTCTCCCTCTCCAATTTTTCAAGAGAAACTCTCATCTCAGTAAGACCCTCTTCTTTCAAATTTAGTTCCCTATTCGCATCATCCAATTTTGACTTTAAACTTTCACCAGCCAATCTGCTTGTGGATAGGTATGCTTCAAGGCATTTTATAAAATCATCTGCAAGCAATGCAACACAAGTAAATCCTCGAAAATATCTTCACAGTGAAGCGACTTTCCACTGTATTCAAAATCTTTTAAGTCATCCAGGAAAGGTCAAATTTGGACAAATCTACAGGTAAGTTGGTACAGTACCAAATATATACAAAACAAATATAGAGAAATAGAGACTAAACTTAAGTTGCCCAAGTCTATCAATAACAAATGGTCTGTCTAATAAACTCGCTGATCTGCCTGGTATATGCTATCAAGCTTTAATTGACAAACAAATAAGAGCAAACATTTATATCCACAGACATCAGTACAGTCACCATATGCCTCTACTATGTTATGCAACTACTTCAATTCATATCTTTTGCTTACAAAAATTGTGGGGAAGGGGAGGGAACATTTGTAGTTTCACGTTTGACTACCTTTTTCAGCCATAAGTTTGGTAGTTTTGGATCGTTCATTTTCGTAAAGTACCTCTTGTTCCTCTTTCTGCCTTTTAAGTTCCTCAAGTGCCTCGTCACCTGGGTAAAGAATTCAAATAAGATGTACTCTTATATATTCCTTCATGTAGACTCAACAACAATTGCGATATTTGCTAACTAAGTCATGACCAGAGATTACATAAATCGTTTTGCATGAACTCAATACTAACAGGACAAGAAACTTACGTTCTTTAATATTTTCCTCTGCTGACTCCAATTTAAGGGATAACTTCTTCATTTCATCATTAATATTATCCAATGCAACCAAATTTTCTGTTAATTTCCCTTCTATCAACTCCTTATCCTTCTCCGCTGTTCAAATACACATAAATCTGGTTATAACTCGAACAATATAGAAACACAAGTTGTAAAACAAAATTCAATAAAGTTTGAAGGTATACTTACCATCCTGAACTTGGCAAGCTAAGAACTGCAATGTTTCGGTGAGTTGATCACAGAAGGTTTTTGTAGAAGAAAATTTCGATTCCAGCCCTTGCCAGATCTTCTCGTCTTCTTTCTGTTTCACTTTCAGCTTCGCATTCTCATTGCACGCTGTTTGTAGCTTCTCTTCTAGAAGATGAATATGCTCCAGAGATTTCTTTAACTTCGAATTCTGCAAAAAAAATCAAAAATCAAATTGAAGCAGATACTTCAGCAAAGTACTAATTGCAACTTCAGAATTTGAACATTAAATGATCATTAGAGAGAGAATTACTGCTAAATCAAGATCCGTTCTCACAGACGCTTGTTCCTTGACCAATTTCTCTGAAATTCGCATCAAATTTAGCACAAAAAAGAAGATAATTCTCTGTAATTAAGAATGGAAACTTAGGTAACGAACCAGCAGTGATCTTCAAGTTCGCGAAGCTTCCTGAAGTAATTGAATCCGAAGATGAACGAGAAGAAATTGATAAGGTTTTCGCTGTTCCTGAAGCAGATCCTGTGAAAGATTTGAACTGATCTAAGCTTTTCATGCCGAAAAACCCTAATTTCTGCATTTTGAAATGCTCGAATAACGAAATTGAAGCTGTCGACCACAATTAGGTTATCACGACTTCGGAGTTCTGTAGCAATGGCGGATGGATAGTGCAGAAAATCCGAAAATTGAAGCTGTCTCTCTCTCTCCTTTCGTCTCAAGTTCAGACAGCAATGAGCATTTCAAATGCATTTCGCGCCATATTACGCCTTTTATACTTTTCGTCTCACCAACTATCTTTTGCGGGAATTAGTTGCAAGTTTTTTTTTTTTTTTCCTGAGGGGAATTGGTTGAAGTTTTTTGTTGCGAGGAGTTGGTTGAAATTACATGGTGTGCTATAGTTTTTTATTTGTTTTCCTTTTCTTATCCTCTTCATTTGGAAAAGAATCATAAAAAATAAGTTTAGATGAGTTCATTTAGGACGGATTCAATAATAGCATTGGAATTAACTTTAATGTTTAGATTAATTCAAAACTACAATAATGGTGAAAAATAGTATTTGGTTATGTTCCTTAACTTATTATTACAATAAGTTTCACCAAAAATAGGTTAAATTTAGCAAAAATAAGTTCAGCAAAAACGAGTTCAACAATAAGGGGCGGATTTACTATGGGTTTACTGGGTTCAGGTGAACCCAGTGATTTTTCGAAAAAAATTGCCCAATTTTTTTTTTAAAATTAAAAAATATTTTAGATATTAGATATATACTATTTGCGTGCAAAGTAAACCATGAAAGAAGCATGTGGCCCAGTGGTTTTGTATCTCTTCCTGTTGGTGCGCGCGGGATTCAGAAGGTCTGAGGTTCAAAACCCGTCTATCAGGTATGAATTTCACTATTTCAGATTTTAGTCTTTTATTCTTGGGAAATTCTCACCGATAACCCTCTTTTTTTCCAATTTCTCAATGGTAACCCCTTTTATTTTTTTATTATCAATGATAACCCCCAATTATGAGTAATTCTCAACCATGACCTTAAATCACTAATTAACACCTCTAATTACTTATTAACATATATTTTTAATATTAATTACAATATTCTTAATATTAATTACAAAATTATTTTTCCAAAAAAAAATCCAGCCACCATGAACAATCCCCCACCCACGACCCCAGCAAACCAAATGACCACCCCCACCCAACAACCCAGCCATCTCACCAACCTGCAGCACCGCACAACCACCACAATTACAGCCTTATACCACCTCGAAATTTACCCTGCTACCAGCTCAAAACTACCACAAAGAAAAAAGAAAAACAGAAAAAAGAAGAAAAAAAACAGAAATTGATTAAGGGAAGGGGTCTGGCAGCTGGGGCGGTTTGGGGTGGGGGGTTGGGCGGCTTCGGTGGTGATGAGGTGGGGGTGGTTGAGGTGGGTCGAAAAGGGGTGGGGGTTGCTAGGAGTGGTCGGATCGAGGTGGGGTAGGGAGGCTCGTTGGGGGTGGCTGAGGTGGGGGGTGGTTTCGAGGGTGGGGGTTTGGTGGTGGTGGGTTTCGGGGGAAGGGGAATCGGGGTGGGGGGGGGGGTTCGGTGGTTGGGTGAGTCGTGGGCGGGGGTTTCGGGGTGGCTGGGTTCGGTGGTGGGGTTTTCAGGGGTGGGGGAAATCGGGGGTGGGCGTTTCAGGGGTGGGGGATGGTTGGGACGGTGGTTTAGGTGGGGGCAGGGTTTGGGGTGGCGGGGCAGGGGGTGGGGTGGCTGGGGAGGGGGTGGTTGGGGTGGGTATGTTGGGTGAGGAGAGAGAGTGTGTCAAAGTGTGTGTGCTAATTATCTGATTTAACCAAAGATAACTTCAAATTATCTGATTTAATGTCAATTAATACCAAAATAATCTAATTAAGGTCATGGTTGAGAATTACTCATAATTGAGGGTTACCATTGGCAATAAAAAAATAAAGGGGGTTACCATTGAGAAATTGGAAAAAAAAGGGGTTACTAGTGAGAATTTCCCTTTATTCTTTTATTCTTATAGAAATTAGACATTAGATGATTAAAATATGTAATTGTAGTTATGTAATTTTGTTACACAACAAGAATGAGCGCTTTTAGCGTCTGAATTTACCGTCCGGCACCTTAAGCGGACGGTAAATTCAACATTACCGTCGGATAACAGTCAGTCGCAAATTAGAGTCCGTTTTTCTAAAATTAGCGTCCGTCTACGGAGCGGACGCAAATTACCGTCCGTTTTGCGAAAATTAGCGTCCGACTTTTAACCGGACGCTATTTAGCGTCCGATTTTGATTAATTAGCGTCTGAAAAGGCGGACGCTAATTATAATCCATATTAAAATAAAATCGACCCATGTGGCAGCCCTTTACTTTCATTCTCCTCATATACGCGGCCCTAACTCCCTCCTCATTCTCTCTCTCACTCAAACCCTAACTCCCTCCTCATTCTCTCTCTCTCACTCAAACCCTAACTCCCTCCTCATTCTCTCTCTCTCACTTACGCGGCCCTCCCTCTCCTCTCTCTCTCACTTACGCGGCCCTCCCTCCCCTCTCTCTCCTCTTCGAACCCCTGCCATCCTTGCTTAGCATCGAAGATCCGGTGGGTTTTTGTCGCCGCCGAAAGTGTTCATCGCTCAGCATCATCGAAAATCCGGTGGGTTTTTGTCACCGCCGAAAGTGTTCATCGCTCAGCATCATCGAAGATCCGGTGGGTTTTCTGGTTTTTTGGTTCGTGGGTGGGTGGGTTTTCTGGGTGGGTGGGGTTTTTATTTAAAATGTTTTTTTTTTATATTTTTCGATATTTTTTTTTGTTTTTAGGGGGTTAGTATTATGGTAGATCTAAGTTTTTTAAGAACATCTTTGTCCTTTTTTTTTCTATAAAAAAATTCTATCTTCCGCTATAAAGTATTTGTATATATTTAAGTTTGATTTTTTTAAAAAAAAAAATTTGGGTTTTGTGGTTTTCTAATTTCGTTTTTTAATTTTAATTTCGTTTTCTGTTTTTTTAAAAAATTCATTTTCGATTTTGATTTTTCGTACTAATTTTTCAGTTAATCTTTGGTTATTTTTCTTGTTAAATTGGTTAATTTTGGTTAATCTCATTTAATTATGCTTGGGGTTAAATTTTGGTGTTAATGTTTTGTTGTTTTAATTCTATGGTTGCAGATCTTGGTGGTTGCAGATCAGATGTGTTCAAGGATTATTTGAAGAGATTGAATCCAAATATTAGTTAAATAGATGTATTTTTTTTTTTTTTTGATAAGTGAATAAAAGTATTTTTGAAATACTCTCTTCCATATGAGAAGAGATTGGTTTTGTTTCATATTGTAGTTGATGTAATTTTTTTATTTAACATTTTAGTTCAAGTAATTTTGTTCTAGATATTACTGAGGGATGTAAAATATGTTGTATTTACCATAATAATTAATAAGAAGTACTTCCATTTATGTTTCATTTTCATGTTTCAATTCCAATGTTTTTTCTTTTCATTTTGTGTCCATTTATGTTTCATTTTGTGTTCACAGTATTAAAGAAAAAGAAACTAGCTACTGAAATGGACAGGGTATATTGCACTGTACTGGACATTTAGCGTCCGATTTAGGCATTTAGCGTCTGATTTTCAGACGCTAATTAGCATCTGTCATTTCAGACGCTAATTAGCGTCTGAAAAGTCGGACGCTAATTAGGGTCTGAAAATCAGACGCTAAATGTAAAAATCGGACGCTAAAATTTTAGCGTCCGCCTGTCGGACGCTAATCCAAGTATTAGCGACCAGGGGTTTTGCATCCGACTTTTAGCGTCCGTCAACGGACGCTAATTCTTTTAGCGTCCGATTCCGTGTTTTTAGCGTCTGATTTTTGCGGACGCTAAAGGCTGACATTCTTGTTGTGTTAATCATTTAAATGTTGAATACTTGAATGAATGAATGTGGAATTGTGGATTGTGGAGTTGTTATTTGTTACTTGTTAGTATTACTTAGACTCAATATTCAATTACTCATATAATGAATTTGTTGTTTTATGAATTTCAGATTTAAATGTTGAATGAATGAATGTGGATTGTGAGTTGTGAATGTGAATAAATGTTGAAGGAATGAATGTGGATGTGGATGTGGATTGTGAATGAATGAATGATTAAATGTGATTGAACTTTGTAGTGTCTAGACTCATGGAGTTGAAATTTCTTGCTTGTGATATTTGAATTAATGTATTGAACTTTGAGTGAATAAATTTTTTTTTTTATCGGCTCCGAACCCATAGGGTTGGAATCCTGGATACGCCACTGTCAACAATTGACGAAAAATAAAGAAATTGAACTTAACAAAAAAAAAGACTCAACAAAAATAAGTTAAGTCTAGCAAATACTTAAGTTGAGCAAAAACAAGTTGAGGAGGACAGAACAAATGTTTGAATTAGCTTTGGTGTTTGAACTAGTTTTTTTTTCTGAAAAAGTTATAGATATTAGCTTCTGCAATAAAGATAACTTTTGGAATAGGTGTTGAAAATTAAATAAAGATTGTTTTTCTAATTTTCCGAAATCGAGCACTAACATATATATAACTACCCTTAGATTATGTGAGAAATGAGAAAAAATAACTACCCTTAGATTAGATCCTGTCAAGGGCCAAGATTAAGTAACTAATGTTAACTTTAAACTACCTATTTTCATCCTTTCCATGCAAAATCTAATTTTTTTCTCTCTCCTCTTTTCTCTCTCTTCCAAAAACGTTTGTATGATCCCTCCCATCTCCAACTACACATCTCTCCTATCATATTCTTTTTGTCAAGAAATTTCATGGAATCCATTACCGCATCGCATGAAGGTTAGTCTATATTCATGAACATGTATGCTTTTTTTTTCGAAAATTAGTTAATAATTATATAATGAAACTCGCTTCATGGGGACGAAATTCGCTGCATAATTCATATTGTATGCTTAAGTAATACTCCTATATGATAAGAGTTATAGGGGTACTTATTGGGAACGAAATTCGCTGCATAATTCGCTGCATAATTCATATTGTATGCTAAAGTAATACTTCATGGGAACGAAATTCGCTATGATCATGTGCTCTAAAATATTAGTTGCATTTTGCTGTATATGATATGATGCATTGTGTTTCTAAACGCAACTGCTACTTCATTGTGTCAATTATGATGCATTGTGCTCTAAAATATTAGTTGCATTTTGCTGTATATGATATGATGCATTGTGTCAATTATGATGCATTGTGTCAATGAAGGTGAACATTAGAGTTATAGGTTTATTTGATAATTGTTAAAATTATAGTTATAGCATCATTAGAGTTATAGGTTTATTTGATAAGAGTTATAGGAATTACTAATTAGAGTTATAGGAAATTCATATTTTGCACACTAATGTTCACCTTCTAATTAGAGATGTAGTAGTATTTAATGAGAGTTATACGAATTATTAATTAGAGTTATAGGGGTATTTTGAGTAGTCATAAGAGTTAAAATTATAGTTGTAGCATAATTTGGTATGTACGTCTTAATTAGAGTTATAGGTTTATTTGATAAGAGTTATAGGAATTACTAATTAGAGTTATAGGAAATTCATATTTTGCAAACTAATGTTCACCTTCTAATTAGAGTTGTAGTAGTATTTGATTAGAGTTATACGAATTACTAATTAGAGTTATAGGGGTACTTTGAGTAGTCATATACTAGTTTTATATGCACGCGATGCGTGCAAAGATATATAGAAAATTAATTTTTTTTAGGGAATGTAAAAAATTAAATTATTTGTGAATTATATCTAATAAATTAGGGATATTTGAATTGTTGATGGTTTTCTTTTTGTAATGCCTTTTAAATTACTAATTAGAGTTATATGGGTATTTTGAGTAGTTATAAGAGTAATAATTATAGGTATATCATTATCTTGGTATTTACGTCTTAATTAGAGTTATAAGTTTATTTGATAAGAGTTATAGGAATTACTAATTAGAGTTATATGATTATTTGACATGTAATAATAGATATAATTATAGCTATGGCATTTCTTGTTGTGTACGTTCTAATTAGAGTTATAGGAATATTTGATTAGAGTTATATGAATTACTAATTACAGTTACATGAGTATTTGACTAGTGATAAGAGTTCAATTATAGTTATGCATTACTAATTACATAGCAAGACTTCTTTACAGTTAGTGAGTAGTTAGAGTTATATGAAATAATTATTACAGTTATAGACACTCTTGATTAGAGTTATAGGAATTTATGTGTGCAATACTTTGAATTCTAAATCGTTGACTTACAGTTTATACCTATTTAATATGCAGAGGCAAGAACTAGTAACTCTATGCAAAGCATAAACATTGCCTCATTAAATCTGTCTACACCACCTAAGCAAAGTACGAACATCACCCATGCGGAGAACATGAGTTCACTCGAGTTGTTCCAGCAGAATTAATTCCTAAAGTTGGGCAGATTTTCGACAGTCTTAAAGATGCAATAGACTTTTATAATATATATGCTGTAGCATGTGGATTTGATACTAGAATGTCTACCGAGACTCGAGCAAAGGATGGCACTATTGTATTCAAATACATTTTGTGTAACAAGCAAGGAGTGAAGGCAGTGGCTGCAGCAAATCACACAACTAATATTGAGTCGGTTGAGCCAATTTCCCCAACTCAAAAGAGGAGGAGAAAACTTACACGGGTTGGTTGCAAAGCCAAGATTGTTTTCCGACTTCATGAGATATCCAATATCGAGTTTGGTCTTTTCATGAAGGACATAACCACAAGCTACTAAGTCCTGAAGAAGGACAATTCCAAAAGTTGAAAAGAAATTTGACGATGTATCAAAAGAAAAATGATAATTGATAACTCTAAACTCAATATTGGAGCAACAAAGACGTACCGAATGTATAAGGAGAAGGTTGGTGGTTATGGAAATGTTGGAGCAACTGTTGGCGACTTCAAAAACTTTGCACGGGATGTTAGAGCATACATTGGAGAACATGATGCTGATATGTTTATAAGCACCTTAAGTAGACAAAAGGAGATGAATAGTGGATTTTTCTTTGACTATGTAGCTAATGCGAAAGAAGGTTTGCATAGAGTGTTTTGGGCCGATGCTTTGTGTAGGAGAAATTACTTTGCTTTTGGAGATGTTGTCTCGTTTGATGCTACGTATGGAACAAACATGTACAACTTGGTATTCTGCCCATTTACAGGGATTGACCATCATAAAAGGTAATTCATATAACTCTTATGACTAGTAAAATACTCCTGCAACTCTAATTAGTTATTCAATAACTTTATACTAGTAAAATACTCCTGCAACTCTAATTAGTTATTCATGTAACTCTAATCAAATACTCTTGTAACTCTAATTAGTAATTCATATAACTCTAATCAAATACACCTGTAACTCTAATTAGTAATGCATATAACTCTAATCATATACTCATGTAACTATAATTAGTTTTCATATAACTCTAATCAAATACTCTTGTAACTCTAATTAGTAATGCATATAACTCTAATCATATACTTATGAAACTATAATTTCTCAGTCTAGTCTATCTTTTATGTATCTCCGTCGTATATTTTAAGATTTTTTCCTTTCCTTTTCATAGGTCTGTGATTTTTGGTGCTGCTTTGACATCAAGAGAGAATGACAATTCTTTTGTGTGGGTTTTTGAAAAATTCAAACAAGCTATGGGCAATAAGGAACCAAACTTTATTATCACTGACCAGGATCCTGCAATGAAGAAAGCTTTCCCAAAAGTTTCAATGATGCACAACAAAAATTCTGCATGTGGCATATTATGGGTAAACTTACTGACAAGGTGGGGAAAGGGAAAGACATACAGATTACAAACTCAACTGATACAGAAGGGTTAGAAGAGTCGGAACCTAATGACATGGTGGGGATAGCTGAACGCAATAAAGAAAAAGATTTCCTCAATAAGATAAATGCTTGTGTTTGGGATAAAGAATCAGAGCCACAAGAGTTTGTTGATAAGTGGAATGAAGTAATACAAGAATTCAATCTACAGCAAAATAAGTGGCTTAATGACATATTCAACATAAAGGAGTCTTGGATCCCAGCATATATATTTCAAAGAGAAACCAATAGCTGGCTTAATCCGCACAACACAAAGATCAGAGAGCCAGAATAGTTTTTTCGGTAATTTCAATAGTCCATGTGCTACATTGGTTGAGTTCTGGTTGCGTTTCCAAACGGCTGTACAACAACAAAGACATGCTCAAAGCAGTTTGAACAAAGATAATGATACTTCCTACCCTCTACTTATCACCCCTTGGCCGATGGAAGCAAGCGTCTCTAAAGTATACACCCATGTAATCTTTTACCTATTTCAAGAAGAAGTGAGTGCAGCATGTTTCACATGTGATCATGCAAGGTCTGAAATTAGGGATGGAATGGAATACATCACTATCACTGAAGATAGAAAGAAAGAATTATGAGGTCACTTTAGATCCAATGATTTCGATGCCATATGTTCATGTTCACTATTCGAGAGAGTTGGATTGGTATGTAGGCATATTCTTTGGGTTTACAAGGCCAAACATTTGAATAAGTTGCCCGATAAATATATCCTCACTCGATGGACGAAGGAAGCACACAAAAGTCATATTCATGAGTTTGATGAAAATTTTCCTAAAGATTGTGGAAAGGTAGAAATGAAGCAAATAAAATTAGGTGAATTGTGGACTGAAATATATACAACCATTGGTCTCGTTGAAGAAAGGGATGAAGATATTGATGCTCTAATTGAAAATCTAAGAGGCTTCAAGAAATCCATCCATTGATCTCGCGTAACAAAGTGGTTTTCTCCAAAAGACGCTATAATTTGACTGTAAAAAGTATATATAGAAAGTTAAAAAAAATAATATAAAATAATGAAGTATGATGTAGGTAATAATGTTTACCTCTGTGCCAAAGTTTCATTGTGATCTACCATACAATAATCAACTACATGTTTCCGGAAGGATGACATGTATGATAATAGTGTTACATTTTGGCGCATAAATTTTGAAACCAAAGTGACAGGGACATTTTGAATCCCACAATTATATGTAGAACCAAGACCATCATTGTTGACATTATGGCTATTAGAAGATGTACGCAACCAAGACATTGGAGATCTAACGCAACCATCTCTCTTTGTTGATTTCGTCCACATGAGAACACGACTTAATAACACACTCATCTCCAATAATTGAAATATCAACAAAGGATGGGGAAGTTACATCTGAACCCTTGGCACCAATTAATAACTCGTTTTCAGACTGAGAGAGTAATTGGAAAGTTGGCATATCATCAGCAGCTTTTTTCATAGCAGAAATAGAATCTGTGACATTATCGATATATACTTGCCATGCATCTTCATGAACAAAAGCCGGAGTTGGAGACAAAGTAGGAGAATCAGAAACATGTATATTATCTTTCCCTTTATTTTCTGCGTTATTGATCATACTCTTTGCTTTTGACAATCGATCAATATAATGGGAAGACACAACGTCCAAGTCTCTTTTCATTAACAACAAAATCTCATGCAGGCCCTGTGAAAAAGAAAGGAAAAAATCTTAAAATATATGAAGATACATATATGATAGACTAGACTGGGAAATTATAATTACAGGAGTATCTGATTAGAGTTATATACATTACTAATTAGAGTTACAAGAGTATTTGATTAGAGTTATATAAATTATTAATTAAAGTTACAGGAGTATTTAATTAGAGTTATATGAATTACTAATTAGAGTTACAGGAGTATTTGATTAGAGTTATATGAATTATTAATTAGAGTTACAGGAGTAGCACAATAGTCTTATATCCTACAACTGCACAATAGACTGATAAATTATAGTTACAGGAGTATATGATTAGAGTTATATGCATTACTAATTAGAGTTACATGAGTATTTGATTAGACTTATATAAATTACTAATTAGAGTTACAAGAGTATTTGATTAGAGTTGTATGAATTTATAATAAGAGTTACACTAGTGCTAGCCCAAAATCTTCTAGAAGACTCCCTCGTACTAGAGATGATAACATGTGTTACATTACCGTTATAGACTTATAGTTGTATTATTTTTTTTGAGGGGGAGTTCTAGTTGTATTTAGTTAGTTTGGACGAAAATATCTAAACTATGATATTTATTTTCCAATAAATACATTTCATCTGCTGCAGGATATCATGAATAATGATTAAAAACATAATAGAATATCATGAAAAGGCAATAAAAATATATGATAAGATAAGAGTTATAGGAGGACATACATCTGTTGCAGTTTTATGTATCTCCTCATCAGAAGGCAAGCTATCTGAAATCTCAAAGCTAATTACCTTCTTGCAGTGAGAAATATCAGGCAAACACTTCCTTTGGATATCCTGGACTGAAGGTACTGAATTACATAGAAGACGCGAAGAGAGCTGACTCTCTAAATCCAACATCCCATTCCCAAAACTCCCAGAACCTAACTCATCATGAATACGTTTTTGGAAATTTTCATCTGTCCAAAATTAAACAAGGGGATCTCTAGGTAACGCCTGAGATTTGAAAACTAAGCTATGGAAGTATATAATTTCTAACATGATAACACAACCTCCAAGATTAGCCAAACTATCTACATGATATTTCACAAATCCATTAGATAGCTTCTCCAGTACATATGAGCACCAATCAAATTCTTTTATTTTACCTACTTCAGACACAGATTTTAAAAGTTTCAAATCCACCTTATTGTTCGACGTAGGAGCAAGAAACCTACCCATAGCATAAAGGACAAACAAACTTTTAAATTCATCTTCCCCCGCCTGCATCTCATTTGATCGAATCTTAGCAGCTACATCCTTCAAAAAAATTCCTTGTCTGTCATCAACAACATCAAACTTAAATCGAAACTCTCTTTTCAAGATATTATCAGATTCCTTAGATCCTCTACCAGTGGAAATTTTCTCAACCTCATAATCACCCATGGGAAGCAAAAAGACCTCATGCACATCAAACTTACTAACCACAAATTTATTCACCGCATCGATTCTAAACACCCAACTGCCAGGATTAAAAGACTTTATTAAAAAAGGGATCATGGTTGTAGGACTTTGAGTCAAATGCAAACTGCAAAGACCTCCAAAACCAATGTCATTCACATCTTGAACTTGTTGCGAAGATAAGTCCTTTATAAGCTTTACCAACTCATTCGGTCTACATTGAGTAGACAACTCTGAAGGTTTTTTTTTCTGTTTCGGTACATGTGATAAACTATCCTTTTTAAGTAATTTGGCCCATTTCTTATCAATCAAATCCATACTTTGACCTGCACTACGCTTACCGTTCACATTACCAACCTCGACAATGTTCATATCTACATACACATACATAAACTAATCACAAATTCATACAACCAGAATTGAATATTCAAAACATAAAATATCGATTATAGTGGTACTCATATAATCATGTTTGCCACAGGTGTTCAAGTTAAGAGTAACACATAGATAAAACACAAATTAAACCATCACTAAAACATCATGACATTAAGTAACCCCCACATGTATACATCAATTATCATTTACAATTATGACAACACTTGATTAAAGTTGTAGGATATAGTAGTGAAGAAGTACACCAATACTTATTTAAAGTTATAAGAAATACTATTTAGAGTACTGACAACACTTAATTAGAGTAGTAGGTAGTAGTATTTAAGAGTTATAACAATGCTTGTTAAGAGTTATAGGATGTACAAATTAGAATTATGGCAGTCCTCTTTAGAGTTATACGAATGAGTAGTTAACTTTACAGAAATACCTATTAGAGTGATGCTAATACATGTTTAAAAGTTGTAATCAATTATCATTAAGATGATTGATAATTACAAGCTCTAGAGAGTATATACATGAGGTAAAAAAAAGTCTCAAACTCCAAACTGGTAAAAAATTATACAAACAATGGTGAAATAATTAATGCTAAGAATGTCAATATTGAATACAACACTAAACAAATTCAACGTCTATGTCAAAGTTATCGCTACCACCCATCAACAAGAGCTCCTCTTTCATCCTCTCTCTACATCGAACACAAACCACAAACCCCTGAAAATGCATCAATCAAATCTGTTGAGACTGAAAATCGCAATTTCTATACTGCTCCGTACTCTTCACACCCTAAAAGAATACCTTATAAATTATAATCTTATATGCAAGGCACTGTCCTATAAAAACCATACAGCTCACAGTACTAGCAAACAAATAGAAGAGCAAAGCTGTTGTATTACAACAAATACAACCACAACAACAAAACCTTAGTCCCAATTTTATTTGGGGTCAGCATATATAATCGTCATGGTACAACAAATAAATAAGAAAAATGAACTACATTCTATGCATTCTGGTGCAGGGTAATAAACATGTTGAAAAAGAAAGAAATGTTTCTGACCTCTAATTTTTACAAAACCCATACTCTACATTCCTGTCTATATTGAACTATTGGGAACTAGCCAGTGAACCAACCAAAACAAATTATGTGTTGAAGAAGCTTTATAGTACTGAAACTATATGCTAAGTTGCTAAAACTATGAACCTTCCCACACCCAAGAACATTACAACCACCAAATGTTCGAAATTCGCAAAGGAACATGAAAATGTCATTTGATTCAAGCTAATCAACAACTAATTAACTAGGGAGCTAGTACCAACAAAGCCATGAACATGCAACCAACATTGTACTAAATTTCCATCAAAACCCACAAAACCCACCTAACAATCAACAAAATCAACACAAAACTCACATGGGTACACAAAACAATCACTACCCAGAAACTAAAAACCAACCAAAACAACAAATCACATTTCCCATAACAAGATAACAACGAAACCCAAAATTCAATTTTAGTAAAGATTAAATCTTTAACCAGTAAAATTTCATTAAAAAAAAAAAGATTAAATCTTTAACCAGTAAAGATTAAATCTTTAACCCAAAATTTCATTAAACCCACCAAAATCAAGTTCTTGAAAAAAATTAGACAAAGAATTGGTAAACTTAAACAGATTTTAAACAAGATTAATTTTTAAACAAATTAATGTCAAGAAAATTAATTTTTATAAACTCGAAAATTTTCGCATAATTAATGTCAAGAAATCATAATCACAATTCTGAAAAAAAATCAAGAAGTAAACTAGAACGGAAAAAAAATTACCTTTCTCTCCCATACTGTCTGCAACAATTAAACTTGAGATTTAGTGTCGAATTGCAGAAGAATATCGCTGAACTAGTTGATTTTGGTGAATTGCAGAAGAAAATCGCTGAACTAATTGCAGGAAAAAACTTGAAACCGTCGAAGTTGATCAGAGGGTACTATTTGCAGAAGAAGTCGAACTTGAACTTGAGATTTAGTGTCGAAGTTGAAACCGTCGAAGTTGAGCAGAGGGTAGTATTTGCAGAAAATCGCTGAACTAGTTGATTTTAGGCCCTAGTATTTGCAGGAGAGAGGAGAGAGGAGAGACGAGAGAGGAGAGAGAGAGGATGAAAGAGGAGAGAGAAGAGAGATAGGAGAGAGAAGCGTGGGATTTTCGAGTGTAATCCCTTTTTTATTTTTAATCTTGGCCGTTACATGTAACATGATCTAAGGGCTGTTATTCTTTCTCATTTCTCATGTAAAACCTCATTCTCACCTGAACTCAATTCTATATATATATATATATATATATATATATATATATATATATATATATATATAGATAGACAAACAAATGTCATGCTGCCACATGTGCTCTTCCTTCCCCCATACAATGAAACGAGACATCTATACCAATATATTAAAAGGCATGCGAAAACAAGAAATTGTACCATGTGACGCTCTCCCTAGGGAGTTTTAGTTCATGTAATTCATATACAATAAAATAAATAAGAAATTGCATAGTATAGGGTTTGATCACATGACCTCAAGTACATATACTAAAGTTTTAACCACTAGGCTAAGTTGTATTTAGTGTTATAATCATAAAGTATTATATTAATAAATGAATTTTTTTTCTTACCCGGAGCATAGCCCGGGCCTAATAACTAGTTAAACAATAAAAATGTGTGTCAAGACTCGAACAAATGACCTCTCATTTGCTATGCTAATGTACTAATCAACTACTCCTTCCGTTTTTTTTTAGATGTAACATTGGACTTTTCACATTTGCCGAGTCACAACTTTGACCAATAATATCTCCAATTGTATAAAAGTAAAAATTACAAAAAATATATATTTGGAAAGTGTATACCGTGACGAATCAAACAAGATCACACATGACTATATTTTCTTATGTATAAATAACAATTAGTGGTCAAAGTGTATTGGATGAATAGTGCCCAAAGTCAATATGTTACATCTAAAAAATACGGAGGGAGTACAATACAATGCTCATGTTAGTATTTCAGAGGGGGAATCATTTAAAGACAAATATTTCTGTTTTTTTCAAATGCATATCACTAAATATCTGAGATGTATGACCTAGGACAAGAACTAGTTATGACTCTAATATCTAATATCTGACAGTCAATAACTAGTACAATAACTAACGACTACTGCTACAACTACTTTTGCCAAACAAACCTTTAATAGGCCTAGTTATTCAATAAATTTTAATAAGTTCACTTAAATTGTGATAAATTCAAATTAGTTTAATTCTCATAAATTCTGGTGAAAACAAGCACTTTTTTTTTTAGCAAAATATGTTTTTCTTTTTGATAAATTTATCATGTAATTACGAGGTCGGAGCTTGAATTTGATTTTGTTTCCTCACTTTGGAGTTAAATCATATCCAGAAAAAGACTTGTTAATTTTGATAAATTTATCATGTAATTACGAGGTTGGAGCTTGAATTTGATTTTGTTACCTCACCTTGGAGTTAAATCATATCCAGAAAAAGACTTGTTAATTAATTAGGTAGACTGCTTCAAAGAAGAAACCGAGAGATTAGAATATTTTAGGGTTGCCAAATCGTATTAGTGTCTATCATTTAGTAGTTATTGGAAATTTTTTGGAAAAGAAACATCGGAAATGTTTTGAAATGTATTACTTCCTCCCTTTCAATTTAGTTGTGACACTTTCTATTTTAAGAAGTTTCAATTTAGTTGTGACACTTTCAATTCGGATAATAATTTCTCTCTATCTCTCTTTTAGCACATGAGACCCTTTTATTTTCTTTCTCTATCTCTCTCCTCTCCAAAAATTGCATAAGAATCTGTAATTTAAAAAATATCACAACTAAATTAAACAGAAGAAGTAGAAGAATGACAAAAGCAAGCTCGAGTCCAAGCTCAATTACCCTAGGCCCTACCGTTGTTTAAAATCATATTGTAGTATCACTTATTCAAAATTTTCACAGTACCAAATGATTTTACTAGTTTCTCTATCTTTCAATTAATAAATTTTGTTGATTAAATGGTCCATGTGCTCTACAACCCATCTGTTGGGATTCAAAACCCATTATCTTAAACTATAAAATGGCAAAAATTTGCTATACATATTTTAATTCACATTATTTCATGAAGCTTAATCTAATTATTTCGGTTTCGAACCCCAAAATTAGATGAGACAACGTTAGAGATCTCATTAAGACACTTATAAACTACAAGTTACTACGAGGATAGTACTAGTAATACTTCCTCCGTTTCTTTTTACTCGCTACACTTTTCATTATAAAAAGTTTCACATTACTTGCTACACTTCTTTTTTGGGCAATAAACTCTCTCTATCTCTCTCCTCCCACATAGGTCCCTTTTCTTTTTACTATCTACCTCTTTCTTCTCCAAAAATTAGTAAATTATCTAGGAGTCCGTGAAATGAGAAGTGTAGCGAGTAAAAAGAAACGAAGGAAGTATACAACATAGATCATTAATCCTGAACCCCGACCAAAAACAGGCACACATAAACCTGAACTTGTAGGAAATCGGCAAATTGCATAGTACTGTTATACAATATTAAGCATTATTCAAACAATCAAGGATGAGAAACACATCATATTACTCGTAGACGATAGAAAAAGCTTCCAGTTCCCAGAATTAAATAGTTCGTTCAATTTAAAGTGGTTCATCACGAAATATAAAACTCAATGAAGATGGCTCAAGAAAAGTGAAATACCTAAAATTCACTTTGCTTACCATTATTCAGGTTATAGATTATTGAATGTTAGTTGCAAGTATGTTTAACTACGTAGAAAAAGAATACATGATGTCCACTCTGCTACGGCACAAAAGAAAAATATTACATATGCTCGCTCAACTCTTCGAAAAACAATTTCTCATTTTGTATAAAGCTTGAGAAACCGCGAAATACTCACTCTGCTTTCTGCTGGCTGGGAACAATTTCTTTGAGCTTCTGCTCCAGTTCACCAGTCTGGGTAGACAACATATATCAAAAGACAATTTGGTTCATAAATAATAGCAGCAGAACATAATAGTGATGAGAAGTTACCTGGTGCATGTTAAGTATAATATCTGATCCTCCAATGAACTCTCCCTTGATAAATATTTGTGGAAAGGTAGGCCAGTGGCTGCAGAGGAGGGGAAAGGATTCAATATGGAAACAATTACTACGTAAACAACTAGGTTTAGACGTTTAGTGTACCGTACTATACTCTCGAAGTGCAATAGTACGATTAAACAGAACATTTCTCGTACTTGTTTTATAAAATATAAACCTCGTAAAAACATTTTACTTCAAGGAAGTGACTTTAGAAGATACTTGTACTTGCTGTAAGCAGGTCTCAGATTTTTTTTTTTTTTTTTTTAAACCAGGGTCATTAAAAACGACGAGTTGTGAAGGCTGAAAAGCAAAACTCAGAGCACACTCATACAATGGCACTCAAGATACACATTGCATGAATGAATCGTATAAAAGGTTGTACTCATGGAGAATTAGTAAGAACCAGTTGGAGGATATCACACTCTAAGAGCTACGACCACAACAATTGCAATATCATTCCCACTTCCTTAAGCTGCCTATTAAAGGATAGTCTCTGTATCAGTTCAATTACCGGCTGAGGTAGAAGAGCCAGATGCAGTTGCTTCATGAGCAGAACGACATTATATGCATTGACTACGAAAAAACGATCATCGATAAGGCCATGAAGCACTGACATATTCTCAACCAACCAGTTAGTCTGATGGCCTCAGACATGCCATTAGTTTCCTTTCTTCCCTAACTACCAAGACGCTCTAACCAGCTCCGCTTTCTCTTAACTATCAGTGTTCCAAGTCTCAGTAAAATATTCCATTCTTTACAATGCTAATTAGCAGAGCCCTTTAAACCGTTCCTACATCATTCAGCAGAGTCAAAAAGTCTCAACAGAAATAGACAATCTCCCTTAGAGCCACTCCGTCTTAACCATAATTTTCCTATACTTGCTTCGATATGTACGCCTTATAACCTTCAGGGAGCTCATTTTGAGTATCACATAAGAAACCACAAGGCTTAGAAGCCACTATAAGATAAAATTACAACTTCCACACATATGAGATAGGGAAATAGCATTTATCATAGCTTCTCATAGCACTCTAAAAATATCAGTACACCCAGAAAAAAAAAAACCATCAGTGGAAGAAAATATACTACAGCTTTATTGTCCTTATAGCACTAAACATTTAGCAACACCCTCCTACAGCAAAGCAACATCCTTTATTACATATAATTGGCCGATTTCATTTTTTACCTCCCTTAACTATAATTTTTGTACGATTTATTTTGGTCATCCCCTTATAGTGGCCTCATAAATCAAAAGAATAGAGTAGAATTCCACATCAATGCACATAATAAACCAAACTATCGTTTTTCTACATTATTGACCTTTGCAGAGTAAAGACCTTAGCAACACCCTCCTAACATTCCTTGTTACAAGTTTTGCAAATTTCATTCTTTACCTCCCAAAGCCGTCTCGATGGAGTCACACATCCAACCTTAGAATAGATATTCATATCAATGAAGTCATTAAGTTTAATCACTAAAAAAAAGGGTTACCATAAATGCAAAAAATTGAAAATTTTAGATTATTATGGTTTATCCTCGTTGGAAAACCCTAAACCATTCCAAGCATCAACGTGCTAAAGAAAGTCAACAGAACTCTATGCCACAAACCTTCTTCCAGATGACCTGCTCCAACATATTAAATCGTTCCGTTCGATCCACAATACCAAAGGGGAAGTTTGACTGACTGCCATTGTGATTTCCTCCCAATCTATATCCCAAGAGTAACCAATTGCCCCCAGAAAATGCTCTAGCGCTGTATTACAATCTACAACCCAACCCAATCAATCCCCAAAACTACACGAAGGAGACTAGTCCTGGAAGCAGACACATTAGCTCCATGTCTCTCTGAATCCAGATTCTAGAATATGCATGACAGGCTCCAACGATATTGGACGTAAGGTATCAGCAGCATAAGCAAATGCTAGTGCAAAAACCCCCTCCCCCAAATAGAAAAAGTACGTAGAGAGGATTAAGCATTAGCGGGGGAAATGAGACGAGACGCATAGAAGCAATATGTCTAAAGGTGAGGCTATTCAATGAAATAGACAGAAGTCTAGAGACACGCACTCCCGATCCTTGATCCTGAATAAATCCTCAACCACTTATCCCAACATCCAAGTGAATGGCAAGAGGCTATGTAGCACACAAAATGGAAACAGGAACGGTATTGGGAAAAGGAGAAACATAAATTCTCAAAAACGAGGGAATATGGAAATGATTAGCAATTATAGTCTATAAAACGTTAGTAAACTATCTATGTTTTAATAATTAGAGAACATATACTAAATACTATGTTTAAGAAGAATCTAAAAGAAATGATGTTTGATGCTTTGGAACTGAGCTGGGAGAAACCATCTAATTTGTAATCTGGTTATTGAGGTCCAACTAAACTCTCATTCTTATTCACATGCAATCAACCACTATCTTTGAACCCTCATTCTTATTCACATCTATCTTCTTGTCTTGGGAGCACTGTGATCCTCATGTCATCAAAGACAGGAGCCTAACCAAGCCTTTTGGCTCATTACTTGCATTCATGAGGCCTAATGGAGCTTGAAATCACTAAATAAGCATTCCTTCCAAGTTACAATGGAGAAGCTCACTATAGATGCCCATAAGGACCCATTAGAAAGAGGCTTTTTCTCATTGCCACTTGAATGAGGCAACCAAAAAACTTCTTTTCACTATTCTTTTATATATAAAGATTTTTAGCACGGGGACAGACTCCTTAAAATGACAAGTTTTGTTGTATCGGCCTTTGAACCCAAAAATCTCTATACAGAACCCATCATAGATACTCTTTGGTTATCTTGCTTACCTACATGCATGTACCCATGGTCCATGGAAGCCATCATACAAGGCAGTCCAGCATTGCTTCCTTCACAGCACACCAAGTGTTGGCCCCCATTTTATATCTAAATTTGTACATGGCACTTCCACCACTCATGCTCACACATGACTGACGCCGACATGGGGAGTGGGGATGGTTCTTATCTATGAATCATGGAAACATTTGGGACTCTGAACTTCAACATGTCAAAATTATCATGTATGAAACGCGAAGGAACGCCGACGAAATGTGCCCAAGACGGGCCAATTAAGACTAATTGCATAATAGAGAAACAACTAGATCAATTTCCAAACGCCTAAACCACAAAACCTGATGGCCAGGTCCAGCCCAAGAAAGGTCAAAAAAAGGAGGAAGAAATTAAATTCTCATTACCCGACCAGCTTTGCACAAGAACTTACACTCCATCTCCACTCCCTCTATCTTCTCATCTCACATTTCTGAAAAGCGCCATCACGGTCTGTTGGAGATTGCCACCAAGGAGGAGACATTTTTTTACCAATGACTGTTGCACCAGTTAATTGCATGAGAGCAAAAGGGTAGTCTCAGGGCTAAAAGGAAAGGAGGAGGGGGTATATAATGAGCATCCATGAGCATGATGGTGTGGCAAGGCTAGCCTGCTAACACCAATACACTTGGAGGAATTTGCACAAGTTGCACGCTTCTTGGCAACCTATGATTGTTAGCTGTATAGAAGTTCAAAACTTCACATACTCTTTTCCACATTTACAAAATGTGCTACCGGCAACAGCATGAAAAGCTTAATCACTTGGAAACCATTTGCACTTTGGAAGTGAGCCTTATTAGTTCTAAGCAGAACAGCCTCAGAGAGTGTGCAAGCAGATGGTGTTCAAGGTTGAGTGATGAGGAAGGCAGGAAGCCTATCAGTGGTATGAGGATCGAGCCATGAGATGTAAGCACTAGAAAAAATGAAAAAATATGTTGATATATCAGGAAGGTTTTAGCCTTTGGGGGGATGTCTGCTCGATTTCCAATTTTCAAAAGATGATAACATAGGGTCTATT
This sequence comes from Beta vulgaris subsp. vulgaris, assembly GCF_026745355.1. Taxonomy (NCBI): domain Eukaryota; kingdom Viridiplantae; phylum Streptophyta; class Magnoliopsida; order Caryophyllales; family Amaranthaceae; genus Beta; species Beta vulgaris. Next base: position 46,653,153 of record NC_079202.1, read on the forward strand.
CTTAATCAGTGTGTCGACATAATTGCTATTCTGCATCAATTAATGCCACACAGACTAAATGATGAAACCAATTACTATGTCAGCAATAACAGGCAAGACGATAAGGCAGTAGCTTGAAGGTTAATTATAGCAACATCAGACAATAAGCTGATAGTCCACCAAGTTAAAGGACCGTTAATTCAGGATAGCAGCATCCTAAAATTGTACAGTGTGATGACTATATCAATTCAAAATTATGGGAACTTGTATGACTCAATATAGAGCTGAAAGGCAGTATCAAAAGAAATGCCATAGTAAGTCAAGCAGCCATGCCCTAGTAGAACATGACGATGACTCCCATCATAGACAAGTGTTCATCAGTGAAACAGTTACTTATTTCAAAAAGAGAATCAAGCTGAATCATGCAATTTTATGAATTTGTGAGAAGAAGCAACTTAAATAAGAAAACAAGTGGCAATGCACCTGTAGGCTTTAACAGCATTCTTCAACTCCATGTCTTCCAAGATATTTCTGGAACTAAAAGGAACACCTGCGCAGAACACACATATCATTAGGACCGCAGGACGAAGAAACCAGCTCAGTAGACCAGCTGAAGGTGATAAAAGAAGTTACAGAAACCAACAGCAAGGTCTAAGAAGGATGGTACAAAGAAACAGCTACAGTGGTGAACATATTAAGAAATATGAATAGGCCCGTGGCGCCCATATCTTCTTTAGCCATTTTTAAAATAGTTCACGATAAAAGATAAAGAAAAAAGTCTAGGATGACACTAATAATGAATTCTCTTCATAAGACTTTATAACATGGACAGAAAATTACGACAAAGAGAGGTCAACAACATAAATACAAACCAAAATAAGCATAAATAAAATGTGGAGCATATGGACTCAACAAGTATGTCCTCACTAGATTCCCCACTTACCATTACTTAAGGAGCTTCACAACAACAGCAACAAAAGCTAAAGAAGATTAGAAGATACAAGGATAAGTAAAATAATAGTTCAGATAAGAAAAGAAAGTTCCATGGATCATTCAACCTTTCAGATGTATCTACAAAGCAAAAAGTTTTATAATACATGGGGATGACAGACTGAATGAAAGAAATTATATAGAAATTAAGAGAGATCACAGCAGAAATCTAAAATAAAAAGCACAATATAAGAACGTTCCCTAAAATTTTGACTAATAGAATTTTCAAGCCAAGAACTTTCATAGAACCACCGAAACTTGGGCAAGCCGATGCTTAGCTTGGTCAGGGTAGCTTCATTATTTACTTATTAAGAGGGAAGGGGAGGTTCACAAGGTCCATCACATAAAAACATACCGCTCAGCTATGTACAAAAGTCAACCTCAAAAGATTTGATCAATATATTAAAGAGTACCTAAGAGCAATCCAATGAACATATAGACAAAAAAGTCATATGATCAACCAAAACTGAAAATCTTACCATATTCCTTCAGTACCCTCACAGCAAGAGAGCTGAAACCACATCTCGGCATTTCAGGCACCCCCTTAATATAAATCATAATGGGATTCCCCTTCACATCCTGAAGATACCAAGCAAGAAGATGCATTCACCATTAGATTGATAAGCTAAAAGATAAAATTTCAAGCTAAAGAGAATGGCATATGGGCAAAATTCGTTACACAAATAGTCACAGAAAAAGGAATATTATCACCTGCTCAACAATCTCTTTTACAGAAAGGTCAGAACTCTCAATCTTACTGGTTGGCCTGAAATCTTCATGTGAATCAGGATCGTTAGAAGACGTAGTTGAGTACTTCATTGAATTTAGGTATGACAACCCAGATACCTAATACAAACAAACAGTAAGAAATAACCCATAAACTTGAACTATGAACTCATAAAGGTCATACCTGAACGATATTAATTGCAAAACCATCAATGCCAAAGAAAAGGTAGATAAAAGGACATGTTTCATAAGTAAAAATGCATTTAATCAGATAGATTATTTGAGAGCTCCACCTTGTCATAAAGAAGGGAAGACAATTCTGAAACATATTAACAAGGACTTCAACAAGTTATGTCCTTTGTTCACTCTCTTTGGAACATCAATATCTTTCTTAATGTCCATATTTGAGGACACCTTTGCTAGAGGGGCTAATAATTTACTTGCAGTATCTTGGTCTCAAGGTGGAGATGGGATTACCTTCTCTGACAAACTGTGCAATTACTCGCTCATTTCGAGATTTGATAAGTTATATTTGTATTTTGATCATTGCTAAGTACTACCTCTGTATTCTTTTAGTTGCACCATTTGCTTTTTCACACTTGTCGAGACGATTCTTTGAACGTTAATATCTCTTATTAGGTGCAAGTAAAAAATATAAAAATTTCATATTTGGAATCCTCGCATTGAGACGAATCTAACAAGACCCCACTTGACTATGTTTTTTCTTATATAATAATGCGAGACAGCTTAACAAAGTTGATTGATGAATAGTGCCACAAAACCAAATGGTGCAACTAAAAAAGTACGGAGGTAGTATATAGGTTTACAGTATGTACAGAAATATTCAGATTTTATTCCACATGAGATATTTTATAAGAAGTGAGGTTGCTTATGAATACAAGTACCAAAAAAAGGTGATCAGAGTTTGAATTATCATATTTTCATCAACCATCCCAAAAGAAACAACTATCTGACTATTCACTAGTACTAAAAAGTAAAAGTATGGATTAAAAATAACCAATAATGTCTTACTACGATGAAATTAGGAATACAAGTACCAAAAAAAGGTGATCAGATCTGAATTATCATATTTTCATTAACCATCCCAAAAGAAACAACTATCTGAGTATTCACAAGTACTAAAAAGTGCAATTATGAATTAAAAATAACCAATAATGTCTTACTATGATGAAATTAGGAAAACAGAAATGTACAATGTTAAATGATAGACTAAAATACAATGTTATACAACCACATTGGAGAAGAGGAGTGAAAAAATAAAGAGCTACTACAACTTAACATATTAATCAAACTTTTTTATGCAACTTTACAATCTTCAAAAAATATTTTCTCATCCCTAGTAGCCCATGAACTCACACATGTCATCAACAAGCAAAAGAGAGGTAACAAACATTTAGCAGCGCTAAAACTGGATATGAATAAAGCTTATTATAGGGTCAACTGGAATTTCTTATTAAAAGTCCTTCAAGCTTATGGTTTCCCTGCTCACTAGGTAAAGCTGATACGTGAATGTATTACAACGTCAAGCTATCGTCTCCTAATAAATGGAGCCGCCACTGCTCCCATTACTCCAACTTGCGGTCTTCGGCAAGGGGATCCATTATCGCCATACTTATTCTTGTTTTGCATGGACATTCTCTCTCGAATGACAACATTGGCTACGGACATTCACCAATTTCAAGGTATCAAACTAGGGGTTCGCGGACCGCAGATTCTCACCTGTTCTTCGCCGATGACTCCTTATTTTTCTTTAAAGCATCGAAAGAGGCATGCTCGGCAGCTACAGGTCATTCGAAGATTCTGTGGCATCTCGGGACAAATGGTGAGCTTACAAAAATCCTTTGTAAAGTTTAGCCCAAATATTACAGAAGCCGCGCAAAGCGATTACAAAGCTCTTTTGGGAGTGGAAGCTCAGTCTTCTTTGGGCACATATCTTGGTATTCACATTGATTTGCAAGGTTCAAAAGTTCAACACTTCACCCACTTGCTGGACAAGGCTTCATCGAGAATAGCGAGTTGGAACCACTCCTTGCTCTCTCAACCAGCAAAGATAATTATTATAAACTCCATTCTTATTGGGGCATTAATGCATTACCTGGCGGTGTTCCGGATTCCAACAAACATTATAAACAAATTGGATAGCCTCTTTGCGGCCTTCTTCTGGAAGGATAAGCATGGTAAAGGTTTACACTGGAAAAATCGTAGTATTATTCAACGTCCGCGAAGAGAGGGGGGTTTGGGCATTCGGAATGTTGGTATTTTTAACAAGGCTCTCCTGATGCAAAAGGCTTCGAGGATCCAACACAACCCAAATTTGCTTATCTCACGAGTCTACCGGAGATCTTCCCGTCCAGAAAACACCATGAACCCCTGGGGAAGGCAAGGCATGGTCATGGCCGATAGTTTGCTTCGTCTTCACTCTCAGTGGAAAGTAGGAGATGGATGTGAAATAGGAGTTACTAATAATTTTTAGGCTCAGGGGTCAAAGCCAATTTTTCGGGACCACATTCCATTGACGACCGCTCTCAACCTCAGAGTGGCGCACCTAATCCTGGAAGATCAACGCCAATGGAATTCGAGGAAAATAAATGATCTTTTTGAACTAGTTTCGGCACGTAAAATCAAGAGTATAGAACTCCCTGTTGAGCCTAATATAAAGGACGGGGTTTTTTGGCCGTATCGTAAATCGGGCAAGTATGACACTAAATCGGGGTATGCGATTCTACTCCATCACCAACAAGAAATATGTAGCATGACATCCACATCTCACAGGGAGTTCTTCCGTGTCCTTTGGGGATCGCGCATCATGCCAAAATGGAAACTATTCATTTGGAAATTGTGGCATAACGGTCTAGCAACAAATCGGAACCTATACCAAAGACAAATTAGCGACTCTAGCGAATGTCCGGTTTGTCTACACAAGATCGAAGACACTAACCACCCTGGCACTCGAGGCTTGGGAACAGCGTCAAATCACCATGCACCTGAATTTAGCTCCGGACTTATGCTTCAGGGACTGGTTGACGTCTGGGTTCCTTCTTCTATACAAAATCGAGGGTTATGAGGGAATTAGACTTCCAAGGTTTGTAGCCACCCTTTGGTCGATCTGGCTACTAAGAAACAATCAGGTCTTTCGTCAAATTCGGCCGACCGCGGATTCAATTAATATGCTACTCATTAAGAGTGACCAGCAACATGCAGTTTTCCTCGAAGGGGGGAGTGTGCCTTTAAGGAATCCCCGGGACCCCTCTACACCTCCTGGGTGCAACCTAGTACATATTGGGCAACAACCGTTTGGGGACAGGGGCCTAAGGATTCAAGTTACTGCAGATTAGTACGGGAGATTTTATTATGCATCCTCAGAAGTTGCGGCAGAGGCTTTCGCTTGTCTTAAGGCCATCACGTGGGCTACGAATGCAGGGTACTTGAATTTGACCGTCCTGACTAAGTCGTCTCAACTAATTCAACAGCTCCGCTCGAGGGATTATGGGGACATAACAATCAAATGGACTCTGGAAGCCATCAAGAACACTGCCAGATCTCTCACAACTTGTCAAGTCGTCCAGGTCTCGAGGTCCCAGATAACAGACGCACAACAATTAGCTCTCTGGTGTCGTCAACATCAATTAGATAACAGACATAACAATCAAATGGACTCTGGAAGCCATCAAGAACACTGCCAGATCTCTCACAACTTGTCAAGTCGTCCAGGTCTCGAGGTCCCAGATAACAGACGCACAACAATTAGCTCTCTGGTGTCGTTAACATCACATGGACTACGGTTAAGGAACTAGTTGAGCTTTTGGTTTTATTTTCTGTATGTTTCCTCGTTGTCAAAAAAAAAAAAAAAAAAAGATTTTCTCTTTACAAGCTTACTTGGTCGTATTCTATAATTAAAGTTCATAATAATATTGTAAGCACTTTAGCATACTAGGAAAAATTCACAGAAATAGTCCCAACTATGAAAAGTTTTCTCATAATAATGCCAACTTCAAGTTATTCCATTATAATCCCACTAAGGAGGATGTCTTTTCAAAATGATCAGGTAACTTTAAAAGACGGATTAAGAACATAAAACGATAATATGTGAAACACTAGGGGAGGCAACGAGTGATACAAACGTTAAATTTGAAGAAGACCTAAAATAACAGCCAATTAAACAACTTATAGATCATTTAAAATCATTCAAGGAAGGCGCCCCCGGCCCCGCCCCCGCCCCCTTCCCCTTCCCCTTAATAAGGAATTAAAGTAGTCCATATCGGGATTCTTATAGGAGCCAAACAACAACAAAGGGAATCATGAATGAATGTATAAATACAATCCCTATTTAATTTGAACAACAGTTTCAAACAACCTCCAGAAATCACAATCACCATTGCCCTTATTATACTAAGCAGTTGAAGCAAATACCCCCAGAAATCATAATATTAAAGCATAAAAAACACGTAATCGAAAAGGCAATAAGATGTTTACTTGAGTGTTGGAACGACGAGCCGAGAAACTAGCCATGTTCCTGATTAGCATACTAGATAATGACCTTGCCATAATATTAATATACCAACTGAAATGCCTGAATCATACACAACAATGTTAACAAGATATGAGATGAATTAGCAATAATAGTTTAATTTTCAATTAAACTTTGAATAATCAAAATATAATCAATTCTTAAAGGAATTAGAAACAAATTAATAATGTGAGGGATAGAAGAAATGAAACAAAAGCAGTAAGACTAGTTACCGGAGACTCTTTCGCGGTTTATTCGATTCTTAATTATTGCTCAAATTTGTGAAGAGGCAACGGATGGATGTACCGGAGCCTTCGGTGGTGTCGTGTGTGGTGGAAGAAGAGAATTTATTAGAGAGTGCTCTACTTTTGCTTTTCTCGTGAGGATGGAGAAAAGAGGAAGTGGAGAAATGTAATGTTGTTAAGGGCCTAACGATTACAAAAATTATTAAAAGAGACGGTATCTTATAAGACAAACTCTAACAATTAAGGCTTACTAGTTTTTATATGCACGCGATGCGTGCGAAGATACGTAGAAAATTAATTTTTTTAGCAGATGAAGAAAATTAAATTAATTATTAATTATTTCTAATAAATTTTTTTTTGAGGATAATTATTTCTAATAAATTAGGAATATTTGAATGGTTGATGGTTTTCTTTTTGTAATATCTTTTTTCATTTTTTAAAATAAATTAGGTAGTTTTCTTTTTTATTTTTTCATAAAAGTAGTTAGAATAGAGATGTTATGAGGGTAAAATGGGGTTTCTAATATTTTGGTGTCCTTCCCCTCTTCCCATATAGAATAGAGATAATCGATACAATTATGATGTGTTCTGGCTTCTGCATGAAGCGACTAGAGAGTTACCGAGGAGGTGGAACGGTGCATTTGATATGCGAAAATAACTCGGTAGTTTTACCGAATGGATCAAACTAATCACTAAATGGATTAAACTACTCATTGAATGAATTAAAGAATGTCATTACTGAATAGATTAAACTGGTCACGAAATAGATTAACCTAATCTCTGAATAGATTAAATTAGTCACTATATTAGAAAAAGGTGGCATGTTCTCCTGTTGATATTGGGCTTGGCCGCTTGGGCGATGCCTAATTTTAAGTTAAAATTAGATGGTGTCTTACAAGACCAACTTTATGTGTTTTTCATGATTGAGGATAGAGTAGTGATTAGAGTTTTAAGTAGCTTTTGGATAACTTTTCATAAGCGTTAGAATATAGAACGTTTAGTTAACAAAGTAGTGTTGCTAAGGGCTCGTTCAGTATCACTGTGGTTTTTAGGTTTTTGGTTTTTCGTATTTAAAATCATATGATATATATCCTATAATGGATCAAAAATTAGTCCTTATTAGAAACATGATGATTTTGAAAACTGACAACTAAAAAGTGCTAAAACCACTTTTATGGTTTCCTATATTTTGTTTTTAGTTTTCAGACAGAGAACCAAAAAAAAATGATAATGAACGGGTCTTAAGGTTTTTGTTTATTTTTTTAGAGAAAAAAAATATATAAGAAATCCAAGAAGATTCTCTTGCTCGTCAACTCTGCCTTCATAATTGTTTCCACTTTCCTCTCAAACCTTAAATAATATTTTTCGCTTTTTATGGATTAATTTGGGATTAAACAATAATATTGCATAAACATTTACCAGAATAAACTCAATTTATGGAAGAATGTCAGATTAACAATTATAAGAGCAGATATTTTTGCGAATTAATTGCTTAATCCTCGAAAAATTGCTCCTCCCTCCTTACGTTGTCTCCGGTGTTACATTTCTTTTCCTCTTTCTGTGACATTAATAAGTTTTGTGAGATCCTATATGGTGAAAACTTAAACGATTAAGTCTCAATCGTATACTTAACTTGTACTTTGGGGTGAAGATTTTCTTACTTTTCTACTAGTAACTTATTCTAAGAGCCTTTTGCTTATTAGATTGAGTTTGACAAACTCATGTGGGGATTTAATTTTTTTTTCCTCATGTTGTTCATTGCTATATTTTGTCAAAACAGCAACAATAGCAATAAATATTTTTTCTACTAGCGTTGACTAAGCATTGCTTAGCATACTACTAAATGTTTGTATCTCACAAATCACAACTGTTCTAGTATGGGGTTAAACATTACTAGAGGCATTATTAAGCGGTTTAATAATATCTAAACATGTTAATATATACAGTATTAATATATTAATTTAAATTTTATTTAAAAGCTAATAATTTATTTTCATCCAAAACTAAGAGTATAAATTATTTACAATGTTATATTGCGTTGAAATAAGTGTTATTATAAACTTTCATTTCTTAATTTACAACAAATAGTTCTCGGAGGTTATGATGAACAGCCAATTAAAATTTAATAATCCCCCTGCCCAAAAGGATTAAGGGAACATCTCTTCTTAACACCCACATACATACAATCCTCTCCCTTTGAAACTTAATATGTTACTATTCCAAGATGGGTGAATTTCGATGGGCTTATACTTGCCGGTTAGTACCAAGTAAGAGAACAAAATTTATCTCATACCATCTTGCTATATATAAAAAGTCAAATAGGTTAGAAATCGACAACACTTGAGTCCTCTTTCAAATGTCAAGTGTCCATATGTTTTTAAGAAAATTAGATGCAGTATAAATAGCAAATTTTTCAAAGCACTAATCACATATGATGTTTCCTTAATTTATATGTAGTCGTGATAGATTAGGATCTTTAGTATGGAAAGTACATAATCTTATTTCCATAATATTAATCTTCGACCAATTTTTGTATTATTTAATAACTTCTTAAAATTATTCTACTTAAAGAACTTTAACAGTTTTTTCTGCAATGAAATATACTAATCTTATAACAAGTTTAGACTCGACATATATTTTTCAAATATCAACTTTTCGTAAAGTTTATTTGTTTGTAATTAAAGATACTAATAGTCAAAATTTGGTGTTAGCAGGCGTGAAAGTCAAACTGCGTAGATTAAAAAGAAACAAGTGCAGTATTCGTAGATCAACAAATATGGTTATTCGGATTGTTACATTCCATCACCACATGAAGTTTGTTTTTTGGAATCACAACCCTTACATTGATTGAAGTAACTATTGTTAGTGATAAGTGATATTCAAAACATCGATGGGATTTTACACCTACTAGTCTACAAATATCTATTAAACTTAATTACCAAGTCATCTGATTTACCATACAATGCTCCTCCCCTATTTAATAGGTTTCTCTCCAAGCCAGTTTCATAAATTTTTTCAAAAAATCAAACATAAAACTAAAGAAATTGTTGTGATTTAGAAACAAGTGCTAACTAGTTTACTTCCTCCGTTTCCTAAAGATCTTCCTTGTTACTGTTACTACAGATACCAATGAGAATCAACTTGTGTGGGGTGTAGGGTGGGTAAAGTAGAAGAGAGAAAGGGGTTAAGATAAATAAACAAATAAAAAGGGGTTAAATTAGGAGAGAGAAAGGGAGTAAAATTGAATTAATAATGTAATGGTGGACCATATGATAGGGACATGAGAAGGTAAAAAAGGAAAAAAAATTCCAAATAAGGAATAAACTAGAAGATGGAAGATTTTTTGGAGACGCACTCAAACGGAAAGAGGGGAGATTTTTAGGAAACGGAGGGAGTATGTAACAATCAACAATAATCAAGAAGAAAACACGAAATTGAAATAACAATCAAGTAATGCAAAGAGAGACAAAAAAAGAAAGAATACACCAAGATTAACGTGGGAAACCCGAATACAGGAGAAAATCCCACAAACTTACACTATGAAATCAATGGAGAATCAATGGTGAACATAAAATATCTCACAAACTCATTCTCTCTCCTAAAACCCTAGAAAGATGAGGCTCTAAGTTTGAACTTTGAGATATGTGTGCTACAACCTTCTAAAACCAAAAAATAGGGTATTTATACTCATAGGATTAAAAAAGCAATCCAAGGACCACCAATGGCGGAGCCAGGATTTCAAAATCGAGGGGTCACAGAAAAAACAAAAGATATTCAATATTAAAAATTTCACAACGCAAAGAAACATTATCCAATATTCAGTGTCATACATCGTAAACAAATAAAAAATTGTCTAAGAACATGAATTACCTTGAGATTTCATTTTCTTAAACATAAATTTTCGAAAAGTGGGTTCTTTTTCCATTGCCTCATATTTTGATCTAGGTGTATCACTCATCGTTTTCTAATTCATTATTTAATACAAATTAATACATATGAACTAACATACAAACTATTAAATTATATGAAAATCAATCAATAAATTACCATCATAAAGAAACTAAATCATCATAAAAAAAATTATAAATTAATTAACCCTTCTTAATTTATACAAATTCACACATTCACAAAAGAAATAACAACAAACTGACAAAGTGTATCAATCACAATTTACAAATTCAAAAATCCACACAAATATTACAATTAATATCAACCAAATAAGATTTTAAATATACAATATAGCAATTAGGAAATTGATAGTGTAAAAGAATTAAAATTTAAACTATTTCAATACCTGGTGGCTGCGGGCTGCCGCGGAGGTCGGAGGTCGAAGCCTCGGAGGAGAACAACGATGCAAGCGTGCGGGCGGTGGTCGCTGGTCGGCGTGCAGCGCGGTGGTCGCTGGTCGATTGCTCGATGAACTATTGGCTGCACTTTTGAGTTTTGAATTGCGTGAAATGTCTCACAATCTGAGCTTTTCCCTGAGCTGTTCTTTGTTTTCGTGTTGGCGGATTCAAATTTTCCACTTAAACTCTTCTAGCGGTCTGTTTTGTAGCTGTTAGATAACATGATCTCGCCATTTCTTAGTTTCCCTTCAGCATTGATGTTGTTCCTCCATTAGAGATGTACAACATTGTCAAATGATACGTTGACACAACCTGTGAACGCCATGGATGAAAGGACGCCCTTATTTTTTTTAGGTTTGAATTTGTTTGAAATTTTTTTCTATAGTTCAAATTTTATTTTCGTTCGAAAATTAATTTTGGTCCGAATATTATTTTTGGTCCGGCAATTATTTTTGGTCCGCAATTTTGTTTTGGTCCGAAAATTATTTTCGGTTTGAAATATTTTTTCCGGTATGAATATTTTTTAGTGAGTATTTGGAAAGGAAGGAGAGAGAAAGTGAAAAGTTCTAAAAATTAAATTCTTTTAAGTTGATTTAGTTAAGGCTTTGTTTAGGTAAATATTTCAAGTGACTTAAATAATACTCCAGGTGCTATAATTTTAAGTAACCTTATATATTAGTGATGTTTGGTGGAGATATTTAAATAAAATAAGTTTAAAATTTGACTGAAATTGAGTTGGAGTAAAATATAGCGTATGAGATAAGGTGTTGGAAATTATTTTTTTTATTCTTTTTATCTTTTAAAGTCTAAAAAGATATTTTCTTTTTATCTTTTAAAGCCTAAAAAGAGATTTCAGCAACAGTCATAAATAATTTTACCAAACAGGTTATGCAATCAGCTAGGTTATCGGTTTCAGCACCTTAACATTTTCAGTTGTTACCTAATCAGTTTCAGACACCTTATCAGTTTTAGCTCCATTTCAGACAGTATTGTCAAACATAGCCTAAAAAATATGGAATTGAAAGTTGGACCCACTCTAATTAATAAAGTCAAAAAAGTATGCAAATGGCAGACGATAATACAGGAGTGCAGATCCTTTTCCTCTTTTAAAGTGCTGATCGTTGCGTGCTTATGTAATTGCGTCTGATGCTAAATTTTTTTTTAAAAAAAAATCCTTAAAAAAAATTCATTCAAGGGGTCACGTGACCCATATTAGCTCCGCCACTGAGGACCATACTTTAAAACTAAATCACGAAAAAAACACGTGCAAACTGGATTGTCCTGGTGGGCCCGAAGAATTGTACGGGTGGGCCCGAAGAATTGTCCGACCGGCCAAACCTCACTGTAACTTCCTGCCTCGAGGTAGAAGCTATAACACACTACTCGCCCACCCGAGCCTTAGGCCACCTGCTCGGGGGATCAAGAGCCCAACTTACTGCCCTAGGCCTCGAAGAAGGGCGTCCGCCCGGGCTCATGAACCTGCTACTTGCCCGGGCCTAACTCCTCCTTGGCTTGTCTTCTTCGAGCTTGCTTCACTATACTCCACTCAACCCAACATAACTCTATCATCAACCTACTTTCATATATTCGATCAATCTAATTTTCATATTTCGATTTAATATTTTGTCATTATAACTACAAAGTTAATATTGTTGATCGTACAATAACCTCGAACATCAATTCACATCACCGCAACTCAAAAATTAGTTGATTGTCAACAATTTTTCCAAATGCCCCAACTTTTTTTTTTTAAAAGGATTCCAAATGCCCCCAACTAATTAAGAGATTGTTTGACAAAATTAGCAATTATATTTGTAGTTAGTTGTTTTAATCGGTCCCTACTCTTTTGCTAAAGGTTAGTGACCTAATATAGTTAGGCTATGTTCTATTCGTCTTATTTTTGCTTATTTCAGATCAGATCGGATCAGATTAGAAAAAATAAGTTCAGACCAGATCAGAAAAAAATAAGTTCAGTTCAGATCAGATCATGCTTATAATTAAAAACTCATTACTACTATTAATATTATTATTTACTAGTACGTTTGTTCAAAAGGATTATTATTCATTATTAATATTGGTAACTATTATTAATCTCGTTGTTATCATTATAAAGCTATCATTATTTTAAGTTATTTTGTTGTTATTAACTAATATAAAATTAAAAGCCACGTGTTAAGAACATAGATTAGCGCAAAAATAAAAAATATAAAAAATATGATAGCTCAAATTCATGAAAACAAAACTACTAATATAAGTTCAGATTACTTTTCAAAATAAGCTAAATGCGAGATACGAATTATAAATTTAGATTCGATATACCTCTTTCTACCGAATACCAAATCTCTCTAGCTATTTGAAGTTGCACCCTATCCATTTCTTTCTTGCGCAAGTCATTGAACATATCACAATCTACTCTACTTAGTGCAATATTTACGGTCCTTGAAATCGGTATATCGAACTCATACAATCGGATGAAATTTTGGAGTGTGAATGCATAAATCATAATAGCCAATTGATATGGGACATCCATGTTCGATATGTTTGACAATATTTTCCATCTCTTTTTAAAGGTTTCAAAACATCTTTCAATTGTAGTACGGAGAGATGAGTGATGATAATTAAAATTTTCTAACATGCCTTATGGAGGGGGGCCATTTTGAAATTCGAGAATGTGATATCTTATATTTTTATTTTTAAAAGAGTTGAGTCTACCAACTTTTCAAGTGTGAAATCTTTTTTTAAAGGGTAAGTGTGAAACATTTTAGAAGTGCTCTTATAAATTAATGACTTGGGTTATAGAATTATTTTTAGTAATAATAATTATTATTATGATTATAATTATAATTATAATAATGATAATAATTATTATTATTAGTAAAAGTTGTGTAAAAGTTGTGATAGAAATAAAATAATAATAATAATACTATAAATAAGATCTTATAATGTACTTCTATTACATAAATGAATTACAAAGTAATAATATACTACTAATAATATATTTTATAAAAGATAAGATCTTGTAAATCAGATCAGATCAGAAAAAGATAAGTTCAGATTAGATTACAAAAAATAAATTTAAATTAGATCAAATTAAAAAAAATAAGTTCAGATCAAATAAGTTCAAATCAGATCAAATACGTTCATATCAGAAAATTTTAGATCACAATATTTCAGATGAACTAAACAGAAGTAGTTTTTGTTGGTCACACGGGTACACGGACCTCCTTTTCGAACCAGTAGTTTGTTCTCCAGCTTTTGCTTCATCTTCACTTTCAAAATCCGCAAATCTGCAACAACTACCTCCATTTTCTCTCTCTTACACTCTCACTCAATGCCAACCTCCGATGGCTTAGCTCTAGAATTCACCCCAACTCTACCACACCTTTCTCACTCCTCAGTCTCACCCTATCTATTCACTGGTGGTCTCTTTCTCGACTCCATTATTTCTCCTTCCTTTCTTAATTGCATTCCGAATTCTTCTTCTTCTCGAAATTATGCAACTCCTCTAAAAAAGGGTAAGAGGGTAGTTTGTTTTAAGGGTGTTTTTTCATCGGTTAGTTTGAAGGATTTTACTTCTAGTAATAATGGAGGTGAAGAAATTGTGGGGATTAAGAATGTGGGTTTGGAGAGAGAGAAAATCGAGTTACCCAAACATGGCGCTATGAACCCCAGCAAGCATTTGTGGGCTGGTGCTGTTGCTGCCATGGTTGCCAGGTGCCTCCCTACATTTCTTCGTTTTCTTTGCAATTATGGTTGTTTTTATTGTTAGTTGGCAAAGTCTTGCGGGGTTGGTTGGTACCTAAGGCCTGGGATTGAATCTCGTCTATGTCACTATGCTTAATCACTCTCTACCACCAACCTAAATTAGTTATATATATAGATTTTTTTGAATTGTTTTTTCACATTGATGATAGGGTTAAATTTTGGATCTTGTTTTGTGTTGATTGTTAAAGATATTCTTACAGGGAAAGTTGGGAAGGTTTATTTTGCAATTCTGGGTTTCCTTTATCCAATTAAATGTCAACTTAGATGCAAAGTTCTGTAGAATTGTGGTTTTATCTGTGATTTGGTGCTGAATAACTTATGTTCCCTTTGAATAAGTGTTTGATTGGGGATGAGTTTTAATCCTTGAATCATTATAAAGTGGAATTGGTATGTTTCATGATTTCGATTCGTGTGAGCTAAATGAAGCATAAGAGTGAGGAATGACTGTAATGATCATATCTTCCGGTCTAGTAGCCCTGAATGTTTGTTTGCTGTACGTCGAGCTTTCTTGATTGTTTATACCAGTTTCCGTATTATAGGCCACTGATAGTTCTATGTTGATATCCCACTGCTGTTCCATGCTCTATATAGCTTATAGAATAGCTATAGTGTAGAATCTTCTTGCTCCGTCTTCACTAAATTGTCAGACCTTTTCACCTTTTTCACTTAAATTGTTGGTTTCCAATGCCAATAGCACTTTAAACTCATTAGTCATTAGAGCGTGAATGTTGCTTGAATTTGTGGATTTTTTCCCTTTTTTCCAATAACCCCCCCTCTGTGCTAGACACTGCTAGTTATGTAATACATGGGGATAGTGGCATAGTGCTGCGTGTATTATTGATTTGAGGTCTGGCATAGTGATACTTGTCTGTTTTATATCGTGTGGTCTATATTACAGAACATTATTTGGTTCCAATAATGTTTTAGGACAATGTGATGATTGCACAAGTACAGTACTCTTCAATCTTAGCACCCTAGTGTCAACTGATCCAGTTCAGCTAAATATCTATAAGAGGATAAGGTGCTGGTCTCACACGCTGTTGAGAATTTGAGACTATCAGATGTATTAGATCCTTGCTGACTCGTGGAAATCGTTCAGATATTAACTCTTAACCTGTGCCTTCTCTTTGGGTCTACAGTTTCTCGACTTCATCACTTTACGAGTGAATTTCACTGTTTCAGAACTGTTGTTGCCCCACTTGAGAGACTGAAGCTAGAATATATTGTTCGTGGTGAGCAGAAAAACATCTCGGAGCTTGTCAGGACAATTGCTGTTACTCAGGGCTTGAGGGGATTTTGGAAGGGAAACTTGATTAATATTCTACGTACAGCTCCATTTAAGGCAATCAATTTTTGTGCTTATGATACGTATAGAAAGCAACTACGCAAACTGCATCTCTTGGAGGGAACGCCAAATCTTGAAAGGTTCATTGCTGGAGCTGCTGCTGGAATTACTGCTACTGTTCTGTGTTTGCCTTTAGACACTGTATGTAACAAACTGGAACCTGCCTGTCTTATAATCATTATAGAGTCTGATTAAAATAAGATGTATTAAGAGTCTTACTTTAGCAGGATTGCACGAAGATTTGTGGTTAATATGTTTGGAAGAGGTACATCCGTACATATTAGTTGATAACACTGCATTTGAGTTCCTTACTTTTCTCTTAGCTTAAATTTGGTGTCTAACTGTTGTCTTTACTTTTATAGTGAAGATCAAATCTAAAATTGCTTATGAAGTTTTCAAAATTAATATAATTCGCAAGTCTTCTGATGTATTTACCTTTTCAATCATACTTCATTTTTTTGCAAAGCTTTTATCTGTTTTTAAGGTGGTTCTTTTTTTTTAATCAGATCCGGACCAGAATAGTTGCTCATGGTGGGGAAAAGTTGGGTGGTGTTGTTGGTGCTTTCCGTTATATGATTCAAACAGAAGGATTCTTTTCCCTTTACAAGGGATTGGTTCCATCGATAATGAGTATTGCACCTTCTAGTGCAGTTTTTTATGGGGTGTATGATATACTTAAATCATCCTATCTGAATTCACCTGAAGGAAGAGAAAGGATACAAACAATGAAGTTACACGGGAAGGATATAACAGCTTTTGGCCAACTTGAATTGGGACCTTTAAGAACCTTATTGTATGGAGCTATCTCTGGTGCCTGTGCCGAAGCTGCTACCTACCCGTTTGAAGTAGTCAGGAGAAAGCTTCAAATGCAAGGAGCAAAATTGAGTACACCGGCAACTTTTCTTAAGATAGTTGAGCAAGGAGGGATTCCAGCTCTATATGCTGGACTGCTTCCCAGCGTACTTCAGGTATGTATATATATCTTCCCTTGTACTGGTAATTGGTGTCTTATGTTCATGTAAACCTCTCCAGGTTGGGAAAGAGGCATTTTATATCATTGATGCGCTCTGAAGTCACAATAGATATCATTACCCTTGGTTGTGTCATCTTTTCTTGATCTAAGTAAGTTAATTTACTAGCGTAGGTGGATTATTTTTAAGTCTTTTCCCCTTATTCAGCACCCACACCTAGAAAAGGGAATTGAAGTGTAAAACTTTTGGAAGTGGAACTAGTGCATTACTTGTTAGAAAGAGACTTTAAATAAGTGGTAATTTTTGTTGTTGTTGGTGAGTCAACCAGTGTATTAATGCATCTACAAAGTACAGAAGCTTAAATTACAGAACTCCCTTAAACTGCATCATGTCCAACTCCATACCTATAGAAGAGTTTGCTGAATATAGGAAACCACGATCACTAATTAATCAAGCAGTTGTTAGCTTGATATTACATCTAATTTTCGCAAAGCAGTTGTTAGCTTGAATTCTGACAGGCTAAAGTCGTATCACCTTATCAAAAGTAATCCTAAAGTCCTCTAACAAATAGTAGTCAGGGAAGTAGGGTCGAATCCACATAGAACAGTGTTCTTTTCCTAATTGTCAGTCAAATCTAGAGTATAGGAACGAGTGTTTGTGAGTAATTATACTAAATTAGACTATACCTTATCAATAATAAAAAGTCTAGGGCATAGGTTCACCAATGATCAATATTTCGGAATGAAACACAAAAATCAACAATTAATAATGCAGTTAAATAGGTTGATTCGCTCTCTCAAGTCTAAATCAACCATAGAACGGTATTAACAGACTCTCGCAATTTATTAATACCAACTCTACCTATTGAAACTAGCCCTAATCAAGTTTTACCTCTCGGCGCATAACCTAATATTGCAACACTATAACAATCAAATCTGGCCAAATTGGATTGAATAGACATAAAAACATTCAATAGGATCAACAACATCAATAAAAATCAATACTTTAATAACATCCCTTCCTAATTGATCATGGATCCCCCTAAACCCTAGAAATAGACTACTCAATCATAATTGGAGAAAACATATTCATAATTAAATAAGCAAACATGAATTAATAAAAGGATTGAATAGAATAAAAGAGAAAAGAAATAATACCAATTGTAGAACCAATCTTGCAAAAATCAAAGCTTCTATTGAAAATTCAATGTAATTGGGGAAAAAAGCAAAACTAGGGTTCTTCACTAATTAGAGAAAAAAAGTTCTAATCTCTAATGAATTAATGATGGAAAAAACAAAATAAAATAAGATAGGAAATAATAATATTCCCTTGAGTCTTTATACCTTTCTATTTCCTAAAACAACTAGAAAAATAGAGTCTAATTCGTCAAAAGATAAAGCCCTATTCGACTAGGAAACACGGAATAACCCGGCGCGCGGGTTTTCGTCCTGCAAAATAGCGTCAACTTGTAAAGACCATATCTCGCAAACTAGAAGTCGTATCGGGGCGTGTGATATACCGTTGGAACGCTCTAAGTCTAGTTTCCAACCCCACTGGAATCATCAAATTCCGATCTCTGGATAATGAGTTATGATCAAAAGAGTGCACATGACTCATTTTCCATACTTCTTTTAATATGTTTCCGCTATGTTTGGGTTGCAATCGACTCGAAGATGCCCTTTGGACTTCTCATTTGACTTAGCTCCTTCCTAGATGCTTCTCATGCTTAAGCTTGCCAATAATACTCCAATTGTGTTCTCAAAAACTATCAAAAACACCAAAACACACACAAGAGTATATCTTCTCAACTTAAGTAACTATATGCAATTATGGACTAAGAATGCAACTAAATGATCCTAAAATGCAACCTAAATGCATCATGAAATACCTATATTAATATGACTCATCAAACTCCCCAAGCTAAACTGTTGCTTGTCCTCAAGCAATCAAACAATAGACACGGGAAGAAAATGATAACCTACAATATGGGACTAAAACGGGTCAAGCACACAATCCAAAACACGAGAGATATCAACTATACTGAACCAAGCATCGAGTATCTAGAAACAAAGCCGCATAGCACGTCATGTGACCAATCAACTCAACAATCTTACCACAAACCCTTTCCCCCAAGCGGACTTAACAAAACTTGACAGACCTCACTATAGATATGTGAATAATACCTCTTGTGTTTAGGGCGAAAATCAATGACACTCAACGATCTCAACCTATATATATCAACTCAGAAGAAGCAGTACTCTTTAACTTTGACCTTTTGACTCACCTTCAACACGAAAAATGCAACACACAAAGATCAAGAGGACTTTCAAGGGTTGTAATGAGGCTAGGGTTAAGGGTATGGATCATATTTTGGGAAATGTGGTGGAAAAGCCAAGAAGGGAGCAAATATCAATGAAAACGGCCAAACAAGGCATTCACAACTTCATATAACACCATCATTACCAAATATCCCACAATATCTTTCATGCATAGTAACCCATATATAACCTTTTCACTTTTCCTTCAAAATATGTTCACTTTCTTTGTTTCTTTCATTCTTTTTTTCTTCATTCTTTTTCCATATTGCCAAAATCTCTTTGAACCACATTCGAATTCGATGATAAAGCTCATTAATAACACTTTCCTTCAACAAAACCAGCATTAACTACATCCATGTAATACAGTATGACCAAAACTAACACTTGCTCCCCCAAGCTAGGCTTGGGACAATAATCAAATGAGGTTAAGGGTTGTAATATGGGTGAAAGTAGCAAGCAAAGGTCAAGAAAGCTCAGCGGGGCTAGAGACGGGAAATATGAAACAAGTAGAACTCTGGAGCTAAAATCATGAAATGAACGCCTCAATCATATCAAATAGTGTACACAATCAAGTATCAAGGAGTACCAGGTCAAAATCAAGATCAATACATCAACTGAGGAACTAATCACTCATGAAAGAACATAACTGACACAGATTCGTCAGTTTATTAGGCACAGAAGCTCACATGGGTCAATTTTGTCTGCACAGTAAAGTTAAAGCCAGCCAGAGAGATCAAACAGTCTTACCAAGGCCAATCAATCGTATCACAATTAAGCTATGAAGAATCATGAAACCACTGTACAACAAAGCGAAGAGCTGTAGTAGAGATATCCACAAAGTTCTCGAAGGTGTGCCAACAATAGTCTCATAGATGAAAACTAGAATGAAATGAGCTAGCTAAAATGCAACTATGATGCAACTAAGAAAGCAGTACATTTTTTTGGTTACACGTAAAATCCTATGAACAGGCAAAAGCGTGTAACAACTACAAAGCAATAAAAACTATACTAGAAAGCAATAGAGAATAGAATATCCCTCCCCCAAGCTAAATACAGCACAGTGTCTCAGTGTGTAAAAAGTAAGGGAAGGGAAAAAAGAAAGCTCACGCAACGGGAGCTTTGTCCATCGAGGATGGCTCAGGAATAGTGTCGATGGCAATTAGAACTTCAACACGAGTACCATGTGAAGTACAAGGTTGATTGATGTATGGGACTTGATTGAGGAAATCCAAGTATGTGTCCAAGAGTCCCAATTGAAATTGCAAAGTGCGTTCAAGAGGAAACCCTAATTCAATGAGAAAGGTTAGGGTTTGAAGATTAGGTGAATGGAAAAAGGGGAGAGGTGGCTTTGTGGGGGGTGCGTGTCGGATGGGAGAGAGGGGTGCGTGAGAGTTTTGAGGGTCGAGAAGGGTGTGTCGCTGCGTCGGCGGGTCGGGGGTGGTCGGACTCCAGCCGGTTGTCGGTAGAGGAGGGAGGTGAGAGAGGTCGAGAGGGGTGCTGGGACGAGAGGGGTGTTGGGAGAGTGTTTGAGGTTGGGGTTTTTTTTTGTGTTGGTTTTGTGCAGATGGTGGTAGTGCAGCGCGAAAACCCGCGGGCGCGGGGTCGACCCCGCGGGCGGACAGAAAAATGGTGATGTGGGGGTGGTCGCTGCTGGCCGCGGGCTGGCAGAAGAAATGTGTGAGAGGGGTCGTGGGCCTCGTGGCTGGCTATTCAACTTAAGAGTGATATCTTCTCAACTTAAGTAACTATATGCAATTATTGGCTAAGAATGCAACTAAATGATCCTAAAATGCAACCTAAATGCATCATGAAATACCTATATTAATATGACTCATCAAATTCACTTCTACAAGATGCATTTGAAATGATCTGAGCTTCAATCAGACAATCATATCCTTGTGAAGGTGACATTTGTTTCATATATTTCCTTCTATATCTCATATATAGGCGTGTTAACCAATGGAGCTCGAGCTCTGCATAGTCTTTGTAATGAACCAACAATGTTTTGGTAGATTAAAGAAGAAGATTAAGAAGTAATATGGACTGATTTTCAGGAAAACAGATATAAAATGATAACTACAAGCTTTCGGGAGACTTACACTCTCCTTATTACCAAACTAATCTCTCAACAAAATTCAGCATGCCCCTTCCAGCCTTCCTTTCACTAATCTCTTCTATTTTTAGAGTTAATGTACTTGCTTTCTCTCCAAGCTAGCCTAATTATAATGTACTTCCTATATTACCCCTTGTCTTTACCCAATGCATAACAGTCTGTTCTTTGGTTTCTTATTCTCAGAATTAGACAACCCACTTCAATACCTTTGTGAAAATCTCAGGTTTTCAACTTTACTTTAATATCTTTGAAATGTGGCTTGTGATAAAAAAAACTAGTTATTATCCTAGGCGATGAACCAATTGTTCTGAAGGATATGAAGGCTTGGCTAGTTTGAAATTTGGTAGAGATATTATTTATATCTTGTGTTGGATATATTTAGGGGAGTTGGTACTTTAAAACCTTGTGGGAACATTGTTCATTAAATTATCTCAATATCTTGTGATGGGAATGCAGTAAAGATATCTTAAACTAGTGGTAGAGTTCTCACATCTCAAAATGTAGGTCAAGAGTTTGAGCTTCTTTGTTAAAAAAACCTTCCTTTCTTTGACACAGAAGAGTGTGGGTGAGGTGTGGAATGGGCCATTGCTCAAAGGCAGGACAGGGGGGGGGGGTATACAAAATACAAGTTCACATTGGAATAAGGATTAAGGAATATGTAGCTGAGGCCCAGGGCCGGCTTTTACCGTGTTCAACATATGGAACAATGCCCCTTAATTATGAGGGCCCCCAAATAGAGAAAGTCTAAGTAGTAAAAAGAAAAGGTTTATTGACTTTTCAGTTCCCACAATATGGGTATTTATAATCTTCTACAAGTCTTAATTCTTAAAACCATTCACCTTCTCAATTTTTTGGGAAACGCATTCACCTTATATTGATTACTCTTAATTCAAGCCTCTAATCATCAGTTCAACATAATTTTTCAATCCATATTTCCAATTAACCTCAAATGATACACCAAAAAATATGGTTTAAACTAGGAAATTCATTTATTACCTATTTATTTGCACTCCATTTCCACTTACATTTATCTTTTAATCATAAAAAAATAGTCCCCAAATAATCTACTTATTTGGGCTACTCTTTTCTTCATGATTTGATTATATGACGTGAAGAATCATGAATGGATGAGCTATTACATATTGAATTCTCAAATATGAGTTCGCACAGGGCCTCTATATAGTTCGAGACGGGTCTGCTGAGGCCCATTGCTCAAATGAGTGCTGGTACAGGGGGGTGTATAACTGAGACTAACACATTGTTAATATCAGATTGTACTGATTAATGTGGAGATTGGCCCTGGCTTCTTCAGCTCTAATGTGAGCCTAATTGATGAGTAAATCTGCTGAATTCAGTCTTCCAAATTGGATCTATCTTCTTTCATGGCGCAATCTGGCACCAGAGTTTCTGAACATACTTGCCCATTATGGATGTGAACTCTTGTAACATAGCCTTTATCCATTTTAGAAGAGGCAAAAGATCTATTCTTTTGGCTTGGGATGATTACAGACTACATAGAATTGACTTGCTAAATTTTCCACATTTAGCGAGAAGTATCATATACTAGTTGCTTATTAGATCAATGGTATAGTAGGCATGGGGTAATGTTGATGTTGATATCTTGTAGCCCTTTATGACCTGTGTCTCAACACATTTTCAATATGTTATGGCTTGTAACTTTTTCAGGTACTTCCATCAGCGGCAATTAGTTTCTTTGTTTACGAGTGTATGAAGATAGTTCTCAAAGCAGAATGAAGGGAAGCTGCAGCTGCATTGAAGCCATTTGTTGTTGGAGCCATGGGCGAGCATGTCATGTATTGAGATTGGTTCAGCCAATCCATTTTGACAGCTTCTAGGAAATTACGTTCCAACTTGGTTAGCTCGTGTCCAGTCATCTTTCAGGGGAAGCGTATGTTCTTCTCATATGATCTTGAATCTGGTGAGCCTTTCCTGTCGATGCATGTGCGTTTTGTCAGAAAGCAAAGTTGGTGTGGTCAGGGATGCGCTTTCTTACTGTTAAATGGGGAGCAAATCTGGTGAAGTGCTGAGTGTAGCAGGACTTTCGAATTGCCTTTAGGTTAGAGAAAAGTTTTTGGGTCCCGAACCTCCATTTAGAATTGTAAATAAATTGAGCTTTAGTTCATTCTTTACCTTTATGTTGAAAAAATATTCATCTTGCCGTTGCGTTATTTGGTCGTATATCTCCTTTTTTAGCCCTGTGGAAATAATTGTTATCTTCTGAAAAGACTGAAATCTTCACTGCAAAAAGCTCAATCGTCAATTGAGCCTTGCTTTACGTTTCAATAGAGCTATTCGCAAGTCGTGTTTGTGTGACTGTGTCACCATGTTAATTGTTAACTATGAAGGCAATCTACAAACAATCTATTTGGTGCTGCCACACCCTCGTCTCTAGACATCCCAGAAATTTAGGCAATGAACAATGCAATGGGAGTATCAAAACCAAAACGTAGTATGCTGCTTTGAATCGTCTTAGAACTTCAGTTTCACATCTTCGTTGTTTCTTGGGGTGATTATAGCGTGCCTTGCGACCCGACTCAAAAACTCACACAATCGAAATATGTGAAACTCGACTTTGGACTTGAAGCCTTTAATCTTGGGCTGAACTTAAGATCGACTTATAGATTAATACTTTTTTAAAAATCTTGTTAAGAAATAAAATTAACCAATTTAGACTTTAAAAACTAAAACCAGAACTGTAATAATAGGAGTGTGAAATTATTCGAACGAGTCCAAGAGTTGAGTGCAAATTTAACCGACTCTGCTATATGACATTCAAGCTCACTCAAGTTGAGCTTTGATCAATCCTAGCTAATTCCATTCCGTAGTATCATTAACACTTAGCTTGAATTTTCCCTGAACTAGCTGCTGAATTTTACTATAATTTAATCTAACCAACAAAAACAAAGAAACCGAAGTACCATACTCAAATTTATGCACAAACATATCAATAATACTCGTTAACAATGGACTATGTAGTAATCAACTATTACATTAAAAATTGGCAGGACTATCATCCAATTGCTTCTCATCTTCAATATCAACCTCTAAAATCTCAGGAATCCTCTGTTTCAAGTAATTTTCAAGCCTAGCAACAACTGTACTTCTCATATGCCAGAACTTCCCTCTTAATCTGATCTTCACAAATGGACCATCTAACTCTGCTAGCTCAACTTGACCTGTTATACCCACTGACGTATCAAAGAGCTGAGCCAGCTCAACGCGGGCATCAGCTAGAACCTTGTCGATGTTTTCCTCCGTCAAGTCGAGTGGCTGCATTGCTGAAAATGCAGCCACCACTGGCAGTGGCAGCCGCCTCACAGTTTGCCCAAGTGCAGTGGTTGGAGTTTGGTGTAGTCTGAAGAAGGTTAAAGTTGTATGAATGGTTGGTTGGTGTTTGAAGAGGGGTGATGATGATGCTTTTGGAGTTGTGGGTTTTAGATAGGATGGATTAAAGAGTAGTTTGGTAGCCATTTCTGTTGTTTCTGATGGGTTTGCTTCTGTTTGGAAAGATAGTGTGGAATTTGTATGGATGGATCATGTGGACATTGGTTTTTGTCCCTTATCATCAACGCATTTCCACTTGTTGCTTATCTTTTGCAGCATATTTACTTACTAGTTTTGAAGCCCGTGTGTTATACGGTTTTTTGTTTATATTACTTTTTTTTTTTCAAATTTTTTTGTTAACAGTGTTGATTTTGTGTTGCTGTAAAATGAGATTTTTCAATACCATTTTTTTTATATACGTCCTCTGTTCTTTTTCTATTGCAATAATCACTATAAATAGTTTTATCTATTTGGACCACTTCATTTTTAGTAAAAAAAATAAAATTAATTGACAATATTGCTTTTACTTTATGTTAATAAAATCATCATTAATTACTCATCAAATTGTCTCATAAAGTTACGTTTACTTTAATAAGAATTTACTTATCCCTACACTTATTAATTAAAGGGGTACATCTATGCTAAACTATCCATTTTTTTATTTCCTTGAAAACCATTCTCAAATCCATTGTTGCAGTAGAAAAAGAATGGATAAAGTATTTGTCATTATACTCTTATTTCTAGATTTTTTTATTGCGATATATAAATTTTTTATTTTTGAATATTAAACTAAATATTTTAGCTTAGTGATCTATTACTAAATAGTATCCCGATAATTGGTATGACTAACATAATTCACACAATTTTAACATGAAGAACACCCCAATGATACTTGAAGAAAGTAGAGGGTACTTATTTAATAGATGTATGACAGAAAAATTATAGACAACATGAGTGTCAGCCACAACTTCAACTTTTAATGGCACATAAACACTAACGCATATAGAATGAAAGATGGGAAAGTGAAAAAAAGATCATAGTGACGATATAATAAATATAATTAATTAAATATAAAACTAACATCTACTAATAATCGCAAATACTGTTAAAGAGAAAAATATACCTCTTCATCCATCATGACCATATCAAGACTTCTCAAACTTTCTCCTTTTTTTTTTTTTTATGATTCGTGACCTCAAATAGTCTAGAAACACGAACCTTGATTTTTCAATTAGTTTAGTAGAATCAAGTTCATGGAGAAAGGAATAAGACCTGTCATATAGATATATGTGAAAAAACAAACATGAATAATTATGTATATAATAAATATTCTATGAATAAAATAATTAGTGAATTCCATAATACCTTTACAATGTCGTTGACAAACTTTCATTTGATTCATGTAATGCCACCATGGTATGTTATAAGTTCAAAATTATAAATATGTATTTTTATCTTTAGATAACTCAATTTTTAAAAGTATGATTTTCAAAGATATAATTGATATTGTCCCACATATAATATGCTATTTTTATAGTTATTTCTACATGTAATTAAAAAAAAAGAATAAATAATACGTTATCTTTAATCCAAATAAATAAATTTTCATAAGTTGTAAAACTATATTGTATATGAAACTTATTTCGAAACATATTTCGAGCACTCTCC
Organism: Beta vulgaris subsp. vulgaris; assembly: GCF_026745355.1. NCBI lineage: Eukaryota > Viridiplantae > Streptophyta > Magnoliopsida > Caryophyllales > Amaranthaceae > Beta > Beta vulgaris. The sequence continues at coordinate 46,679,491 of NC_079202.1, forward strand.
AATGGTAAAAAAAAATTATAATATTGCGAATTTGTAACAAAAGTTATATTCAATTTACATAGTATAATAATGCAGGTTGTTTTTATATAAAATCACAATGTAATGTTTACTTATCCAAAACACCTTATATGTATTTATATCTACAGTGAACACTATTTTTTTTTTAAAAAAAATTGATAATTAAAAACAATAACATGACATACTTAGATGAAGCTCTCTATAATATTTTAAGTTTGTTTTTTAAAATCAAACTCTAATTATTTCATCATCCAAAATTCTAATATATATGTAACTTTATCGCCATAGATTTTAGTTTTTGTAAGGATAGGTGTTAGCTCAAGTGGGCAGAGCGCTCTCCCTTGGCCTCTAAGGTCAGGGGTTCGATCCTTACTCCCATCATTATGCTGGGGTATTTTCTTACTATGATATGCATGCCTTACCAGCCAACGTGTTGGTGTTTCCTACAGGCTAGTAGCCTTGTAGGGGTTAGTCCTTGGGCTGACTTAATTTCCTAATAAAAAAAGATTTTAGTTTTTGTTGTAATAAATAACTTTACTTAATAAATTTTGTTGCAATACTAAGTTATTTTGGTTCAGTGGAGCAATTAAGGCCGAAGTTTTGAAAGATAATATGTCTAATTCTGTAAATTGGACCTATTATAAAAAGTTGTAATCACATGTTGTACACTATACTTATAGCTTATTATTATTATATTTATAAAAAAGAAAGACTAAAAATTGTCTTACCATTAATCTAATTAAATATATTTTCATGAGTTGTAAAACTATATTGTAGATGTTTCTCATTTTAAAGCATATTTCAAGCACTCTTCAATTGTAAAAAATGATAATGTTTTGAATTAGGTAGTTGTATTCAATTTACATAATATAATAATTTAAGTTGTTTATTCAAAACTAAACGTAAATTTCTCCCTATTCAAAACTCCTTTTATATATTTAAATATGTGTAGAACGCTACTTTTTATTATATTTAAAATAAAAATTCATGACATGACAATCCTACGTGGTACTCTCTACTCATAAGTTGTAGAACTATATTGTATATAGATCTTATTTCGAAGCATATTTCGAGCACTATCCAATTGTACAAAAATTATAATATTCTGAATTACGTAACAAAAGTTATACAAAAATTATATAATATAATTATTTAAGTTGTTCATTCAACATGAAACTATGTTTTTCTTATCCAAAGTTCCTTATATGTATTTAAATATGTGTAGAACTCTATTTTTGTAAAAATAATAAAAATAAAAATTGATGACATATGGCAATCCTATGTGTCACGCTCTATTCATAAGTTGTAGAACTATATTGTATATGGATATTATTTCGAAGCATATTTCAAGCACTATCCAATGGTACAAAAATTATAATATTCCGAATTGTTATTTTCCTAGGAACACTACAAGAGGGGGGGGGTGAATTGTAGGTGTAGAAATAAACGTAACTTTTTGCGGAAATTAAAACTTAAACGAATAAACAAGCTAAAGGAACACAAGGGATTTTTACGAGGAAAAACTTCTTGGGCCCAACAAGAAGAAACAACCTCGACCACTAGGGATTTTAAACTCAACACTTTCACTAATTAGGCCAAACAACTCTGTTACAACCTAATTCTAACTCGAGCCCACCTTGAGTTCCTAAACTCAAGTTCCTGAACCACTGTTCCCTTAACAGCAGTTCCTCTCAACTTCACTCGAAGTTTTCTCACACATACAAGCTTCACTCAAAGCCTTCTCTTACAGAACTTCACTCAAAGTTCCCTTACCCCAAAAACCAAAATACAATTGATCGAAATAAGCTTAGTGGAATTAGAGTAAGAAGGCAAAGAACAAATGGCTATTATGAGAGAATGAAGGCACTGACACTTAATAAGTTAAACTCACTTAATTACTTAGTCAGACACAATTTGGAACTTATCTAGACTTCTATATTTATAGTGTTAATCATGAAGAACGTGGGATTAATGTTAGAGTACACGTTTTAATCCATTTACCCATGATGTTCCTTCCCCTAAGGAACACGTTTTACATCATGTCCCATGATCCCATGAACTATAAATGAACGTGGATAAAATGCAGCCATTACTCCTAAATAATAGGAGTTCCTTGAGCATTATCCGAAAATCAGTTTTTATAAACTCTTTTTATCTTTAAATCTGAATTTCTAATCTTTAAGAAAATAATATCTTTGAAATAAAATCTTTCTAACAACCGGATATTTATTTTCTTATTTTCCGAAAAATAAAATCTTTTCCAAAACAGATTTTCTTTTTAAAACTGATTTTATCATTTGAAATTAGAAATAACTAATTTCCTATAATCTAGGCATGACTTACTCCATTATCTTTTAACCGTTATACTAAGTACACGCCTAAGTCTAGTTCCTTATATTAGTTCAGTTCCTTTAACATATTTCTAAGTGCCACTGAGTTTGTTCCTTACAAAGGAACAAACGTTCATTCTCAAATATTCTGCCACAGTTCCTTACCATTCTTTCTTTGTTCCTTTACATTGGAACTAGAAAATAAAACGCCTAGCTTCTATTATTCTTGATCCAATGCTTGCTCCAGTATCAACATAGAAACTTCTTTACTTAGCCTTTGAAATCCTCTCTTGACTTCTTCATTGACTTCGTATTCTCCCAGTTCCTTGCATTGATACCTTAGACACCATACACTTAAATAATTCATTAGTTCACTACTTAGTTTGTTCCTTTGTTTCTTTGTCATTATCAAAACTAGGGTTCAACAATTTCCCCCTTTTGATGATGACAACAAAGGTACAAACTAAGGAAACAAATAATATAAGTGAATGAAAATAAAAACATAAAGAAGAAAATGAAAAATAAAACACAATTATATGAGTAACTGAAGTTTTGATTTTTCATTTACCTTAACCTATTTTTGATTTTTCATTTACCTTATCCAATTTTTAATTTTTTCAATTTTCATTATTTTTTGTTTATACGTTTTTCCTTAAATCCTTTTCCCCCTTTGTCATCCTCAAAAAGAATAGACTCTGCATGAATTGATTAATTGATGAATTGATTTAACACCTTAAGACCAATATGCAAGCACCATTAGTGGTTAAGTTAGAAAATCAAAGAGTAAACTTGCTCAAACATCAATCACATAATACTAGCCATTCCAAGGAAGAAATTATGCAAAGCATTTAGAAACATAGACAATATAGCAAAAGTCATTGATTATATAGCACTTGTTCCATAACAAAACAAAGAAAGAAAAGAAAAAGGAAACAAAAGTTGTGTTCCTTGATGAAAGAAACAGGAACAACAATTAAAGAAACTAAGAAAGGGAAGGGGAATGGTGTTCCTCTACAACTTCTTCTTCAACCACATCCTCCAACTTTTTCATCACCACCCCATGATGTAGTTCAACCTGTTCCTTCAGCTCCTCCAAGGCACGAGCCATAGATCCATCTTCTTTGCTGCGCAACCACGGTATCACTCAATCTTCATAAGACTTAGATATATCAGTTTTGGCATCCAAAGTCCAATGAAGATGATTGTAAAATTTTATCATATGTTGTGCAGGAAGGCAGACTTCATTAACCCAGTTAGTGTCATCCGGATTTTCCTGTTCCTTACCCTTGGAACTAGAGGCAGATGGGGGATGTTGTGAAGGAACTGGGGAGGTTTGAGTGGAAACAGAAGGTGAAGGGTGATAAATGGGAGGAAGAAATGGTGGTGTGGGTGGAAGAGTTGTGGAGGTGGAAGCAAAAGGATTTGGTCCTTTTATTTCATCCTTCAACTGCTCAAAACTTGAAGGAACAGAGAAGGACGAAGGTGAAATGGAGGGTATTTTTGTGAAAGGAACAGAGAGTTTGGGAGATGGTGGAGGTATGGTTCCTTGAGAGTAGAGGGTACCTGTTCCTCATTATCCGAAAGGACTAAAGGAGAGTCCTCGTTGGAAGGAACAGGAACAGGAGCAATTTTTCGACGAGTGCTCTTTCTCACTCTCAAAGGAACAGAGGGTTTAGGCTTAGTGGCAATGTGTTTGCGCCTCTTAGGTTTTCGGTTCCTCCGGTTAGGAACAGGGTTATCCAAGATTACATCATTCTTCTTCTAAGTCAGTTTGGGCATTTTCTTTTTCCTGAGGAACTGGAAGCCATTCTTCCTTGAATGAGAACACCTTCTTGGACAGACAACCAAGTCCATTTAGGGTCTTCTCATTCAAATGTTCCCTTGTTTGACCCTATGGTGGTCCAACCAGTAAGTCTTACTTCAAAATGATGAAGTAAGAAGTTATCAAGGCACCGTACCCAATAACACAATGATTTTCAATGCATGGTTAATGTGTTGAATGAAGAGGGAAGGGAAATTATTTGTATGTGTGGTCCAAGCAAAACATGTAACACATATCCAAGAGACCCACTTCATTCCTCTTTTCAGTTCGAGGAATGAGTGCTCTCCAAACCAAGTTAAACAGTACTTTGTGAATGGGAGAGAGTAGATTATGTTAAGTTTGTTTTGGCCAGCTGTTCCTCCAAAATATTCTAAGATTTTGTCTTGAGGAAAATTCGGAAAGGAAACAGTTCCTTTCCTTTTAAAATACAAATCAGTTCCTTTGCAAGGAACTTCCCATACTTTGCTTAAAGTTGCTTGATTAAACCTTATTTTCTTGCCTCTAACTTCAGTTGTGCAAGTTCCATTAGTATTAACAAAATTTGCACAAAACTCATCCATAGCTAGAGGAACAAGAGCATTATTAAAGGCGAATTCAAACAAGAATTCCATGCCTTGTTCCTTTAGAATGGAGGTTAATTCTAGAAATTCAATTTTATTGCCCATTCTAAATCGACGCAAAAGCCCAAGACATACCTAGATTCACTTCGTTCGACCCTTTTCTTGGAAGACGAAGAAACAGTTCCTTTGGAAGGAACAGGTGCAGTTTCTTCTTCTTCCCCCTGAGATTGTTCCGGGGTTTCTTCTTCATCGTCTTCCCCAATCAATTTTCTTCTTCTCATGCTCCTTCTAGGAGATTCTAATTGCTGTTCCTCTATGGGGTTTTCTTGAATTATGTCGGTTTCAAGGGTTTTAGTTGGAGATGAAGAAATTTCCATTTTTGAAGTGTCGGTTGTTTTTGGTGTTGGAAAAGGTGAGTTTCTTGAAGTTTTTGCCATGATTTTCGAAGGTTTGGAGGTTTTTATGGAGTATCAAAGGGTGTGATGAGGTTTCGGATTTGGTGAAGATGAAGCGTTTGAGAGGAACACGGTTTCTTTAGATGGATTGAAGAAGGAAGTTTTGCATGTAATAGTAATCATTGCACGCGGGAAAGAAATAAAGCAAAAGAAATAAAAATAAAAATAAAAAGGAAGAAAACGAAAAGATAAAAGAGAACCAAGATTTAATTAAACTGGTTCCCCTTATTTTTGGGATTTATCGGATTTTTCGGATTTTTATGAATTTTAATTTTTGAAAGAAAATAAATGCTAAGGAACTTGTGCTATAGGAACAACTAATGCTACATATCAATATCTTCATACTATGCATGTTTCTTGACCTTAGGAACAGTAAGGGGAGTATTATGTGACATTTGTGAGTTGTTTAGTTTCTTTGACTTCATGGTTATGTTTTACAACATTCCAATTTGCAATGGTCTTAGGCAATTAAACACAATTATTTTTAGCACACAAAGTCACTCAATTTGATTCAAACATGGGGGGAATTGACATAGGAACAATCACTTAATTTTTATTACGGTTATTTCATGAGGTACCCCTGAATACTTATAAAATTCACACGGTACCCACAAATTTTTTGAAATTCACATGGTACCCCTCAGTTTACCAAAAATGCACCAGATGCCCTTAATGACTAATGGACGTTAACACCATTAGTCATTAAGGGCTAATATGCCACACGACAACTTCCTATTGGCTCCCTAAAAGATTATTTAGTTAATTAAAAAAAACTAATTAATTAATAAAAAACTTAAAAAAAAACCAAACCCAGCCACCACTGCCACCACCCCCGCCACCCTTTCGCCGGCAGTACCCCACCCCTGCAACCCCCCTACGCCAGCGACCTTCCCTGCCCCCACCCCTTCCCCGGCAGCCCTCCTCTTCCCTGCCCCCACCCCTTCCCCGGCAGCCCTCCTCTTCCCTCCGAAACCACCTTCACCCCTCGAAACCCCCCTCCTAACCCCTTGAAACACCCCCTTTGCACCACAGTCGGCGCCAAAACTCCCTCCACGGCGCCGGCGAAGCTTCGTCGCCCCACTTCTTGCCATCCCCACCCTCTTTCCCCCCTTAAACAACCACCTACAAACCTTGAAACCCCCAAATCGAAACCCTAATTTTTTATTTGGGGGTTTTCGATTTGGGGGTTTTATGTGGTGTTTTAAGGAGTGAAATGGGTTGAGGATGGTCGAGAAATGTTCGTCGGTACCGGGGATGTGGTTTAGGCGCCGGCCGTGGGGTGGAGGGAGGTTTTTTGAGGGGGTGGGTTGGGGTTTTGGCATCGGGATGGTGGTTATGCGGGGAGGGGAAGGCTACCGGCGAGGGTGTGACACCAACGGTCCTCCTCGCCGGCGCATGAGGGTGACGGAGGCGGTAAAGGCGGTGGGATTACCGCCGGCATGTGGTGGCAGTGGTGGGCCGGTGGCTAGGGGTTGAGATTTTTTTAAAATTTTTTAATTTTTTTAAAGTTTTTTAATTAATTTTGTTTAATTATTAACAAAATATTTTTTAGAGAGCCAATACGAAGTTGCCACGTGGCTTAATGACTAACGAAACTTAACGCTGTTAGTCATTAAGGGCATCTGGTGCATTTTTAGTAAACTCAAGGGTACCTGGTGAATTTTTTTAAAAAAATGGGTACCACGTGAATTTTCAAAGAACTCAGGGTTACCTCATGAAATAACCGTTTTTATTAAGCCTAGCTCAAGCCTTAATTTTTCATATCTATCTCTTTGTAAAGGCTTAGTTAGGATATCAGCAATCTGATAATCAGTTTGACAAAACTCAAGTTTGATCAAACCTTTTTCAACATTTTCTCTTAAAAAGTGATGTCTAATATGTATATGCTTTACTCTAGAGTGATGCACTGGATCTTTAGATATACTGATAGCACTTGTATTGTCACAATAAATAGGAACACATTCAAAGTTTATTCCATAGTCACTAAGTTGTTGTTTTATCCAAAGTATTTGAGAGCAACATGCAGCAACATCAGCTACATATTCTGCTTCAGCAGTGGATAAAGCAACTGTGTTTTGTTTCTTGGTACTCCAAGAAACTACTATGACCAAGGAATTGTGCCATACTTGAGGTGCTTTTCCTATTAACAAGATCTCCAGCATAATCTGCATCTGCATATCCTTTTAGTTCGAATGTATCACTTCTTGGATAGTAGAGTCCAAGATCATCTGTTCCTTTAAGGTATTTAAGAATTCTCTTCACAACAGTGAGGTGAGACTCCTTTGGATTTGCTTGAAATCTAGCACACAAACCAACACTGAAAGCTATGTCTGGACGACTAGCAGTTAGATACAAAAGTGAATCAATCATTCCTCTATATTTTGTTTGATCCACACTTGTTCCTATGGAGTCTTCATCTAATCTAGTTGAAGTTCCCATAGGAGTGTGATTTATCTTTGAATTTTCAAGGCCATATTTCTTTAATAGTTCCTTTATGTATTTTTGTTGGTGAACAATTATACCTTTTTCAGTTTATTTGATTTGTAGTCCAAGAAAGAAATTTAACTCACCCATCATACTCATTTCAAATTCATTGCTCATGAGACTTGAGAATTCTTTGCACAATGTTTCATTAGTAGCTCCGAATATGATGTCATCAACATATATTTGAACAAGCAAAATATCAGTTCCTTTAGATTTTAGGAACAAGGTTTTATCAACCTTTCCTCTTTTAAAGTTGTTTTCTAAAAGGAACTTAGATAATCTCTCATACCATGATCTAGGTGCTTGTTTTAACCCATAAAGAGCTTTATCAAGCTTGTAGACATGATTTGGGAGATTGTTATTTTGAAACCAGGGGGTTGTTCAACTATACATCTTCGTTTAGATAGCCATTTAAAAATGCACACTTAACATCCATTTGATATAATTTGAATCCCATGTAAGCAGCAAATGCAATTAAGATTCTAATGGCTTCTAATCTAGCTACAGGAGCAAAGGTTTCTTCATAATCAATTCCTTCTTGTTGGTTATAACCTTTTACTACAAGTCTAGCTTTGTTTCTTACAATGGTTCCATATTCATCTAGTTTGTTTCTAAACACCCATTTCAAGCCAATTACTTTTTGTTGTTTAGATGAAGGAACTAGATGCCATACCTTGTTTCTTTCAAACTCATTTAATTCAGCTTGCATTGCAATAATCCAATCAGAGTCAGTTAAGGCTTCTTCATGATTTCTTGGTTCCATCATTGATAGGAACGCATGAAATGCACAAAAGTTCCTTAACTGAGATCTAGTTTGCGTACCTTTGGATATGTCGCTGATTATGAGTTCCACTGATGTGACTTTTGTAATCTCCAAGGTTTTGGTTGAAACTCTCTTATAGGGACATGTTGTTCCTCATGAGTTCCTTGATTGGATGAGGAGCTCTGCTCTGTTGTTCCTCTGTTAGCCTCGGTGGACTCAGTTCCTTCATTTAGAGGAACAGGAGCATCTTCTCCTCCTTGAGGAACAGGATTATCATTGATCTCAATATTTTTGAATTCCTCGTTCCTTTCCTCTTTCACTTCTTCTTCTTCTTCTTGTGGGTCTGTGTTCCTTGGACTAGGTTGCGCTAACCCTATCTCATAGTCATCAACCTGTATGCTTGGATTATGTTTGTCAGATTCATCAAAGATTACATGAATGCTTTCTTCAACACACATAGTTCTCTTGTTATATACTCTATAGGCTTTACTATGTGAGGAGTATCCTAAAAATGTTGCTTCATCACTCCTTGCATCAAATTTTCCAAGATTATCTTTTCCATTATTATGCACATAACATTTGCATCCAAATGTTCTAAAATAGGTGATGTTTGGTTTCTTTCCAAAGTAAAGTTCATAAGGAGTTTTATTAATGATAGGTCTCATCATGGCACGATTAATTATGTGACAAACAGTATTAACAGCTTCAGCCCAAAGGTTCCTTGGAAGTTCACTAGCAATTAACATGGTTCTAGACATTTCCTCCAAAGTTCTATTTTTCCTTTCTACAACACCATTTTGTTGTGGTGTTCTAGGGGCAGAAAAATTATGATCTAGGCCATTATCTCTGCTTAGGTCATCAAATTTATAATTTTCGAATTCCTTGCCATGATCTGATCTAATGTGCATTATTTTATGTCCACTTAGGTTTTGAACTCTTTTAGCAAAGACAAGAAACTCATCATAAGTTTCATCTTTACTAGAGAGAAAAATAACCCAAGTGTACCTAGAGTAGTCATCTACAATCACAAGTACATACCTCTTTCCACTTCTGCTTTGAATTCTCATGGGTCCACATAAGTCCATATGAATTAACTCTAATGGTTTAGTGGTACTTACAATCGTTTTAGATTTGAAAGAGGATCTTACTTGTTTACCTCGTGCACATGCATCACAAATTGATCAATATGAAATTTTATGGATGGTAATCCTAAAACAAGGTCTTTTGATCTAAGTTTCTCAAGAATGAAAAGCTAGCATGTCCTAGACGCTTGTGCCATAGAAGTGAATCATCTTCAATAACACTAAGACAAGTTAAATTGATTTGAGGAACAAGGTCTAGATCCACAATGTATGTGTTCCCTTTCCTTGTTCCTTCCAAATAACCTTCTTAGTTTTAATGTTGATGATTAAGCATTTTTCTTATCAAATTTTACAGTATTTCCTTTGTCACAGAATTGAGAAATGCTTAATAGATTATGTTTTAGACCTTCAACTAAAAATACATTTTCAATGGAGTGTAATGGTGACTTACCACCTTACCCATAGCAACAATGTTACCTTTCTTATTATCACCAAATGTTACACTGCCACCTTCATAGGTTGTGAGTGAGAGAAACTTCGTTTTGTCTCCTGTCATGTGCTTGGAACAACCACTATCGAGATACCAAGTGTTGTTCCCCCTCACTCCAACCTGCAAAAATCAACTAGTTGTTAGTTGAAGGAACCCCATCTTTCGTGGGTTCCTGTTCTTGACTAGGATTTGTTTTGACAACCCATTTTTTCTTACTTATTGTCACATTTTTCCCAATCATCTCAGATTTTAGTTGACATTGATTTATGTAATGACCTACCTTGCCACAATACATACAGAACTTATCACTAGGTAGATCAACATATTTCTTTGTCTTGTTCCTTTTCTTGTAGTTTTCAAAACCAAGACCTTCCTTCCTTTTGGTCTGTGGTTTCTCAATCCACTTAGGAACTTTCATGATTTTGCCTCTGTTCCTTGCGACAACCAGTTCCTTTTTAAGATTACAGATCTGTTCCTTTAAAATATTTTTCTCTTTATTTATTTTTTCAATCTCAGATCTGTATCCTTTCAAAGGGGTTGATCTTATATCAAAGGAACTCAGAACAGGGACAAATTCCTTCAAGTGTGAAATCTCTAAATTAATTAGATAATTTTCATTTTTCAAACTTCATAACATTCTTTGATTTTTAAGTTTTTATCAAAACAAATCAAAAAATCTAGTTTCGACATCAGTTCTCATTTTCTTAAGCCATTCTATGTGTTCCTTGCAAACCTTTAAGGCTTGTTCCGTTTGTTCACGTTTTTCACGTTCATCTCTACATTCAAGAATTGCATCATAAAGAAGATCATATATTTCAGTCCTAGTTTTACCATCTAGTTCTGACTCAAGTCCATGTTGACTTACCTCAATTTTTTCTTCATCTTCTTTTTCGTCAGTGTTTGCCATGAGGCAAAGGTTTGCTGTTTCTTCAGTTGGTTGTTCCTCTTCTTCTTCCGTCTCTGAATCTCCCCAAGCAGCTATCATAGCTTTGCGCACATTTGCCTTAGAGAAAGGTGCTTTTGATTCTTTGTTCCTTTCAGCAAAGCGTTCCTTGTTCCTTTCTTTGGTTTTGTCTTTTCCCAAAGAGGACATTCTTGATGAAGTGATCTGTACTTCCACATTTATGACAAGCAGCTTTGTTAGAAAATTTCTTAGTTTTACCTTTGAAGTTTCCATTCTTCATGTTCCTGTACATCTTTCGAAATTTTCGAACCATGAGGGCTGCTTCTTCTTCTTCAGAGTCCGAATCATCTTCATCATCTGCTTTGAGAGCAATTGATTTTGATTTGGAGCTTTCACCATATTCAGTATCAAGGTGAAGCTCATGAGTCATAAGTGACCCTGCCAGCTGTTCTAAGTTGAACTTAGTGAAGTCTTTTGTTTCTTGAAGAGCGGTGACTTTAGCCATCCATCTGTCCTTAGGAAGACTCCTAAGAACCTTTCGAACCTGTTCCTCAGATGAAATAAACTTTCCAAGAGAAGCCAACTCATTTATAATGTTAGTAAAACGAGTAAACATGTCTCGGATGCTTTCTTTGGATTTCATGCAGAACAGTTCATATTGATTCATAAGTAAATCAATTTTCGATCTTTTAACTTCATTAGTTCCTTCGTGGGTTACTTCTAGTAAATCCCATATTTGCTTTGCGGATTTGCATCCCATGATCCTATTATGTTCATGGGGTCCAAGTCCACAATGCAATAATTTAATAGCCATGGCATTTACTTCCATTTTTCAAAATCAGATTTGTCATAATCAGAGAGGGGTTTAAGAGTTACCTCATTTTTGTCATTTGTAGTTGTGACTTCGAAATCACCAACTTCAATGACTCTCCATACCTGATAGTTTTCAGCCTTGATGAATATCTCCATGCGGTTCTTCCAATAGTTGTAGTACTTCCCATTGAACATAGGAGGCCTTTGAGTGGAATAACCTTCTTCAAGTTTCTCGGTGGTATTCATTGTTCCTTGGATCTTTTCCTCAATAGGGTTTCCTATCTTACGTGAGTTCTAGCTCTGATACCAATTGTTATTTCCCTAGGAACACTACAAGAGGGGGGTGAATTGTAGGTGTAGAAATAAACGTAACTTTTTGCGGAAATTAAAACTTAAACGAATAAACAAGCTAAAGGAACACAAGGGATTTTTACGAGGAAAAACTTCTTGGGCCCAACAAGAAGAAACAACCTCGACCACTAGGGATTTTAAACTCAACACTTTCACTAATTAGGCCAAACAACTCTGTTACAACCTAATTCTAACTCGAGCCCACCTTGAGTTCCTAAACTCAAGTTCCTGAACCACTGTTCCCTTAACAGCAGTTCCTCTCAACTTCACTCGAAGTTTTCTCACACATACAAGCTTCACTCAAAGCCTTTCTCTTACAGAACTTCACTCAAAGTTCCCTTACCCCAAAAACAAAATACAATTGATCGAAATAAGCTTAGTGGAATTAGAGTAAGAAGGCAAAGAACAAATGGCTATTATGAGAGAATGAAGGCACTGACACTTAATAAGTTAAACTCACTTAATTACTTAGTCAGACACAATTTTGGAACTTATCTAGACTTCTATATTTATAGTGTTAATCATGAAGAACGTGGGATTAATGTTAGAGTACACGTTTTAATCCATTTACCCATGATGTTCCTTCCCCTAAGGAACACGTTTTACATCATGTCCCATGATCCCATGAACTATAAATGAACGTGGATAAAATGCAGCCATTACTCCTAAATAATAGGAGTTCCTTGAGCATTATCCGAAAATCAGTTTTTATAAACTCTTTTTATCTTTAAATCTGAATTTCTAATCTTTAAGAAAATAATATCTTTGAAATAAAATCTTTCTAACAACCGGATATTTATTTTCTTATTTTCCGAAAAATAAAATCTTTTCCAAAACAGATTTTCTTTTTAAAACTGATTTTATCATTTGAAATTAGAAATAACTAATTTCCTATAATCTAGGCATGACTTACTCCATTATCTTTTAACGTTATACTAAGTACACGCCTAAGTCTAGTTCCTTATATTAGTTCAGTTCCTTTAACATATTTGCTAAGTGCCACTTGAGTTTGTTCCTTACAAAGGAACAAACGCTTCATTCTCAAATATTCTGCCACAGTTCCTTACCATTCTTTCTTTGTTCCTTTACATTGGAACTAGAAAATAAAACGCCTAGCTTCTATTATTCTTGATCCAATGCTTGCTCCAGTATCAACATAGAAACTTCTTTACTTAGCCTTTGAAATCCTCTCTTGACTTCTTCATTGACTTCGTATTCTCCCAGTTCCTTGCATTGATACCTTAGACACCATACACTTAAATAATTCATTAGTTCACTACTTAGTTTGTTCCTTTGTTTCTTTGTCATTATTAAAACTAGGGTTCAACACGAATTACTCCCTTCGTTTCCTAAAGATCTTCCCACTTATTGTTCCTACAGATACCAAGGAAAATCAAGATGTGTGGGGCATGGTGTGAATAAAGTAGGAGAGAGAAAGGGGTTAAAATAAATAAACAAATAAAAAGGGGTTAAAGTAGGAGAGAGAAAGGGAGTAAAATTGAATTAATAATGTAATGGTGGACCATATAATAATGACATGAGAGGGTAAATAGGGAAATTTGTTTTGCCAAATAAGGAATAAAGCAAAAGAGGGAAGATCTTTTGGAAACACCCTTAAACGGAAAGAGGGAAGATCTTTAGGAAACGGAGGGAGTATGTAGCAAAATTTATATACAGATAGCTTAATATAATAATTTAAGTTGTTCATTCAACACGAAACTCTAACTTTCGCTTATCCAAAGCTCGTTATATGTATTTAAATCTATGAAGAACTCTATTTTTGTTAAAAAATAAAGAAAATTGATAACATGGCAATCCTATGTGGCGCGCTCATGCTCCCGAAAAGTTCCTCCTTTATATATATATATATATATATATATATATATATATATTGATTTAGTACAAGGTGATCATGAGTCAGACTGATTTATGCAACTTTTTAGGATGGTTTTAATATTTAAATTTGAGACAAACTAATTGGAATGTTCGGTCCAAAACTTAGTTCAGAAAAAAAAAAGATTATCAAAAACGTAAAAAAAAACATTCCCGATGCCCAATGTGTTGAAAAAAGTTTGCCTTTAGCCTGATTGGGTAAAAGTTAATTGACTCTATTTATTTATGTTTATTCAAAAATTAAGATTAATTTAAGAAATATATTAAATTTGAATTTTGCTCTTACTTTCAAATGTTAAGCGTGACCCACAAACTCACTTCTCCTTCTTGTTCTCTTTAGTTTCACACTAACGGGATAGGGTTTGTGTTCATACATAATATATAAAACTCACGAAAATAATCGAATGGTGTGATTTATTCGGACAAATAGTCCTATAGGTAGGAGTTTTTTTTTTTTGGTAAAAATATAAGTTGATATATACCAAAAAGGCGAGTAAGAGCCTTCATACAACCTAACAGCAAACAACAATTAACAAACCACCACCACAGCTATAAAAACCTCCCAAAATACCAATACCTCCAAAATATAACTATCAGCTATACACAATCTATCTGGCTACTATACATATATAACTTGTTAAACCATTCTAATTATGCATTACTCCATTTGTCACTAATCCTTGCACGAACTCTAATACATATATGTTCCTGTATACGTTTAATCAAAATTTCTGGCCTTAAAACCACATCATTCCAGTAGGATTGATTTATTGTCTTCCATAGGTAATACACAGTAGCAGCTAAACTGGCATAACAGACCATGTGTTGCTTTTTTTAACTTGTACCTTCTACCCTAATGCTTCCATCGTGCATATAAACTCTCCTGTTGTTGACATCTTATTCCCAACCATTGCATAATACCTTTGATACCTTAACACCATATAGACATTTAAAGAATAAGTGTTCACATGAATCTTCTCCCTGAATACATAGTAAGCATCTGGTGTCACTACAGAGACCAGCTTGCTGCATTCTTTGTCTAGTTTTAAGCCTCTCCTGTGCGGCTAACTAGGAGATAAATGAATGCTTTGGAATGTTGGCCTTGCTCCAAACCCAGTAGAACCATGCTACACTAACTTGATCTCCCACAAGCCATCTATACCCTGCTGCAATAGTGTATGTTTTCTACGCCACAAACCATCTGTTGTGTGTATATGCTACTTTAAAGATTTCCTTCACCCTGCATATCATCTTCCATGACCAGCTAGCTGATCTGGGAGGGGTATAGCCCCACCAATCAGCATTCTTGATGTACACACTATGGATCCACTTTATTCACAAAATGTCTTCTTTTTGAGTAATTTGCCATACAAATTTCCTGTGGCAGCCTATTCCATACATGACAATTCCTCAACCCCAAGCCACCTTTCTTTTAGGTTTGCAAATCCAGTCCCATGAGACAGTAGGGGGACAGTGAAGGAATGATTTACCTTCCCATAAGAATGCTCTACATATCTGGTTGATTTTGTCCAATACCTTCTTAGGCATAATAAATATCTGAGCCTAATATGTGTGTATACTCAACAATACTGCATTCATTAGTGCATGTCTTGCTGCATAAGACAAATGCCTGGAAGAACAACAGAGGATTTTCTTCACTATTTTTTCCACCATTACATCACAATTTGCACTTGTCAGTCTTCTAGCTGATATTGGAATACCCAAATATCTAAATGGATACTCTCCCTTGACAAACCCAAATATCTGCAGAACTTTTTGCTGAATTCCATCATTCACATTACCAAAATAAACAGCAGACTTTTCCTTATTTGCATACAAGCCTGAAGCAACAGAGAAAGCTTTTAAAGCCTTTATCATCATCATAACTGAGCCCACATACATTTCCTTTACAGAACATCATAAGATCATCAACAAAAACTAAATGTGTTAGTTTGATATGTGCACATCTATGATGAAACCTAAATTCAAGTCTTTTACTCATCTTCTTCAGAATTCTATTCAGATACTCCATCACCAAAACAACAACAAGAGAGAAACTAGATCACCTTGTCTCAGCCCCTTCTTACCTTTGAATTAACCAAAGTTATTACCATTAACACTCAAAGTGAATGTAGGAGTGGTAATACAACTCATAATCCATCCTATGAATTTACTGGGAAACTTAAGCTGCTTCAGAAGATCTTCCACAAACTTCCAATGAACTGAGTCATAGGCCTTTTTAAGGTCTATTTTCATTATGCACCTTAAAGGTAAACTTTTACTCCTATATTACTTCGTCATATCCTGACAAATCAGGATATTGTGCATTATCATTTGCTTCTCAATAAAAGCACTCTGCACTTGATCCACCAGCCCAAGTAGCACACCATTCAATCTTGAACAAATCATCTTAGGTATAGTTTTGTACAGGACATTACAACATGTTATAGGCCTAAATTATGTAACATTTAGGGGTTGTTCACATTTAGGCACTAAGCATAAAGTTGTAGCGTTGATTTGCTTTAGCATGTATTTTCCCAATTTGAAAGAAATTCAGCACAACTTGACTAACCTCAGTTCCAATTCTATTCCAAGCTTTCTTATAGAAATTGCTGGAGTAGCCATCAGGCCCTGTAGATTTTGTATCATCAATGTCAAATTGCAGCCTTCACATCAGCTTTATTGAATGGAACACACAAATTCTGTTGTTGCAAATCAGATAGGAGAGGGCCTTCTTTGATTATACTCTCACTCACTTTGCATTGTGAGCTATAATCTGTTCCCAGGAGGCTTTTATAATACTGCACAAAAGCTTCTTCTATCCCCTGATTATCATCCTTCCATTCACCATCTACATTTTGAATTCTATACACTTGATTCTGCATTCTTCTCTTTTTGAGACAAGCATGAAAGTAACATGTGTTTTCATCTCCACCTTTCAGCCACTCAGCTTTTGCTCTTTGTTGTAGGTAAGACATTCTTGCTTTGTTAAGTCTTTGGTACTCCTGCATAGCTTCATTTTCTTGCTGATGAAAGACAATATTCAAAGGCTATGTATGGATGTCTTTTTGAATTGCATTTAAGTTTGTCAATGCCATCATGCATTCATTTTATATGTTAGAGAATTTGGTCTTGTGCAACAGCTTAAGACCTTTCTTCAATTTCTTCAATTTAACAACTACTCTATACATAGGAGTACCAGTCACACTCTCTTGCCAATAGTTATTCACGATGCTCATAAATTCCTCAGCCATACTCCACATCTTATAGTAATTAAAGGCTCTAGGCCTTCTGATAATAGTGTTATCCAGTTCGATAACACATGGACAATGATATAATATGCCTTCTGTTAAGAATGTAGCACTTGCATTTCTCATTCTATTCAGCCACTCATCATTACACAAAATTCTATCAATCTTCGAAAACACCCTATTAGTACCCTCCTGCTTATTTGACCATGTAAAGAAAGGACCATGAACACCCATTTCAAGAAGGCAGTTGTCCCTCACACACTGTCATAAGCTTGCTACCTCCTGTAAGATTACAGTAGAGCCAAGTCTATCTTCTAGATTTGAAACATTGTTGAAATTCCCCATTACAATCCATGTTGTAGTTACTCTCTTGCCGATATTAACCAGGGCTGACCATAACTCATTCCTCTCACCAGCCTCATTGAATCCATACACCATTGTAACAACAAAACTAATTAAACTTGCCCTGTAGCTTTATGAATTACTTCACAATGCACATGTTGAGTTGCCTTTCATCAATATTCACTACAAAACTACTAGCCAACCACACCAGCCATATTCTACCACCTCTATGGTACTGATAGTTAGTGACAATAGAAAAGATGAACATACCTTAGGGAAGACTTTAGGAAAATTTACTGCCTTCACCCTTGTTTCTAGAAACCCAAATAACCCAATCTTATAATGAGTTAGAAATGACCTAATCTCACTATGTTTCATTGGGCTTATGTTCAACACTCCTACATTATCCATTAGTAAGAGGATCATGTGCTCCCCTGCCACTTCCACTGTATCTACTTGAACCTCCATTCCTCCTACCATAACAGCTCTTGTTGACATCTCCTGCTCCTTGCCTCCCCCTAATCTACCAGCACAAGACTGTTTTGCCTCTTGAAATTGAACTACACTCACAGGAGCTTCATTAGCTTGACTTACATCAACATCTTCTACTACTTTACTCATAATCTCCTTGTCACCCACCTCTTTCTCCTTACCAACATCTGCTACATGATTTTGAAGAGTTGTATTAGGTTTAGCCTTAGGAGCCCAAATTTGTCTTGGTTTTATTTTTGCCAAAGCCAACTCATACTTCTTCCTCCTGCAATCCTCTGTTGTATGCCCTATTCCCTTGCAATCCCCACAAAGCACTGGTTTACATTCATATTGAACAAATTGACTCATTTTTCCCCTTCCCATTCTTGAAGCTCACTGTAATTGGGAAATTTTGATCCACATGAACCTCCACAAGAATTCTTGCAAACTCAATGATATCCTTTTGAGCTGTTGTCCTATCCGTTCTTATAGGTTTCCCTACTGACCCAACAATTTTATTTAAGGCATTTACCCCCCGGTATTTAAGAGGTAACCCTAGTAGCTTAATTTAGGTAGGCACAACCTTTACTGTTTCAGCCATAAGGTCCAAATCACGAGACCAAGGCTTCATGATAACAGGCTTGTTATCAAACATGATTGGACCTACATCTAAATCATTATATTTGCCCTCAATAGTCCCAAATCTTGCTACAAATTAATGACCCCATTGGCATTCTGAACCACTCGTTCAATACCATATATGCCCCGTACTCTCCTCATAAAGCCATTGATGATCCTATAAGGAGTTTTACTGCCTGGCACATAGCAAACAATGGAGGTATTCCAGAAATCTATCTCAGTCTGGACATCCTCCTCAGTTATGCACACTTCCTCTCCACTAATATTTCCTCCAACTACTCCTTTATCCACAGCTATAGATAAATCCATGCCTTCCTCTCTAATTGTTTCAAACAAATTCGATCGCCAATTCTTACTAGGAACAATATTACTCGCTAAATTCTGCATAGGTTGAGGAGAAGGGTTCACCTGATTTAATCTAGGTTGGCGCAAGGGAGTGCAAATTGACGCTATCCAGTTTGAAACCTGATTCTTTTCAACTTTAAAATGAGAACGATCCATCAATGAAGCATTCTTGTAAGCAGAAGCATTTGATTCTTCATCATCATCTTCCTCAAAAGTCCAACTCAAAGCAGTAACCTCATTGATTTCATTAACATTCCTTTTTTTCTTCGCATCATCAGATTGGGGCTTCTTCACTAGCCTCACAGTTTGCTTTGATTTTTGTCCACCATTTCCTTTTTTCTATCCCTTTGCCATAGCTTCAGCAATCAGCCGAGAATCAAAATAAAAAAGCGATGAACAGTAACCAATGTAACAGTGATTCTAGAGAGAAGGAGGAGTTTCTCTCTCTAGACCCGTTTTTTTAGGCAATTATGATGTCAATAATTGTTATATAGGTAGGAGTTTTTCCCCCTTTACTTTCATCTTTTTTGTTATATCGATATATTGTAATTTCAAAAATAAAGGTGCTAGGAAAATATGATATACTAGTAAGTGAGCTTTCTTTAAGAAAGAGGATAAAAGAGTGTCCTCCACCACTCCAAAAGTTTCTAGCCTGTTAACCCAAGTCGAGTTGATCCACGAGAGGTTTGCAGGGCGCTTCATCTTACCTACCTAAAATATAGGATTTTAATAGGAATAAGGAGGAGCGAGAGTATTCTATTTAGAGTTTGAGTAAGAAAAAAAGATGGAGTGTTATTTCATGAAAAAAAGGAAGGTGGAGAAAGAGGGTTATAAATAACTCTCCATCTTTATTTTTTCTTATTCAAACTCCATTGACTCTCGAATGCAACTTGTTGAATTTTGACCATTAACTTTTATTTTCAGGTGTTGGCTCATACACACACGGACACACCTCATGTGAACTACTAAACCCTTCTTAATTTCTTATCCCAAATTCTTCGAAAGGAAGAAGTTTAGAAATGTGAGGATCGAAGAGAAGAGAAAATGAAAACGGAGAGGGGGGGATAAAGAATCAAATTGAGGGTTAAGTGGGTCACATGTAAAGATGACGACAATGGATAGGATCTATCTGGACAGGGTCTTCTAAGATCCAGATTCGTTTCTAGAGCAAGAATCCAAATCATACCCGAATCCATCGGGTAATAAGAATGAGGATCCAAATCCGTATGGATCCTAATTCGTATGGATCCTATAGATTCGGGTCCTAAAATGGATCCAAAATGGATCCTTGGCTATTTTCTTCAAACTATCCTAATTTTCACAATAATTAAAAGATTTTAATCAATAAAGTCATTTAATATCAACCAAAAAATACATTTAATTTCTGAAAAATAACCATTGCAACTATTCAACTTTCAAACTGTAGATTAATCAACTTTTTTTTTAAATGAATAATTATCAACCCAATTTTCGAACTCAATTATCCAATAAATTCAAACAAAATCACACATTAATTAGAATAATAATTCGAAATTGAAGTAAAAATCCGTTTTACATGTGATGACTAATAGTGTAATATTATTATAATATAAAATTAAATAATAATACTATAAAAACGGGTAAACGAATCTGGATCCGGGTAATAATTTAGGAATCTGTCCAGTTTCTTTTTTTCAAGGAGGATCCAGATCCTAATTGGATCTATATGGTCCAAATTCGAGGACCTAGATCCGTCAAAAATGAATATGGATCCACGAATTTGGGTAGGGTCCATTATCCACTAGCATCTCTAGTCACATGAGGTGTGTGTCAAGACCTTGAATTTTGAAAGTTAATGGCTAGAATTTGATGAAAAGATTCATCTCAAAAAGAAAAATCATAAGTGATGGTTTACTGTCAAGTTTATATAAGGTTATTTCTCACAAAAAGCTAACATTTGAAAAGTGGAATCTGATAATTTTCTTTTGCATTTTCGACAAACATTCTTTTTCATAGGAGTCATAAATGTTAAATCATTAATCCTACATTAAGTTTAGGCGCTTGAGGAGGAAAAAACTTTGTCCACCCATTGGGTAGACTACCCATTATTAATAAAGACTTGTTAAGGGTTGTGATAATATAATCCGACTCAATATAATAATCATTTTTTAATGTTCTATTAATAATAGGTTATCTATCCAATAGGTAGGTAGGTATAGCAATATCCGTTTCAAGAGTTGAGGCGGAGCCGCAGAAGTAAATCAAAGAGTACGAGAATGAATGAGTGTACTTTTAGTCTATTACAACAAATTCCCAACTGCTAACTAATAAAGTATCAATGTTGGCCAACAAAGCCATTAACAGTGAGGGCTGATATACACATAACAGGTATGGGGCAGCAGTTGCCCATAACCAGGACATTTTTGTAATTTTGGGGCCCAACGTCTGCCCAGGACGTGAGGTCCGTGGACCTCACGTCCTGGCCATACGTTCGCCCTATGGACCTCACGTCCTGGCCAGACGTTGGGTTCATGGGGCGACCGTTCTGGCCATACGTTGGACCCATGGATCCAACGTCCTGGCCAGATGTTGGTTCAATGGGCGTTATATCCGCCAAACTTTTTACGCTTTTACCCTTAGTTTATGCTGTAATAGCATCTTTACCATGGTTATGGGTAACTGCTGCCCCATAACTGTTATGCAAGGATACTTTCTCATTAACAGTTGTTGCCAAAACCAAAAAAAAACCATTCACATTATATCACTTTCACTCTTCAAACAGGTACATGAATTAATTGGATAAACTTGGCAACATGCTTGAGTGTTGACCATCACCATCATTATATTTTTGCACATGCTTTTCCCTCAATTCACTTAATTTTGCCATTTCAGTTGAGATAGTTCAAGAAAAAACCTAGGTGAATGAATTGCGTTAATTTTATATTGAATGAGTTGTCGCACCACCTTTTTGGTTAGAGCAATGTTTTATGAAACAACTAAAGGGGGAGTGACGTAGACATGTTAAAAAATACTTTTTAATATATTAGTTTAGACATAAATGATATTTTGCTTAGGGACCTAATACATTACTTAATAGTTTCATCCGCATATTTGATGTGATTTATCTAGAAGAAATGCAATTAAACGTTTTTGGGGTCAATTGTCACTACTAGACTTAATTTTATTAATGCACCAAAAAAGCCCAAACTTATACATATACACGTCCGTAGGATGAGAATCATATAGACAATGAACACGAATGATGAGACAAAAATTATTAAAAGAGACGGTCTAATTTTAATATAAAAGTAGACTTAGTCACTAAATAAATTAAACTAGTCATCGAAAAAATTAACCTAATTACTACTGGGCTTATTCTCTTTTTGATATTGGGTTTGCCATTCCCTAATTTTAATTTAAAAGTAGACAGTCTATCACAAGACAAACTAATGATGAGATTATAAACACAAAGACCAATACTAATGAACATGCACCAACAAAGATATACATATGTTCATTTGACTTGTTATTCATATATATGTGTTCATTTGACTTGTTAGCCATGTAGTTTGACTTGTTTACCATATATAATATATATACCATGCTCTACCTATAAACGTGTGTACCATTTAAGCATTGTTAAAGCAAAAGATGTATCACGAAAACATTGTTTAGTTCTACTAATTTAAGAACCCTCAACTCAACACGTTACCAATTAAAGAAACCTTTTTAACACTCCAAAACTTAAAAACTACCTGTAACGTGTGCCATATTAACTGGCTACCTTTTCGTTATATCCAATCTCCACTCTTCTCAAGTTCTCTCTCTCTCACACACACACACTCTCTCTCCTCCCCAAATCATGCTACCTCCCGACGGCGCTCCCACCTGCTCTTTCTCCGGCGACGACGCCATAACTTCCGACCACCTCAATTGTTCGCATTGCCGGAAATCCGATCCTTCTTCGTCTTCTTCGTCCGAATTCTACTCAATTTCCGACACCAATTCCGATAAACTCAAACGAATTATCTCTGCCTCTTTTAAAGGTTTCGTTATTGGTGCTGGATTGAAAGGCGGTCTCTCGATTTTCTCTCTCCTCGCTCGTTTGAGTCGCAAGAGATCCTCTAAATCTCTCACGTTAGTTTGTTTGCTGATTCATCTGAATTTCGTTTTTTTGTTTGTGTAGTAGTTTGGTGTAATTTGAGGTTTTGGAATTTTTTTTTATTGCTGGCATGTTTCAGGAAAGTAGGTGGAGTTTCAAGTAGTGACGAGATTTTGTTGGTGATTAAGGAAACTTTGCGTTATGGTCTTTTTCTTGGTACTTTTGCTGGAACTTTTACATCAGTTGATGAGATTGTAGCTACTTTGGGCGGTCACCGAAGGCAAGTCAATTTATCAACTTAATCTCAAATGTTTGTAAATGTGAAATGCATTTCTTTGCTAATTTTGTGCGTAATTAGTCTGATTTTGGGTTGGATTTGTATGATTGATCTAATTATTGTTTAATTAAATCGAAATTATATAGCTCAATGCGCTCATCTTAGTTGGTTCTTCTGATATTAATTTTGAACTTGCTTTTGTTTTTTCCATGAGATCATAGGTTGGTGGTTATATGGATAAGACATGTTGGCCTACATTCAATTGTTCTATCATATGTGGATGATTTGATGTCAGCTAGCTTAGTTGGTAAAGTCGGGAGTGGAGGATACTTAAAACCTCAATCAACCCCGGTTTACCTCATTGGCCCTCGTTGCGTTCTGTACACCAATGAAAAAAAATGTTGAGTTATATTATGGGTTTCTTGGGGATCCAAAAATAAACATGTCTATTCCTTGGAGAAATGACTAAGGGGAGGGACCGAGGGAGTATATGAGTTCAATTAGCTTTTGCGCCTTTAATGAACCAGAAAAGAAGACTTGTTATTCCTTGTAAAATGATTTGATTCCATCTATCCATGAACTCTCATGTGGTTCCTGCCCACGGTGGGGCTAGTGTATGAGAAGTCAAATGCATTATATTGTCATCCTTGGCACTACGATATGATTGATTACGCGAGATCTTTCATTGAATTTTGATGCATTAGATGTATAAACTCATAAAGGAGGTAGCTGACAGTGATGTGACACATTTGGTATATATCTCATAATGAAAGGGAACTCTCAAGTTGGTCATGAAGTAACTGAAAGGATGTTACTACTAGCTGTTTCATGCTATGCCTATCGAAGCTGAGTATTATTTTGACATCTCATCACCATCCACACTGACCGTTCCTAAAATCTGTGCTTTTATATTTGGGTAGCATTTTGAACCACATTCTTCCAGCACTTGTGTTGGTGAATTGAGTCTGATACATTGTATATTTGTAATTCAGGACTGCAAGATGGAGGGCGTTATTGGCAGGTGGAATTGCTGGTCCTTCCATGCTACTAACTGGGTTAAATACACAACATAATAGTTTGGCATTATATATTTTCATGCGAGCGGCTGTATTGGCATCTCGCTGTGGAATTAAGAGCAAGCGGTTTGGTCGTATTTGCAAACCTTTGACTTGGGCCCATGGAGATATTTTTCTAATGTGTCTTTCCTCTGCCCAAATTTTGTGAGTATATCTATTGTTCTAAATATGAAGTTTTTGCACATTTTCTGCGCAGGCATCACAATATTTTATACTTCCTCCATTTCTGTTTACTTGCAACGGTTTGACTTTTATACTATTAACCAACTCTACTTAGTTTATATTTGGTGAATTATAGGTTGGAAAAACATATTCATGTTGTATCTTGTTAGATTCGTCTCAATATATATTTTCTCAATATCTACTTTTCATGATTTTTAATTATCGGTAATTAAAGATATCATTGGTTGAAATATGCATTGGCAAGCGTGAAAGTCAAACGGTTGCAAGTAAAAAGAAACCAATGAAGTAATTTGTAAAAAGGGCATTGCTTTATGATAGCTTAGTTGTTCAGTTACAATGTTAATTGAGTTAATAAAGGCATGCATGTCCAACTATGGCACTAGTTTCTTGTATGTATTCCTTGTGCAATGGCATTACTAGGTCAGTTTTGTCTGCAAGTAGTCTTTACAGTAGTTCTCTCTTGGTGCATTGGAGTTACTGTTCAATTTTCTGTATTTGTTATGCTAGCATGCGGGGATTGCGGGCTTCTCCAATGGTATTCTAATGGGTCTTTTGAATTTTTGAAATGTGCTCTTGCTTTTGTTGATGTAGCCTTTCTCCTTTTCCACAACCTATATAAATAAGTAGGGACCTGCCTTTTCAGGTCGGCCTATATATTGAAGCCAGAATCTCTGCCTTCGTCATACAAGTCGTTCCTCAATAAACATGGCGCAAAGGATATGTCTATTCTGCATGGTGTGAAAGACATTGCTAGTGGCATGCCCTTTTCTAATCTGGGGGAAATAGAGAAGTATTATAAATCAGTGGGTATAAACATCAAATTAGACCCAGAAATGAAAGTTCCCTGCTCGGTATTGATTTATTTCAACCACTTTGCTTTCACATATTTACTTCCTTAGATAGTTGGTTTTTAGCACAATTTGCCTTCACAGTTCACAAGTTTTAATTTGCTCAGATATTTTGCTTATTATGGGCTAGAGTGATCACATGAGGAAAACAGTATCCACTACAAAATAAATTTATTCTTTGATGGTATAATCATCGCTTTGGCAAGATACGTTATGGATCTTGCACTATGCGCTTTGCTGGAGTTAAAGGGATTTCTTAATTTCTATTTCTTGATTGGAACTACTTTTTGCTTGCAATGTCTAACTGTTCATCTCAATGGATAATCTAGATTGTACATGGGCATCAATCATGTGTAGCTCATGTCAGCACATTTCTTGTCCAAGCGTATAAAAGAGCACTACCGGTGTATCTTCCAGTATATTTGGTTCCTGCACTAATTGTTCATCGCCAAGATCTACTAAAAAGGTAATCATTATTATTATTTTAAATGTTGAAGTGACATTCTGCTAATTGATGAAAGATTATAAGATTGGCTGCAAGAATTGAAATATATTACATCAACTCATTTGTACACGAGTATGGCCTTTTTAGTTTCTATCGCTTCAAAGATTTACACTTCATTTGGATAGGAATGATGGAGGAAAAGGAAAGGGAGAGTAGGAGAGGGAAGGGGGATGAAAGGAAGGGGTGGGAAGAGTGAGGTTGCATTTCCCTGCTAACGTTTCCAATAGGAAGGTTTTGGTTTACTAGGAGGAGAGGGAAAATAAATTCTTCCAGTTCCCTTCCTTCCCCCATGCTGTATTCACACTAGGAAAAATGTATCCCTTCCTTTTGCTCCAAGTTCCTTTATCCAAACTATTAGT
Source organism: Beta vulgaris subsp. vulgaris (assembly GCF_026745355.1). Taxonomy (NCBI): domain Eukaryota; kingdom Viridiplantae; phylum Streptophyta; class Magnoliopsida; order Caryophyllales; family Amaranthaceae; genus Beta; species Beta vulgaris. The sequence continues at coordinate 46,705,833 of NC_079202.1, forward strand.
GTTTGAGACTTTGAATGGCTTTGGGTTCTTGAGAAAACACGCCTAGGGATTCCTTGCGGATAGGCACTGTCCTCTGCAACTTATAGGGTGAGGCCCACACCTTAGTGTATTGAAACAACTCATTTGATGTCACCAAAATCAGTTCAGTTTTTATTCTTGTTTATAATTGATTGAAGCTGGATTATATTGAATTTGCAATGCAATAGGAGTATAACTTTTGTTTTTTTTCCTCCGTAAATTCTGTTTTAAAATGATATTCGAGTAATTTATCAAAAAGTTGCATCTCAAGTCCATGATGGATATATCTCTGCCTCATGGATGCACCTTGCACTTCGTAGAAATTTAGGCGCCATTCAGCATTGTTTTATGTTTCTGTTCATTTTATAAAAATGAAAGAAAACTTTTTCGGGAATGCTGTAGAAAAAAAAAAAATTCCTTCAGATTCTACAAATCCGAAGTGGAAGATGTGAAACCTTTCTTAGTTGTTTAGATTTATCGTTTTAGGAAACTACTTGAATGAATCTAGATTATTGCATTCAGCAACTCAGTCAAATCATGTGGCCGACCTTGCAACCATGATTGCCGCCGGGAAATGACCACCTGCGGAAACCTAATGGCCCTTAAAATTGCACAAAATTTTCACAAACCTAAAATGAAGCTTAAAGGCCTCAAAGTTTCTGTCATCTTTCTCGGTCTTTGAATTTCTTCCTGCCATGTCATTGAGTCTGCTATTGCACTAGTAGGGATCCTACCACCCTCTTTATGGCGTCCCTCCTGTTACACCATCACTGGCAACCATCACTAACAGGAGAGGACGTCGTTGCTGCAGCCCCTATGCCTTTTGTCTTCATTGCTCTACTGATTCTTTCCTGTCAGTTGACTCATTGTTTGAAACTGTACAACTCTAGATGATGTATAATGAGTTCAACTTCAGTTGATGTTCTCTTTAGTGGCCTCTTTATTTTACTAACACTGGTGCTGCCATGTGTTGGCTCCATCGCCTTCATGTCTACTCTTTTATTTAATTTTTGATATGTTTTTCCTTGAGAATTTCGATGCATAGCATCTCATCGCTTATAATATAATAGAACAATTGTATTTTTGGTTAAATACTACCTACATTCCTATTTAATCTACATGGTTTGCTTTTTATTAGAACCAAAGAAAAAGTGAAAGTAGGGGAGAGAGGAGAAAAATTATGAAAAATGGGGAGTAAGAAGAACAAAAAGTAAATAAAAAATAGAGGAGAGAGAAAAATGGGGTATGTGGGGGGTTTAAGTGAGATAATTCATTTGGTGAGAGACCACATGGGGGACAAAAGTGGGGAATAATGATTAAGCATTTTACCTTATATAGATAAAGTAACATTGTAACCTTAAAAAAGGAACGATTCGAAAAGGAAGTGGGTAGATTAAAAAGGAACCGAGTTGTATCTAGAAGAGCATGAGTCCATTTTTTTTTTCCCCATTTTGGGTGTTAGTTTTGAGATAACTGAACTACACCTAAATTTGTTTTCTGGTTCTTAGAAGCTGAAAACTAAAACTTAAAATGATACCAAATGATACCTAAGTTATGTGATTTAAACTCTTATTATCCTTGCTAATTTATTGGGGTCATTTAGAAATGTTTATGAATGTTTTGCTGCCTTTTGTTATGCAGACCTTACACAATTGTGGGGAAGAGTGTTTTCGGTATTGCACGATCAAGCTTGTTCCTGTCTTCATATTGCGCTTCTGCCTGGTAGGTCTTCTTTTGTCCACTACCTTGAGTGTTATTGATGCATCAACGTGCACTTGTTGTAAGTCTTGGCTGCTAACAAGTAGGAAGTGCTTTGCTTGCCACATGGTTACAGAGTACTTGTTCCAAACATATTGAGAGATGATAATGTGTGTGAGTGTATGTGTTGGAGAACAACTCATGTTGGAGTTAGGTCTTGAATGTTTTGCATGCATGCATCTGAAGACTATTGCATTTATGCTAGTCATGTAAACCAGTAAGATTTTAGAATCAATTGAAAGATTAAAATGTTAAGGACAGGTCCCCATCAAATTATCTGGAATCTTTTTCTGCATCCCCACTTCTGAATAGAAAGGCTGCTGCTTCTGTAATCACTACTGGAAGAATGACTGTTGTTTAGCAGAAGAATAAGTCTTATAACAACTAATAGGTGATAAAAGAAAACTTAATTACCCGTAATTTAGAACTAGAGTTTGTGAATTGGGTCAGGCAGGAAGAGAAGTGATTAGGAAAAGAAAGCTGAAAGAGGGAGGAGTTTGCGCTGCTTCAATAACTTTCTCTCTCTTCCGCAGTGTGTCTCGTCCCCCCAGATTCCATACTTGCTCACTTCCCCTCCCCATCACTTGTGAGAGAAATTTCAGAATTCATAACTCTATTTGCTCCAACCTGAAAGCTGTGCCTCATAATCATATTTAGGGTTTTGTGTATTCAACTGATTTTGACTTATTTGAATTTATTGTAACCCATTTTTTAGATCTTACTGAAACTTATCTGTATGCATCAGAACTCAGAAGTTATTGGAACTTATTTGAACCTTTTTTTTTATGTATCAAATCAAGGTGTTCAAAGTTCTACCTTGGTTGCAAGTCAGCCTCAATCTGTACAGTTGAGGGAGGGAATGAGATGGAAAACAAAATTGTGAGGGAGAGCGTAAATGAAGACAAAGCAGTATGAATGTGTGTGTGTGTGTGTGTGTGAGAGAGAGAGAGAGAGAGATAAGCTATAGGTGAACCACAGAAAGAAGAGGCAAACCATTGTTAACCAATGTTGGGGGAATATATATCTTTTTTGTTATTGTCATGTCTCGCAAAGTTATGAGTTTGAAGATTAAATAGTCTCTTAGCGAAAAAAGCTTATCTGACCAGAAGTCCTTTTATTGTCCTGAAGTATGGAACTGCATGTAATAGTTATTCATGGTTTTGTGGATTTACTTATGTGGAAACAACTGGAAACTTTGACCCAGTGAGTTTCGTAGTTATAAAGTATATACAGGATCTTTGGTGGAATATTAGTGAATGTTGTATTGAGCTTGTTCTGGGAAGAGCTGAACTTACAGTCCCAACTTGTCATTGTTTCAGGATGTGGACATGCATTCTTTTTAGGATTTTCAAGACGTGCAACATCCCAATGGTGGCAATGGGGACGGTATTCTCTTACGCTTTCCTTTTCCTTTGATGTGCACATCAGATTTTGTTCCGTGTTATCTGATTATAAATTATAATGCACATTGGCTCTCAAACAGTTTCCGACTGGCTTTGCATTAGCCATTGAGAAGAAAAGCAGAAGGATGGAAATATCGCTCTATTGTCTAGCTCGCGCCATTGAGAGCTTCTTCACTTGTATGGCTGATGTTGGATATCTGCCTCAATCACTAGTAAATATCAAGAGAGCTGATGTGGTTGTTTTCAGCTTATCAACAGCTATTATTATGCACTGTTATTCTCAAGAGAGGGAAGTGTTCAGATCCAAGTACCTAAACGTTCTCGATTGGGTCTTTGGTGTGCCACCACCACCCTGCTACACTCCGCGCTATAAAAACAAGTAGAAGATTGAAAAATATACATGCAACGCATTAGGGATTGTCATTTTTTCTCCCCTCAAGTAATGTTCCAAATTTAGTGAGGAGCAATTTGTACAACAATTAGATTTTAGCTAGATTATTAGCAATAGTGTTAAATTAAGTTACAATGCCCATCTGGGTATTGAAATGAATGTATCAATCAACTCATATTTGCAAAGTTACATTAATTCGCCTTCTTCAAACCATCATCTCAAACCAGATTTTGTCACCAATGATCAACTAGATACAAAATCACAATGTTCCGTATGATAATAATCAAGTGATTCAACTCTAAAACGGAATCTTAAAATTGCAATTGAGCCACTCGAAATCAAAACCAAACGCACAATAATGGTGTTCATTGAGACATTTCATCGAACATCTTATATGCATCGTTTCTAATCAAATTCCAAAGAAAAAACAAAAACAAAAACAACATAAACTGCGTAAGTCGTAAAATAAATCAAACTTCATCTTCAAGAAGAAGCATATTAGGAATACCCTTACTAACAGGGAATTTGCGACCAGTTTCAGGACAAACAAGGGCACCTTCTTCGAGGTGAATCTGGAGGAGAGCATGATGAAACTTGGTAAGAAAATCCTCGGAATCAAGTGAAGAAACGTCGGCATTTTCAGGTAATTCGGAAAAACCTAGGGTTTTAGCAGCTTCAACAAAGGGTGTCCATTCGATTTTGTTGAAGATGTTTTTGAGGAAGTCGGAGTTCATGTCGACTTGCTTCTCCACAACTTTAGTGGGCTCTATTTTAAGAGGAAAACCATTGGTAACACCTTTGATGTTTGAGGATAACATGTTGTGAGTTAACAGCCTCATCTTCTACCTGTCTCTCTCTCTCTTTCTATTTGCTTTGATCTTTCTGGAGCAAAGCCGGCGGCAGTCGAGTCTTTGCGTTGATGTTTATGCCTTTCTGAGGTTTTTTTAGGAAATAACTAATCTTATTAGAACTGAGGCGGTTCTTTTCGGTATAAAACAACTGAATTGAACTGAACTAAATTGAACTAAACTAAAATGAAAAGTGTTATGTGAAAGTAAAAGTATTGTCTAGAGCTAAATTGAATTGAATTTGAACTGAACTGAAAATAAGTTGGGGGGGAGAACAAGCCCTGAGTTGAACTGAACTGAACTTATTAAATGATTTAAATCTCATTAAATCTTATTAAAACTTATATTTGAGTATTGTGTTAAACTTGATTTGTTAAACATGATTATACCTCATCTAAACTTATAAGATTTGAAAGTTATTTTTTTAATAGTTTGGCAAAGATAGTTCCAACTTCCAATAATTTCTCTAAATTTTCTCATTGAATATGATTTTCTATCTTCATTAATAAAAAGTTGACTTTAAGTACTTTAGAATTTTAAAAAGTTTATGATAAGTTTTTCAAATAACTATTTTGCATTAAAAAAGAAGTTCTAAACTGTCAAATATAAATTTTTGCTATTAATTGACATGATTGGTCAAAAAACTAAACTGCTAAACATCGCTCCAAAATTACTTATAATCTCCTTAGTCCCACCAAATATTTCCAACTTTACCTTTCCTTTTTTTTTTCTTTTCTTTTCCCAAACCACCACCTCCTGCAACAACCGTCTCACCGCCACCTCCAGCCCTCCATCGCCACCTCAAGCTCCATTACCACCTCGTCAACTACCCATATTTCGAATTTTTTTTTGGGACTAAGGGTCGAACTTCTTGGCCAGATGTTCGTCCCCTTAAAAAAATTCGAAAATTTTTAAATTAAGGGTCGAACTAGATCCCCAACTAAAATCATTTTTTGTATGACGTGGGTGGTGGCAAGTGGTGGCAAGTGGTTAAGTGGTGGCGAGTGGCAGTTGGTGGTGGGTGGTGGCAGGGGGAGGTAGGTGGTGGAGGGTGGGTGGTGGTAGGTGGTGACGAGTGGTGGAAAAAAGAAAAGAGTAAAATAGTAAATTCAAAGTGGGACTAGAACGATTTTAAATAATTTTGGGGGTAATGTTTGACAAACCCCGTCAGAAGTTCGTTTCATGTAGAAACAAAGATAGTAAACGTACAAAACTTTGATATAAATTTACCGATATTCACTCACGATACACTCAAATGTACTAGTAGTCAAAATTTTGATCAACTTAAATTTTCTCGTCTTATGAGTTATGACCAACCGTTCCAAGATAGATGTCCTCCCTTAATAAACTCCCTTTACTACACCAGGGCAGTGCATTAAATTGATAGAGTTAGGAAACAGTTGAGAGACATTCAATAATATGGCACAAACACAACAACATAAATTGTATCCTGCCCTAAAAATCCCACTCAAACTACCAATTACCAATGCAAATGCCATTGCTTCCATAAGTTGAAAAACTCTACATATCATTACTACCCCACACACACACACACACTAATACCACATGTTCAACTTCATGCCTTCTTCATGATACCTTAGCATATATATTACATCCAAAAATTACATATAGAAGTTGTTTTTATTTTCTCTCTCCTAATTAAATAAGGTGGGTAGACTGATGGGGGATGATGTCGCCCTAAGGCGGTGTTTGGTGTGGCTAGCAATGGTGGTAATAATAGTGGGATTTTACACTCATTCATTCAAGAAAATGGTGGTAACTTATTTCATGGGACTTGCTGGTATAGGTGGTGTGCTCTTGCCAGATTGGGATTTCTTTGATAGGGATTTTTCTGAATGGACTCAACCTGTTTCTGTTGATGAAATTAAGCGATCAGATGTTCTTAGGCTCGGATCTACAAGGTTAGTATATAATTACTACTGTATCCTATATCCTCAAGTTTTAAACTATAGTTTTATTTCATGTTCATCTAGTTTTTTTTTTTTTTGGACACACTCACACAAGCATGTTCATGTAGTTTAAACTGTATATTTCTGTGTTGATACGTAGTTTATTTAGCTAGGGAATAATAGTTTGATGTTAGCTAAATAAAAGTGCTATATATCAGAATTTTGGAGAGAGTGATACAAGATGGCCTTTTTTAATAGTAGTTTCCTGCAATTTAATTTTTAATTAGAAATTATGCCAAGAGATCAATATTTGTTTGAACTATGCCCTTACAGAATCTTAAGTCTATTAACGGCAGTTCATATATAGTAGTTGCATCACTCAGGCTATTTTCACTTTACTTCAAAAATTTATTTCCTCTATCTCAAATAAATGCGATAATTTGACTTTTTCTACACTTTTACAGATCTCACTTTAATCATAACTTTGAGTTCTGTCAAAAAAAAAAAAACTTTGAGTTAAGGATACAAAAAGGACCCAAACTATAACTTTTGTCACTATTCAGGACCTATAACTATTTTATGCACCATTCAGGACCTGTGGACAACATTCCGGCAAGTTAACTCATTGTTAACTCAACTGAGGTTAACTACACAAAAAAAACTATTAAAATAACATAAGTGCTATATTCAACAACAAAAAAGGTTAAATACAACATCTAAAATTATGCCTAACTTAACCATGGTTAATTTAAATTTTTTTTTATAATATAATTGCACAATTATTACTCACCCCATAGCAAATTTGAGAATATAATTTCACTCACTACAAACACTTTTTCCTTTATCGCGTAAGTCATATTTTATATTTTTCGAGTTGCGATTATGAAAATGGGGTCATTTATCATAGATGATCTCCCTAGGGAGGTCATTTGTCATAGATGACCCCCCAAAGCGGGGTCATTTGTCATAGATGACCCCCCTTAGGGGGGTCAATTGTCATAGATGACCCCCCTCAAGGATAGATTAGTCTTTTGATATGTTTTGCTGTATTTAGCTTTTTTTTGCTGTATATAGCACATCCCTAAAATAAAATAAATAATACTTTAATATCCAAAAAGTACAAGAACACCACAAAAAATAAACTCCATTACAACTTCAATCTCCATTCTCATCTTCTCCAAAGCTTCAAAAAAAATGATAATTAAAACCCCAAATGAACAAGACTAATTAATAATCGCCAAATTCACATTTATCGCAAGCCCATTAGAAAAATTCGAACTTACTGCTCCATTCTTGAAGATCTAAAGAATTCAAACAACAATACAAAACAATACGACCCAAAAAATAAAAACAATTCAAACAAAAAAAATCAAAACAATTCGAAAGAAAACCCAAAAAATCTGAACAATTCCAACAGAAAATAAGAACAACCCCAACAAAAAATCACAACAAAAATCATACCACAAAAATCAAACATACCCATAAAATTCGAATACAACAAATCCAAAAAAAATCCACAAGAAAAAGAGAGTTCAAGAGTGAGAAAGAGAGACCATACGACGAAGACCAACTTCGAGATTCATCCACATTGAACATATCTTATGCTAAAAACTCAAAAAAACGAATTCTTTGGTTTGAAACTTTTATATTCAAACCGAAAAATTCGATTTTTGGGTTTGAACATCTTCTTCCAACTTGAATGATTTCGGATGTTTTTTCGCAAAAAAAACCAAAATCGTAAACCATAAATGGTTCAAACCCACAAAATAATGATTCCATTAACTCGACAAAAACAGAAATAAGCGAATTTGTGGTAAATTTTGGTAGAAATTGGTGAACAAATGAGGAAGATCTAGGAAGAAAGAGTAACGGAGGAGAGAGAGAAAAAATTGTGTTAGGGCTCTTGAGTTCTTTAGTTGATTATGTTAAGAGAAAGATGAGAAAAAGAGTGAGAGAGGAGAGAGAAAATAAAATTTGAGGTTTAGAGTATATGGACAGAGAAGAGAGGAGCGAGAGTGGACCCCATGCTTAATCATGGTTAGAAATTATCACCGGAATATGACTCTAGATCCTAAACGGTGAAGAAAAAACTAATGGATCCTGAACGGTGAAAATTGTTGTGCCCTTAACTCTCATAACTTTTAACTATTATATAGAAACAAATGCTTAAAATGTTACTAAATTTATCTTAATGCATACTCCCGACATACTTTTCATGATTTGTACTAGTAAATAATTAGAGCTTTAATGTTCAAAGTTAGTGATTAGCAAGTAAGTCACTCGAAATGTTGCATTTATTATGAAATAGAGGAATATTATTAAATAGAAATCACTTTCTACTATTAAATTATAATCTGTAAAAATCAGAGTAAAGGCCATAAGAGAAATGCACAAGAGATTAGCACAATGTAGTTCAATCAACTAAAATTAGTTTCAATCATTAAAAATAATATTATCCCCATTAATGATTGAACATTTGAGTTAGTTTTATGTAGACCTGGTCCATTATAATATTATTGTAGACCCAACCACTTATTTAACATAGTGATATCCATATAGTAACATTTTTAAAATCTTAAGTTATACTTCCTTCGTTTCTTTTTAATTTACTCACTTCATTTTGGGGGAGAACCAAGGAGGAAGTATAAAAGGTGGAGAGAGAAACTGAAAAGTGAGAGAGAAACAATATAGTGGGTTAAAAATTTTAAAAGTGAATGACATGAGTGGAAAAAGAGGAGACAGTAGAGGTGACATGTTACCAAAAATAGAAAAAGCAACAATATGTAGATTAAAAAGAAACGGACTAAAAAGGAAAGTGGGTAGATTAAAAAGAAACGGAAGGAGTACTATACATTTAATGTCTACCATAGTGATTGTTTTTTTTTTTTTTTTTTAATATAGTCACTTTTTCTCACATTAGTTTATCATGATGAAATTTTTACTTTGTGACATAGTAACCTTTTTATTTACATAGTCAAACTTCACAATTTATATCTACTCATCTTTTATATCTATTCTTTTTATATAGTGACTTTTTTTTTCATTAATTATACGAACTAACATTAGGTCCACATTAATTTAGTGTGGATCAAGTCCATATAAATTTTTTACTTTTTAGCACATAAGAAGGAAAGTTTTTGAATAATAAAGTTTGAAAATAAACATTGATAATTATTTCATTTATATAAATAAAAAACGATCCATTTATTTGACTCTAATCACAAAAGTTGAAGTATGAACAACAACAAAAAAAAAGTACATATTACATATCTACATTTCTTCTTGAAAACTATGAACAAATTGCCTGATTAATAGCAATAAAAGCCTAAAAGGTAATTTTATTCTTTAATGGACCCGTTTGATACGTGGTAAAAAGTTGGTAATGCTAATAAATTTACAGATAATTTTATGAAAAAAGTTTTTTGTCAATATCCATTTCTTTTTAACTAGGAGAGGAGAACTAGGGCTGGACCTAATCATGAGGCCACTCTTAAATATCCATGTGGATGATAGTGGAAAAAGATTGAGAAAAGGAGGAAAACAATAAGTAAGATTGGACACCGAGTGACCTTTGCTGACCATCCAATCCACAACTTGATTCGCCTCCCTGAAACAATGAGAGTAACTAACACTTTGGAACCTATCTGCATCTTGACCTGCATCCACAATAAGAGAGGTAATGATATATATAGGGCTTCCAAATATTTGAAATAGCATTGGTGACAGATAGATTGTCTCCTTGAATTTCAACATTGGCAAGACCAAGGAAAACTGCAGCCTTAATAATTTTACGGAGTCCCCAAACCTCAGCCTGGATAATAGAGTTGGAAGAAGGGATAACATTGGCCCCAACCAATACCAGTGAATCCAGATGGTTGAAAATCACAAACCCATAAGAGGCAAGACCATCTTTAAGCTTAGAACCGTCAAAATTAATTTTAAAAGACCCAATAGTAAGAGGGGGCCAACAAACTGCTTTACTCAAACAACTACGGTTAGAGGGGGTGGGGGGGGGAAGAAAGCATGAATAACAGTTTTATTATCAACTAAAGAAGAGTGAAATATGTATCCTTAACTATCTCTTAATCTTCACAATATTTCGCTACCACTTTGAAATATGATAGTATTAAGTAATAATGAGAATATATGATGAAAAACACATGTTCGAAGATGATGTTCTATTGAATTACCAAAGGCTTTCTTTCACTAATACTACAACTTTACACGTTCCAGCCCTCATCATGCCTAACTATGAGGGGCGTTGAAGTACCCCATAGTACTTGGCCTAGTAGTACATGATACTCCTACTACAAGGATACTTGGGATCTCAATTGTAACTCTGAATCTATTACGATTTTTTAGATTCATGTTTATAAAGTATTATGTAGTATTTAGCCTAGTGGTAATAAGTAGTGCTCCTTATAATGTTGAAGTTAAATCTACGTACGGGACTTTTTTATCCCTTCCCGTACTCCCATATGGACGATTTGCTAAGTTGGATTGTTGTTAACTTGTAGATGTGTCATTTCAATAATGTTGTCTCTTTTTTACCATATAAAACAGAAGTTATGTATGGGATACTTTTTACTCTATAAAACTTGGAGAACATGTTAAGTAGTATCTGATATAGTGATAAGGTTTCATTTGTGTCTCATAACCTTTGGATTGTGGGATCAAACCCACTAAAGGCACTTTGATGACGAGATTCTTTTAACTTTCCTCCACTCCCAAGCTCCAAAGGGCATTTGAGGAAGTACACCATAAGTATACCTAGGAGAGGAGCAATACCATTGAAGTATATATTTTCGCAGTCATGAATTTGAACCCTTTCTTAATAAGTGGATTCTTTTGGCGCATTTGCAAAAATAGTACTTAATTAGTATATACATTGCGCTTTCTCCGTTCAACTAATTGAAGTAATACTAATAACAGACTGATGATGTATACAGGTTTCGCTTCTATCCGTTAAGGACAGTGATATACGCAGTAGTCTACGGCTTTGGTTTGTACAAGTGGTGGACGTATGTAAGGCAATAATTCAATAAAGATCAAATCACCATATGATTAGATTCACATTTCAGTTTTCAGCTACCAAATACTTGTTTGGATTAATTGATTTTGATGATTCTTATTACATATTAATAATACTCTGAAAAATGCAATATTGTTGATTTGATTATGATATAACTAGCAATTTATGCACGCGATGCGTGCCTCACTTTTTATATTATAATTTATAACTTTTTTTGGGCATAAACAAAGGTAAAATTTGAACATTGGACATGTTTTTTGGGCTAGTTAATTTTGTTGATTGAGCCTATATCACTTAACCAAACTCGTCTTTTATTATTTATTTTATTTATACTTTCTTTAAGATCTTTAAAATTAAAATTAATGAGCGATAAAAGAATGTTACGCAGATTTGTTAAGGATTGAAGAAATGATAAAAAAAAAAGAGTGTTTCCGGATATTGCAATTGATCCAAGTCGAAGCAAATAAATCCTTCCTTTCGATGAATACTTATATTTTTATCAACAAAGTATTTTGTTTAAATTAAATCATTTCACTTTGTTAATTGATTGTATCTTCCTTTTTTATTTACTACTTGATTGTATGTTAATTTTTTATGCTATATTTGAGTTTGATTTTCTTTCATCTTTTTTTGTTAGAGTAGTTGATTTACTAAGGGGTAATTAAGTAAATTTATTGAAGGACGATCTTCTGTAGTTGATCATTAGACAAAGTAATTTTTTTATTACCTTTAGTGACGATCACAAACTCTTTAAGTAAATGTTTTTTTGGTAGAGTTTCAGTTCACCTTTAATTTTGGTGCATCGACAATCTTATGTAGTTATATACAAATGGAGATGTTTTTTTTAATCTAAAATTATTTTGATAGTGATGTAAATTATTAAGGTTCTTTTGTAGATGTTATTATCTTTTTAAATTAAAGGTGAATGATTTTTAACTGTTCAATACCGTCACTGTAAAATTTGATCGATGATTTAATAATTTTCTTTTCAGAGACTTTAGTATAATTCTTTAACAATTATAAATGTTAATAAACCATATTGTCTGAACTTTGTAAATATGAAATATTATGTTATCACGATATATTGCTAAACTTTTTTTGGTTGAAGATTCTAATTGATTTCGTGAATTGATTGTGTCAATCTAGTTTTTCAAGTTATTAATGGTATTGTTTGACCTACTCATATGGCAAGTTTCCATTGATTCTCATTTTTCAATTTTTTATAAAAAGGAAAATATTATTTAAAATTATTAGAGGGTATTTTAGTCACTTCAAAAGGAGACACCACACCTCCTCCTTTGGCTTATATAATAGAGATAAGTTGTTCACCTGCATTGAACTTGCTACTTAAGAATCTTTGCGGCTTTTTTAATTTTGTGGTGACTGGTGATTAATTATAAGAGCAAAGTCGATGTTCTTCGAAATTTGAGCAAGCTTACATCAAAAGGTTTGATTCATTTTTTTAAAAAATAAAAAAAATGAGAACTTAAGCAGACCCCTTTAATCCGGCGGTCAGCCTAAAACATCGTTGCGGATGTAAGAGAGAAATCAACATCAAAAGGAGGGAAAGAATAAACAAGCGTTGAACAAAGATGACCTCTATTAGCCATGGAATCCGCCGCTCTGTTGGCCTCCTTGAAGATGTGGACAACTTAAAATTTAGTAAACTGCTGAAGCTCCGAACCTGCATCAAAAATAATATTAGCGATTTCCCAAAGAATACGCCAAGAATTCTTCAGCGAATTGATAACCGTAAGGTTGTCACCCTCAATGATAATATTTCTATAATCTTGAACTAGAGAGGCCCTAACGCCTTCTCTAAGACCCTAAGCCTCCGCTTGAAGGATCGAAGGTGCACTACCAAGAGCCTTAGCTCCAGCCAGAAGCACCGTTCTCCGCTCATCACGAAGAACAAACCCACAAGAAGCTTTGCCACATTTAATTTTGGAACCATCAAAATTCATTTTTTACGAGGCAACTTAGCAGAATTTGGGGTTGAACCATTAGAACTAGGCAAATAATTATGCATTTCAGAGCTCGTCTTTAACCAGTTTTTAGTGAAATTATTTATAACGGTTGCTGCAACTGAATGAGAGGAAGATTCTTCATTAAAAACAACTTGATTTGTAAAATACCAGATAAACCACCACCTAATAGCAAACAAATTAAAATCATCTATTGACCGGAGAGAGTGGTACTGATTAAGAACCTGACTAAAAGACTTATTATGCAAATGGGACAGAGGATGAAGAACACGCCAAAAATAATCGTGGTGTAATTTAGAAAAGGTATCCATCATGAAAGGACAAGGAAATCACAAATGATTGGTAGTTTCAAAATGAAAATTACAAAATGGACATTCCTGAGGAAGAAAGACATGGCTACGTTCCAATCGCTCTTTAGAGGGAAGGCCATCATCACAGGCTTTCCAAATAAAATTCTTAATCTTTGGGGAAAGATGAAGCTTCCAAATCCAAACATAGTCTACTTTGATAACATTCTCGTTGAAAAGGCCTTGGGCAAGGAGGGCACCCGATTTCACCGAATATTCCCCGTCCGCTATAAGCCCCCACACAAGAGAGTCTTGTTGCGGGGGTAAAGGAATGAACAAAGAGAGGGCTTTGTCTACCAGGTGGGAAGGGAGGAAACAAGCTAGTTTCACACTATCCCAAGACCTACAAGGTAGAATAAATTCACTTACCTTAAGGGAAAGAGAATGTGCGGGAGTTTGCACCATTGACTTAAGAGGGGACTAAAATAACCAATTATCGTCCCAAAAATGAATATCAGTCCCATTCCCAATCTGCCACCTCAAACCTTGGCAAAAAATGCTCCTCAAACGCATAAGATTTTTCCATTGCCAGGAAGCTAGGATTGGCACTTTATGGGACGGCAAAGAATCATTCTTAAATTATTTTTTGCGAACAAGTTTCACACAAAGACTACTAGTATCTTTGACAAGCTTCCAAAGAAGCTTGAATTGCATGGCTATATTATTAGCTTCCGCTTTTCTTAAACCCAAACCTCCAAAACATTTAGGTTTACAAATCCTATCCCACCTAATAAGGTTAGCAGAAGCATTAGAAGGATCCTTGTTCCAGAAGAAATTTCTATATGTTTGATCTAAAGAATTTAGAATAGTTTTAGGCAGATAAAAGCTTTGCATCTGGTAATTGGCTTTGCTAGCCAAATTTGATTGAATTAAAATTGTTCTTCCTGCTTGGGGAAGCGAGTTAGCTTTCCATTTTGGTAACTAATTGATGACTTTGGAAGCTACTTTGCCAAAAGTTTCTTTGTTGACCCTTGATAAAATAATCGGGCAGCCGAGATACTCTCCAAGATCCTGGGTCTCAACCATTCCCAAAATGCTAGCAAAATTTCTTTTTTCATGATCTAAAATATTAGCCGTCACTTGGAAAGAGGATTTATGGTAGTTCACTAATTGACCCGACTGAGAACAATATTTATCTAGAATTGATCGAATCAAAACATAACGAGCTTCCGATGCTTTGGCAAAGATCATAATATCGTCCGCAAAGGTAAGAAAAGGGATTATGACACCCGAATGACCAATGGTAACACCAACCAATTTTTCTCTTTGGCCACTGGCAACAAAAAGTTGTCGAGCCAACATCTCAGCATATAAAGTGAAGAGATATAGAGATAAGGGATCACCTTGGCGGATTCCTCTTGAAGGGATAAAAAAATCACCAGGTAAACCATTGACTAAAACCGAGAAAGAAGTGGTAGAGATGCACTCTCTAATCCACCAAATCCACCGAGAGCAAAAGCCTAATTTAGCTAGTATTTCGAAAATGAATGGCCACTCTAGCCTATCATAAGCCTTTTCTATGCCTAACTTTATTGCTATCCACCCAGATAAAACCCTCTTCATCTTGAAAGAATGAAAAACCTCACGAGTGAGCAAGATGTTATCTTGGATAAGTTTTTCATGAACAAAGGCTCCCTGCAAAGGATGAATTAATTTACCCAGCACAACTTTTAACCTATTTGTGATTACTCTAGAAATTATCGTATAGATGGTAGAACACAAACTAATAGGTCTAAAATAATTTGCTGAAGAGGGGTTATCAACTTTAGGAATTAGAGCTAGAAAGGTGAGATTAATCTCTTTGAGAATTCTACCAGAATGAAAGAAACTTTTACAATCCTTATAACAACATTACCTACTAGGGGCCAATATTTCTGAAAGAAAAAAAAAAAGGAGGAAATCAATCAGGTCCCGGGAATTTGTCTGAAGTAAGGTCAAAAGTGGTTGATTTAATTTCTAGTCCTAAGACATCCTCTGTTAGAAAACTATTATCTTCTTATGAGATGATTGGGGAAATAGTCTCAAAATCCAGATTACTATCAAAATGGCAAGTCAGGTTGGACAAGAAACGAGCATGAAACTCTGTGGAAATGGCCTAAGTAATTTCTTTTGGAGAAGTAAGAGATATGTTGTCTCTTGTTAAAAAATCTTTAATTTGATTTCTACTACGTTGAATAGAAGCATGCACATGGTAATTAAAAACTTGTGTTGGTATGTCCTTAGGAGAGGTACATAACCTTACTTTTTTGTTTCCAATACTCATGGTCAAAAGATCAAGGTTATTTCTTTTTAAAAGAAGCAAATCTTGTTTTGCTTGAAGAGATGAATCTAATTGGTTATGAATAATAGCTTCTTGAATTGCAGAAAGTTTTTTGTCTACTAAACGAAGTTGGCAAAATATATTTCCAAATTGCGTTTTATTCCAGATTTTAGATTTTTCCTTTACGAGTCTACATTTTTTTGATTAGACAAAACATGAAAGACCTATTAAATCTAGTGCACCAAGTTTTCTTAACTAAAGTAACATAATCTTTTCGGGTACGCCACATTTTTTCGAATCTAAGTGGGGGCGCTTTAGCATTCTTCAAAGGAATATAGTTAAGAGAAATGATGCAATGATCCGACGACGTAAAAGGATGATGAATTATTTTTGCTTGAGGGAATTCTGTTAGCCATGGGACACTGGCTACAGCTCCATCTAATCG
Source organism: Beta vulgaris subsp. vulgaris (assembly GCF_026745355.1). Taxonomy (NCBI): domain Eukaryota; kingdom Viridiplantae; phylum Streptophyta; class Magnoliopsida; order Caryophyllales; family Amaranthaceae; genus Beta; species Beta vulgaris. Next base: position 46,722,230 of record NC_079202.1, read on the forward strand.
TTCGAAAATATTATTATCACCGGTCCTTTTTTTCCTCCGTGTAAATCTGGTTCCATAAAAAGGAATTTCTGCACAACTTACTTGAGAAAAAAGCTGATTTAAAATACTCAATCTGTTATTACTAAACTCAACCCCCAGTTTATCCAAATCAGAACCAATTCCATTAAAATCTCCAATAATGACAAAAGGCAGACTTAAATCATTCACATACAACCTTAACTTTGACCAAAATTCTGGTTTGTGTTCTTTTCTAGCAGGAGCATAGATGAAAATTACTACAAAAGAGAAGTTTAAATTTAAAAGAGTAATAGAGCTTGTAATAAATCGACTTGATTTAAAGATAACAGACAAACTAAACGGATTTAAGTTATAAGATTTCCAAAACAACCAAATACCCCCATAATAGCCAATAGTGGGGATAAAATCATAGAACTGAAATCCTGCTTGGTGAACAATACTAACAGAGGGAGGGGATTGAGATTTTACTTCACACAACATCATTATTTTTATATTACAACTTTGGCAAAAGTCCTTCACCTTTGACAGAGCATTCTTTCTACCAATTCCACGAACATTCCATAAAGCAATCGACATAACTTAAGAAATTAGTGCATGATCACTTTGACAAAAAAGGATGCTAACCAACTTAGTTTCTCTTCCTCTTCAAGGCAGAAGAGGCATCATCACTCTCCATGTCATCAACTCTCCTTCTAATCGAGCCTGACTGGGAAGAGAAAATAACTGAGAGAGAGGGGTCCATCCACAGGATCCAAGTTGGTTGAAAATCGAAGGCAGTGAGTACTACCCAAAGGAAGTCCCACTTGATTCTGTCATAAGCTTTTTCCATATCGAGTTTTAAGGCGCGCCATCTTGTTTTATTTTGGGATTTGTGAAATGTATTTGAAGCTTCTTGGGCAATGAGGAGGTTGTCATGAATGGAGCGTTCTGGAGTGAAAGCGTTTTGAAGGGGGTTGATTTCCCGTTGTAAAAGTGGTCGTAGTCGGTTAACCAGGAGTTTTGAAATGGCTTTGTAGATTGTATTGATGAGGCTTATGGGTCGATAATGTTCCGGAGATTCTGGGATAACTTTTTTGGGAATGAGTGTGATGAGGGTGTAGTTAAGTGAGGGAGGTAGTTTTCCATGATGGAAGAAGTTTTGGATAGCGAGGGTGATATCTTTTTCAATAATGGGCCAGTAGGCTTGGTAAAATTGGCTTCAAAACCATCGGAGCGCGGCGCTTTATTAGGGTTAATATCAAATATGGCGTCCTTAATGTCTTCTGGGGTATGGGGCTAAGAGGGAATCGGAATCGGCCTGTGAAACAAAAGGAGTGATATAGGGTAGGTCAATATTGTGTGGACCATGAATAGTGGTTGTGAATCGTTGTTGAAAGGACTTGAAGAGCAGGGTAGCAATATCATGTTGAGAGTCGACCCATTGGCCTACCTCATTTTTCAAGCGAAAGATGGTGGAGTGCGTTCGGATTTGTTTCATTTTGTTATGGAAGATCTAGAGTTAAGATCCCCTTGGGTGAGCCATGTTTTACAGGCGGAATGGACCCAAGCTTTCTGAGTGAAGAGGAGTAATTTCTCGCGTTCTAGGATAAGGCGGTTAATATGTTTGATCCAGATGTTATTAAAAGGTTGTGTCTAAACCTTAGTTTATAGTTCTTGAATTTTCTCGTCATTACATAGTAATTTATTAGTTGTGTGCTTATACTTGCGTTTAGCCCAAGACTTTAAGGCAGCTTTGACAAGTTGAAGTTTTTGTTGTACACGATAGAAGCGGGAGCCTGTAATTTGAGTAGGCTAATGATACCGGACAAGAGAGTGAGAATCCTTGACTATGACCCAGAAGTTTTGAAATCTAAACGGGGGAGCGTGGGTTAGAGGCGTTGGATTGCTAGAAAATAAAATAGGTGCATTATCTGATACTGTGAAATTGCCATAGGTCAAGGTGCTTTGGTTAAATTCATGTTGAAATTGCGGATGAGAGAGTGCCCGGTTAAGTCGTTCATAAATTGGCCCAATGCGGGCCAGTCCTTTCCAGGAGTAAGCTTGGTGATGACAAGGAACATCGATGGCGGATTGAGTTCGTATTAGATGGGGAAGGCGTTGAAGTTGACTATTTTTAATTGAAGCACCCCCAAGTTTATCTTGGTGAAGGAACATCTCGTTGAAGTCGCCAATAAGGAGCCACGGGCATGGCACCTATAGTAAGGTTTGATTGAGAAATGTCCAGAAGATACCTTTGTCGGCAGGTTGTGCGGGCAATAAGTCCCGATAAATTGAATACATTTTGTTTGTGGGTTTGTATTGAATTTCTAATGAACTAGCCTTTCATGTATAGTGTGATTATGGAGGGCAAGATTGTTATTATTCTAACATACCCAGATGCCGCCCGAATGATTAATGGGATCGACTATGAGGGTATTATGAAAATGCAACGTCTTTAGAATGCGTTTGCTATTGGCGTTATTAGTTAAAGTTTCAAGTACAAAAATAATGTCGGGATTGAACTTGATTTTTAAATAAATCAACTCGCTCCAGGATTGAGGTAGTTTACCCCCTACACAATATATAAACTTTAGTAATAACACTATACTTAGTATATTTGTAGCTCATATACACCTAGTGTATGTGTAGCCTTTGCAATTTAGTGGGCATGTTTACATAAATTAGGCAGGTAAAAAAATTGTATTCATTGGTTAGTACAATATGTCACAGTGATTTGGAGACCATGAAGCCCCATTTCAGTTCATGGGAGACATTGATTGGGATTTTGTCATAATAATGTAAAGTGATTGAGCTAATTTATTTATCAATCATATAGAAGTCGTACTAAAACGGGGTGGGTATTTTTGGTAATAGTGGTTGCACACTTGCATAAATTCAATTGCTGAATGGAATCTGGGCCTTAACTGAAGAAGAAAAACCCAAAGAAAAATAGACAAGCTGGTCCACCAGAAACTAGAAAGTGAAAGGGCAGATGACAACTAGTATATCTTACCAAGAGAGAGGCTCAATTGCTGTTATCTTCTTCCCACATGTCAGATTACAATGTAATCTTCATAGTTCATAGTAGATATGATGATATTATCACATTTTACATCTTTGTCCAACTGTTTTGTTGTACAATTGTACTCCCAAACTGCCCCCAGCCCTTACTCCTTCAATTGCTTCGAGTTTAATCCACTACTTTAATCATCTATATTAATATATTAAAAGGCGTGCATAAATCAGGAACGGTGCATATAAATCCACTACTTTAACATATTTCATAATAGGAAAACAATATCAATTATTATAAAACAAATTATATAAAACACGTTATTATTCCTAAATAACTAACTATAGAAATTTAGGCAAGTTTTCTAAATGCGCATCAAATCAACTTAATTAAAAGGCCCTAATTACGTTTTTAAACCTATATATGATCATGACAATTTTGTTTCCAAACGTGGGAGATATTGACAAGCTTAATAATAGGAATTGAGTCTTTTATTTATTCGGAAATCTTATTTTTTTTCCTATTATATGATATTCCTAATAACCATTGCTCACATAATATTTATTTAAAGATACTTTAGATCACTCCACCATATTCTAAGGAAACTTTAGCATATTAGACTCTATATATATAATAAGATATATAACTACTAAGAAACTTTAGCATATTAGAGTCTATATAATACCTCCACTCCACTAAAAACGCACATATATTCTTCATGGTCATTTAGACAAATTAATTATATAGTGTTCTTATCTTTTGAATTACACCATATTTTTTTGCGTTAATAAAAAATAATTAGAGAAATGAGTTCCTCTAATAGTAAACGCGTAAAGAAACCTTCAGATTACGGAAAAGAAAACGATTTTGGTGGCAATACACCAATTGTGTGTAACAATTCAAATCAACTTCATGATGCAAAGGTTGCTATGCAAAGGAGGAAATCAATTTTGAACGATAAGCGAAGTAGAAGCCAATGGTCAAATTTTTCGACTGAGAGAACTCCTTTAATTGACATTTCTAATGGTAAGTTGATTTGCAATTCTTTTTTTCATTATATAGTTACTTATTTTAAACATAGTTGTGAATTGACATTAACTAAGCCATATTATATTAAACATATTAATTCCAGGTAACAATAGAGATAATGATCTACATACAAAGACAGCGTCTAATACAAATGATGATGACAAGGTCAGTAGGGGAAGGAGGAAGGGAAGCTTGATTGAAAATAAAAGGAAAACACAGGAATTGAGTGTACCCATTCTTTTATCTCCTGAAATTAATATTTCCTAATGGTATGTATTGTTGGTTAGTATAAATGTATAGTATAATTTTAGGATTAGTATGTTGGCATATATTATGTGTATACATTTGTATTCAAACTACTTAATCTTATTATTATGTACACCAACATATTCATCAGGACTCCATGTTTCATATGTTGTAATAGACTAATGGTGTTTGCCAAGTTTTTTTATTTGTAGTGTATATATTTTCTGATGTCGTCTTACTTACTCATGATAGTAAAATATTATATCGCGTTTTTAAACTAATGCAAACATAAATGGTTGAATTCTATTACTATTTCCCATATATATATATTAACATTTTCTACTCCATCTAAAATTAAATCAAAACAAATTTTCAAGAAGATGTGAAACAATATAAACTACTTTCTCACATTTTTTTTATATTCATATTTGTACAGTTTTTATGGAATAATCAAACATTGACTAAACAAATAAAGTTATTCATCATGAAATGTGCTTACTATAACATACATAAGTCAAGGTAATTTAGTATATCTTATATTTATCATGTATATAAAGTATATAATTATTAATAATTATAAAGAGGAAAAGAAAAGACTACCTTTTCATCTCACATTATTTGTTCAATGGCCACCATCCTTTGCATCCAAAGCAAACCCTCCAAAAAAAAACAAACATAGCTTAGCTTATGTATTTAACGATATTTTTTAAAAAAATATTTATGATTATTTTTTTATCTATTAAATCATAAATATTATCAACTACATTTATAAAATCAGAACATAATATACAATTGAAAAAAATAAAATTTTAAGAAAATACGATTAAGGATATCAACTACTTTTTATAGAATCAACTACATATTATCAAGGATTTATGATTATTTATTAATCTATTAAATCATAAATATTATCAACTAAATTTATAAAATCAGAACATAATATGAAATTGAAAAAAATTACTTTTAAGGATATACGATTAAGGATATGAACTACTTGATTTAAAGGATCAACTACATATTATCACCTACTTTTTTAATTAACATTCGATTCTATACCTATATCTATGGATAGATATTTCATACATTCATAAATTATTATCCAAATGATATTATTTTTTAAAAATTATTTTGTAAACGATATATGATTATTTACTACGATTTTTATTTTTAAAATTATATATTATTATTTATTAATCTAAAGCTAATTTTGGTGACTTTCATGCGAGAAATTATTTTTTCTTTAAGCTTATATTTAACAATAAAGCACTTTAGGATACACTTTAGTTTTTAATTCTACGATTTTTAAAAAGGTATAATTTTAGATTGATTAATTAATGATATATTCATGAAATAATATGGGAAATAATTAGAAAAAATGCAAAATTTTAAATGATATTATGATATTTTTACTTATTTTATATTTCGTACTTTTGTGACATGCATGCGAGAAAAATTACAGATGCATACATATTAAATACGGAAAAAAATTAAATTGATGATATGCATGCAAATATAATTGTAATTTAAGATTGATGCATTAATCATATATTCATGAAATAATATAGGTTGTAAATAGTAAAAAAATTTAACTTTTAACAATATTACATAATTTCATAATTTTCTGTGCAATTTAGTTGCGAGAAATGTAGAGTCAAAACTATTTAATACGTTTATTATTTTAATGCTTAACTGTTGTTTTTCTACGAAATGATATTATTTTTAAAAAAACTATTTTTTAAATGATATATGATTATTTACTACGATTTTTATTTTTAAAATTATATATTATTTTTATTAATCTAAAGCTAATTTTGGTGACATGCATGCGAGAAATCATTTTTTCTTTAAGCTTATATTTAACAATAAAGCACTTTAGGATACACTTTAGTTTTTAATTCTACGGTTTTTAAAAAAGGTATAATTTAAGATTGATTAATTAATGATATATTCATGAAATAATATAGGAAATAATTAGCAAAAATGCAAAATTTAAATGGTATTATGATATTTCTACTTAAATTAGATATTCAAATTTCGTAATATTTACAGCTAATTCTTTTTTTTGTCACTTGCATGTGAAAAAAAATATCTAGATTCATACAAACTAAAAACGAAAGAAAAACAAATAGAGGATATGCATGCAAATTTTAAGAACCGATTTAAGATTGAATCTTAAATCATATATTCATGAAATAATATAGGTTGTAAATAGTAAAAAAAATTAACTTTTAACAATATTACACAATATCATAAATTTCTGTGCAATTTGGTTGCGAGAAAGGTAGAGTCAAAACCATTTAATACGTTCATTATTTTAATGCAAAACTGATTTTTTTAATGTATTTAACCATAAAAATTATCAACAAAATATATAGATCACCATGTAAAGTATAAGGAAAACACAAATTAGATATTCAGATATCGTAATATTTTCATCTAATTCTTTTTTTTGGTCACATGCATGCGAAAAAAAAAATCTAGATTCATATAAACTAAAAACGAAAGAAAAACAAATAGAGGATATAGATGCATGTTTTTAATTTACTGTTTTTTAAGCAAAAAATTGAAGATCTACAAAATTTTCATACTCATGAACTAATATAATCATATACTCATGAACTAATATGAACTACACCTGTAATTCGTTTCTTCAATTCTTCATCAATGGCAATGAACTTTTTTTCCGGTTTGCATAAAAATTTCCGAAATTGAACTCCCCAATTTATAAATCCCCTTTTCGGATGATCTTAAAACTTTCTGCTGTCTTCTTTGTTAATCGAATTTATTTTTGTTGTGTAAATAGCTTTAAAAAAATCTAGAAAATATAGAAGAGAAGGAAAGTTGCCATTTTTTATGAGAATATGTTCATGCATGTTCGAGATGTTGGAAATGAATCTTCGAGATAAATTAGAGAGAGAGAGAGAGAGAGAGAGAGAGAGAGAGGGAATATGAACGGCCAAATGAATGAGAAAATGTTTGGTTTGGTGCATTTGGTTTTGATGGAATTATATATATACTTAGGTTTTTAATGTTTGTGTTAGGTAGTATTAGGTAGTATAAATAGAGTATTATAGTAAATAATTATGTATAATGGAAATGGAAATGTATCTTGGGCTTTATAATTAAAGAGATATATATAATATATAATTATATATATATATATATTATATATATTATATATATATATATATTATATATATATTATATATAATATATATATAATATATATATATATATATAATTGTGTATTTATATTTGGCTTGGAAATCTTATTATAGTAAATATTATGTTTAGGTGTAAATGTATAATGCGCTTTAAAAACAAGTTATATTATTATAAGGCCACATTAAATAAATCACTTTATGCCTAAATAAATAATTGTCGTCGCAACTATTTATAAATCATTGTTATACGTCATAAAATTTTTTTTAATAGTTACACTGATATAAGTTATATGTAGGTTAACATATGTTTAGGTATTTAAGATTTAGCTTAGGTAATATTAGGTAGTATATCAAGAGTATCATATTACGGTTATGTTTACATGGAAATGTATAATGGGCTTTAAAGGAAGTATATATATATATATATATATCTATATTGGGCTTGGAAATCATACTATGTATTTACAAATTTTTTATAGAATATAGAAATGTCATGTCCTTCTCATTAAGCATTCTAAACATATTTCATTCGTAAGTGTTATTTTATGTAAACTAATCAATTTGTTATTATCATCCATTCAATATTGTTTCATATACATATTTAAAAAATTGTTAATTCATGCTAAATTTATATTATTTAATTTGTAAATTAACAATATAAATGACTGAATGTTTATGTTATTGAGCAAACGTGGAATTTCAAAGTTCGCTTTTAGTATACTACACCTTAATTCTTATATGTTAACTATTTTAATTTGCTTATTGTTATACTTTGACAAGAACAACTTACTATAACATAAGTAGAATTATAACATTAATTTCATTGAACGTACATATGAATACAAAACCATCTAAATATACGTACAAATTTTGGATTTTAACGTGGAAAACATTTCTTATTTTAGTTACCACTCATCCACTCAATCAACTGTTATCAAAAGAAGCTCAACAAAAATATGCAAGACAAAAGAGGAAGTTTATTATGTTAGAAAAGCGTGCAAGATTTACGCGTAACTCTGCTCCTATACGATCACGAAATTTAATGGCCACGACAACCAACTTACCTCTTAACGGATCTTCATCAGGTATAAATTGCAATTAGATTAAGTAGTTAACACATATCATCCAACCATTTTGGACAATAATTAGTTATCCTTTTGTTTTTATATATGCAACTAACATGTTTATTGTCTTCCCATTATAAGCGTTTTCCTCAACTTATGGATTATCTCCTTTATCGTCGACAATTACAAACTTCTCTACTAATTCGTACGTAACTCCGATTCCTAATGGTGAGTGTATATAATTTCTTTTACTTTGAAACCGTATTACTTGCAAGATAGTAATGTAACATTATTCTTAATGCAGTATTTTCGACAAGTCTACCATCTTCAAGTTCACAAGATATTAGTTGTGATGTGCACGTGACAACTCAATCTCCATTAAGTGCTATAACACAAATTAGTATCGGTTTGTTTATACTAAATTATTAACTTTTTGATTGTTAATTTGTCTAATAATGTTACTGTATAAACAATCTATTGATATTTTGTGAAATTATGTGCGTTAGATAAAGAACATGCATCAAAGATAGCAAGGCACCAACGAAAACTTATAATTGAAGAGAAACGAAGTTCTGGTAATAAATAAAACTATTATAAATATGCCATGTTTATACTACGGTTATTTCACCAAATACCCCTGACAAATCAAAAACTTCACAATATACCCTCAATGTTTCAACAATTCACCATATACCCCTGACTTTTCAAAACTGTGCACCAGATGCCCTTTTTCTAACGGATGTTAAGTGACCGTTAGCTTTATTTACGATATTGCCACCATTAACTACTAACCCTAAGATCCTAATACCCTAAACATAATTCTAACCCTAATTATAACCCTAACCCTAAACCCTAACACACCCATAACCCTAAGCCCATGACAGCCCAGCCCCACCCTCCCCCCTCCCATCCACCTCAGCCCCCACCCCTCCTCCTCCACTCCACTCCACCGCCACAGCCCCCACCCCTCCTCCTCCACTCCACTCCACCGCCACAGCCCCCTCCCCTCCCCTCCCCTCCCCGTAGATTTCCTACTCCACCGCCGCTGCCCCTCCTCACCCCTCGCCGCCGATTTCCTCCTCCTCCTTCCCGTCGATTTCCTCCTCCTCATCCCTGCCGATTTCCTCCTCTCCCCTTCCCCGTCGAGACAGCATCCCCACAGACCCCAACCCTTCCCCTCCCCTCCACCGTCGCAGGCGTCGCAGCCCCTCCCCTTACCCGTCAATTTCCTCCTCCCCTTCCCCGTCGACACAACGGCACGAGACACAACCATGGCAAAGCAGCGACCCAGGAGAGAGAGCGAGGAAGTAAAGCTCCAGCGAGCTAAGCGCAGGCGACGGGGAAGGGAAAATCGATGGGGAAGGGGAGGGGAAATCGACGGGGAAGGGAGGGGAAATCGACGGGGAAGGCAGGGGAAATCGACAGGAGGAGTAACAGTTGGGGCAGTGGCAGTGGAGGGGTGGGGGAGGGGCTGCGGCGGGGAGTTGAGGGGAGGGGAGGGTTGGCTACTGCGGCAGAGGGAGGGGAGGGGGAGGGGTTGGAGGCTGCGGTAGAGGGCAGGGAGGGGGAGGGGTGGGGGGGATGGTGGAGGGGGAGGGGAAGGGGAGGGGGTTGGGCTTAGGGTTAAGATTAGGGTTTAGATTTTAGGGTTAGTATTTAAATTAGGGTTAGGGATTAGGGTTTAAATTAGGGTTAGTGAATAATGATGGCAAAATTGTAAATAAAGCAAATGGCAACCTAACGTCCGTTAGAAAAAGGGTATTTGGTGCACAAAAATGAAAAGTCAGGGGTATATGGTGAATTGTTGAAACATTGAGGGTATATTGTGAATTTTTTGATTTGTCGGGGGTATTTGGTGAAATAACCGTTTATACTATTTCAGTTTGGCATAGTATGATCATAAATATATAAAACGTTGTGACCAACTGACATCACCTATTGTCGCTTGACATAGCGTCTACGTCATTTCCACTGTCAACGGAAGTTATACAACCAATGCGATTATGCAGTTCATTTAGATCAAAGACACGTGTAATCCGAAGTAGGCAAGTCTTGAATCGGTTTCAAAGAGAATCATTCCAGGTATGTTATAGTAACTGTTAATTAACTAATATAGCACAATAAATAGTATGTAGATAAGTTATACAATTAGTAAACTTGTGTGTTTATGCATTAAAAATTTAAATTTTGTGTACAGATGACAGTGATGGTGAAGGAAATGATATGGATGTTGACAATTATTCAAATTCTAATGCGCGAGTAGAAATAATTGATTCAGGTATAAATCCTGCAGTAAGGCATATAATAGTTTGGTATATTCTTTAAAAGACTAATTAAAGTTATAAGTTTTTTCTTTATTGTAGAAGGTTATTCAGATTTGGGAGATCCCACATGTGTTTGCGAGTTTTGTGGAGCACAAATGTGGTTTGGTGAACGAGTAAACAAACGGAATAAGAGCGGACGACCAAAGTTTGGGATGTGTTGCATGCAAGGAAAAGTACAATTACCTTTACTAAAGCGTCCACCCCAACTTTTGGAAGATCTATTGAAAAAGAGACATAGTAGAAGTGCGCACTTCCTTGAAAATATTAGAGGGTATAACATGATGTATTCGTTCACTTCTATGGGAGGTAATAATTGCACCAACTACCCATGGTCGTGGTCCATATACATACAAGATTGGAGGTCAAAATCATCACCTGATAGGCAGTTTGTTGCCGAACGATGGAGCACGTCCTAAATTCTCTCAATTATACATATATGACACTGAAGAAGAGATTAACAATAGGAAGAATGCGGCAAGGTATCGTGCTATTTTACTGCAAATATTTGAACATGTCATTTGTATTAAATGTAATATATATATCCTCATTCATAATAAAGCAATGCTAACGTTAAAACACACTATATTTCGTCAGTTCTAAAGACCCTAATAAATTTGAAGATCGTGTCGTTGCACAATTGAAGGATATGGTTGATCAACATAACCCATTGGCCAAGAGTTTTAGAATGGCTAGAGATCGTTTTGAATCAAACAACGGCGAAGACTTAAAACTTAGGCTAATTGGAAGAAGGGATTCTGATGGAAGGACTTATAACCTTCCAACAACATCTGAAGTGGCCGCTCTTATAGTTGGAGACATTGATACAGCAGATAAGAGGGAATATAGTAGTCCAAAGGAAAAATGGAAGATTAAGGCAGATATCTGAGCTTCACCCATCGTATTTACCGTTACAATATCCACTGATTTTCCCATATGGGGAAGATGGATATCGAGTAGATGTTATGCATAGAGACAAGACCGCATCAAGTAGTTCTACGAATAAAAGAGAACGACTTACTATGCGGAGGGTGTGGTTTGCATAAGAATGCAAGATCGTGAACATGAAGCCGATACTTTGTTATTTATGTCGTCGTTGTATCAACAATTTTTGGTTGACGGTTACACTATGATTGAGGCGGAGAGGCTCTCCTTTCTAAAGAATAACCAACAAAGTTTAAGATCAGATAATGTGAAGAATTTAAGAGGGGCTGTGGAAAGAGGTGATACAGAGGGATCTTCCAATGGTAGTCGCGTTGTTATACCACCGTCATTCACAGGTGGTCATAGCTACATGAGAGAGAACTATCAGGATGCAATGGCCATTTGTAGATGGTATGGTTATCCAGATTTGTTCATAACCTTTACGTGTAATGCTAATGGCCAGAAATAACAGATTCGTTCAAAAAAGGGGACTTAGACCCGAGGACAGACCGGATATCATCTGTCGAGTCTTTAAAATGAAGCTCGACCAATTGGTTAAAGACCTAAAGGAGAATGAGATATTTGGCCGAGTCAAAGCTGGTACGTATAAATAAATCCGGTATAATTATGTTGATTTCTACAGCTTTTTTCATCTTTAATATATATATAGATTGAATTACTTGAATTTCATACTATTTTACAAACAATTTACACAGTCAAGATTAGTTGGTCTACTTATAAAGTTGTTCAAATAATGATGCATACATATCTTCTTTTTTCTCCAGTTGTTTATACAGTTGAGTTTCAAAAGCGTGGCCTTCCCCATGCTCATATACTTCTTTTCCTGCACCCTGCTGACAAATATCCACAGGCAAGCGATATTGACAAGATTATATGCGCTGAGTTACCAGATCCAATTGAGGATCCGGATTTGTATGAGACTGTTACAGAAATGATGCTACATGGTCCATGTGGTCCCTCAAACACTAATGCACCTTGCATGGATCAAAATAAGTGTACAAAGCATTTTCCTAAAAGATTTATTGACGAAACAAAGGTTGATGAGGAAGGATATCCAGTTTATAGAAGAAGAGATAACGGAATCTCGGTTGAGAAGAACGGAGTGCATCTTGATAATAGGTTTGTTGTTCCTTATAATCCACAACTGCTTCGTAAGTATCGTGCTCATATAAACGTTGAATGGTGCAATCAATCCAGATCGATAAAGTATTTGTTCAAGTACATAAATAAGGGTTACGATAGAGTAACTATTGCTGCTTATCAGAACAAAAATAGCTGCGATGATCCACAAAAGATTGATGAGATTAAAATGTATTACGACTGCCGTTACATATCTGCTTGTGAGGCAGTGTGGAGGATATATGGATTTCCTATTCACTATCGAACCCCTCCTGTTGAGAGATTGAGTTTCCATCTACCTGAGGAGCAAACGGTCGTCTACACTGACCAGATGGACGTGGGAGATGTACTTGATAGACCTAATGTCGATAGCACAAAGTTTTTATCGTGGATGGAATGCAACCAAAAGTATGAAGAAGCAAGACAGTTGAGTTATGTAGAATTCCCACGAAATTTGTTTGGAAACAACCTACGCGAGAATGGACACCTAGGTCGAAAGGGTTCGCACTTGGCAGGGTATACCATGTCGCTCCAGGTTCTGGTGAGAAATACTATCTAAGAACGCTCCTTAATTTTGTAAAAGGCCCGACGTGCTACGAGGATATAAGAACGGTTGATGGTGTAGTGTATCCAACCTTCAAAGAAGCTTGCTACGCAAGGGGGCTGCTTGATGACGACAAGGAATACATAGACGCCATAACAGAGGCAAGCTTTAGAGAAACGGGGCATTATCTGCGAAATCTATTTTGCATGTTACTTATGTCTGGTAGCTTATCTAAACCAGAAGACATATGGGAAAAGACATGGCACCTACTCTCTGATGACATTCTATATAAACAACGTCGTATTCATAAAAACAAAGGTAAAAGTCGCAGTATTTTGCATACTTACTTTTTTTTCGCTCACTTGGATGTTTAATAATTGTGCAACGAAAAAAGGATCGCTATGACATAAATGAAGGCATCTAATATTAAATCTTCCCTATCGCATTGCAGATTTAACTCTAACGGATGAACAAATTCAAGCTTTTGCACTGGCAGATATTGAAGCTAAACTGCAAAGTAATGGAAGTAGCCTTCGAAAATTCAGTGAGATGCCTTTTCCAGATGAATTGGTCGTGTTTGAAGGTCAAAACAAGCTAATAGCGGTAATGGTTTTCAACGAAATAATGCACTCTGTTAATGGCCAATCAGGAGGTGTGTTTTTTGTATACGGATATGGAGGCACGGGTAAAACGTACATTTGGAGGACATTGTGTGCTGCAATTAGGAAGATGGGTGAAATTGTTTTGCCAGTAGCATCAAGTGGAATTGCGTCCCTACTTCTTCCAAAAGGCCGAACCGCCCATTCAAGGTTCGAGCTTCCACTCAATGTTTGTGAAAACTCCACGTGTGTAGCTATTAGGCCTGGTTCTGACTTAGCTGCATTGCTCATGAGAACAAAACTAATTATCTGGGGTGAAGCACCAATGATGCACAAATATTGCTTTGAAGCACTTGATAGGAGTTTAAAGGATATTATGCAAGCTGTTGATCGAGATAATTTGCATCGACCATTTGGAGGTAAAGTTGTTGTCTTTGGTGGTGATTTACGAAAGATTCTGCCTGTTATACCCAAGGGTACAAGGCAAGATATAGTATTTGCGACGTTAAACTCTTCGTTTCTATGGGATTCATATAAGGTTTTGAAGCTTACACGCAATATGAGACTTCAATCATGTTCTTCATCGTCTAGCGCTAATGAAATCAGGGACTTCTCATAATGGATACTGAGCGTTGGTGATGGCAGAGCTGGAGGGCCCAATGATGGAGAAGTCGATATTGAAATCACTGAAGATATTCTTATAGACGGTGGAGATGACCCCATATCATCCATTGTCGACAGCACATACCCTTCACTCACTGATCACCTTTGGGAAGCCAAATACTTCCAAGAAAGAGCAATTCTAGCTCCAACTAATGAAATAGTTGAGAAGGTAAATGATCATGTGTTGTCCACAATTCCAGGTGAAGAGAAAATTTACTTGAGTTGTGATGCAATTAGTAAAGATGAAGGGAACTTAGGGGCTCATGATATATATTCCACTGAATTCTTAAACACAATAAAGTGCTCGGGCTGCCAAATCATAGTATTAAGTTAAAAGTTGGTGCGCCTATCATGGTTGCTTCGTAATATTGATCAGACATCTGGATTGTGTAATGGCACGAGGCTGGTAGTGAAGCATTTAGGCAATCGAGTGATTGAAGCTACTGTCATTTCAGGGAGCAATGTTGGTGACAAGGTATTCATCCCACGAATGACACTAACACCGTCTGACTCAACAAAATTTCCTATCAGATTTCAAAGACGACAATTTCCTTTGACTGTGTGTTTTGCCATGACAATAAATAAAAGTCAAGGACAATCATTGTCGCACGTCGGTTGTATTTACCGAGGCCTGTTTTCAGTCATGGTCAGCTATATGTCGCTATTTCCCGAGTCACGAGCAAAAAAGGACTTAAAATTCTGATTTGTGATAAAGAGAATAATGTGTGCAAAACAACCACAAATGTTGTTTACAAGGAAGTGTTCCAAAATGTATAACTTCATACACATTTTTGTAATGTTTGTTAATATAACTTTTACTTATTCTTTCATTACAAAATTCGTTGTTTGCTATTGGTTTCATTGAAAAGTCTGTCTTATTAAGCAAATCACTTCCCGTGCATTTTTGCACGGGTCCCAAAACTAGTATTAATATATTAAAAGGCGTGCATAAATCAGGAACGGTGCCACATGGCGCTCTCTCTGAGGAGTTTTAGTTCATGTAATCCATGTACAATAAAAAAATTAGAAATTGCATAGTATAGGTTTTGATCCCGTGACCTCAAGTTCAATGTACTAAAGTTTTAACCACTAGACCAAGTTTTATTTAGTGATATCATATCAAAGTACAATACTAATAAATGAAAATTTTCTTACCCGGAGCATAGCCCGGGCCTAATAACTAGTTAATATTATTATAAGTCGATCAATAATATTTAATATTTATATGAAAGTATATGAGGAACAACTTTATAAAAACTATCTTCTCCAAAATTGTGAAAAAATATCTTTATCTTATATTTTGGTGGCAAATACATACTTATTTTATAAATTTAAGGATTTGAATGCAACATGATTAACTGACTCAAGATGAAGTCCCGCGTATTAGAAGAATTATGAGGGCAACTTAGTTGTTAGCGTTGTTTATATTTTTTTTCAATAAATTAGTATAAGTCCTTGTGGATCTGTACTAATAAGTATTTTATGGGCTAGAATTAATAGGTGCTTATGACTCTTAGTTTATTAAATTATTTGAAAAATTAATCTAGCTATTTATAATTTATTGTACGAAAAATTACACCATATATGTCAAGTTTGGGGTGTCCTCCCATAATAATCCCAAATTCGATTTATTATGAGTTATCACGAGTTTGTGGATACATTTTCCATGTTGAGCTAATTGAAAGTTGATCAATTCAACATGTAAAAAGAAAAGGCATATGTCAAACTCTAACTGACAATAGTAGTATAGTGGAGTTGATGAAGAAAGCGAAGAAGTGGTGGTACCTTGGAAAAATATAATCATGAAAAGAGGAACAGAAGTAGTTATATTATCATTGAGACAGTTGATGAAGAAAATCCAAGAAATCACTAAAAGAGGAAGAAGAACGAGAGCCCTCCGCCTCCTCTCCACCCGAAAAGAGCAAATTGTAACATGTTGAAACGGTAGTAAGTCACATATTAGTAAGCTATAAATCAAAATTTGGCTTAATAATAGGAAGACGCCTATAACTTAGGATTTTTAATATCAATTTTCCTTTGTATTTATATAGGTATTCAAGCCAAGGGATATTTTAAAGGTAATGATGTAACTCATGTAAGGAAAAAACAAAATTAATGGGTAAGGACGGAGAAGGAGCATGTTTAGATCTCAACTCAAACAATGTTCTGATTTAGCATTTATAGGCCAGATAGACTAGGGGGAAAGGTAAGGGAAACACTATCCCCAAGTACCATAGTTAGAAGGATGCTAAGTACACCAAGCAAGAATTAGACAAAATGTGATTTCTTTGGTCATAATTAAGACTTAGTTGTCTTTATACTAAATCAATAATAAGTTTTTATGTGTTGAACAATCATATGGTTAATGATTTGACGAAGTTGATGCTATTGGAATATAAAATGTTATTAGTTTTAATTAGGCATATATATTTGCATATAAGTAATTAAGAACAATGAAATGGAACACATTTATGAACTTATTGAGACTTATTCAAACACAATTTTGTAAAAATAAATTTAAGTAAATGGATAAATCATTAAATTTGCTCTTAAGATGCATTCTTTTTACATTATTTTTGTTGAAATATCTAAACTAATTTTATTGGCATCTATTTAACTTAAGTCTTAAATTCACCTTATAATATATGATGTTAAATTAGTTCCGTTTTGAAAAAATTAGTTCGATTCAGTTTTAATTAGTAAACAATACTAGGAAAAACAATAATAAAAAAAAGTAAAATTAAGTTTAATTTATTAATGTGGGAGGAATAAAAAAAATGGAAAATGACTTTTTCAGTAGTTCGTTTGTAACTTCCTACAAAATTGCATTCTAAAGGAACTATTATTTTCGAGAACTGTAAAAACATAATTTGGTTGATTATCATCTACTCAATTTTCTTTTTCCTGGAAAATGGTAAGAAGAAATTTGTCACTAGACCAAATAATCTCTTAGGACAATCCGACGCAATCAAGAAAATTAGATGATGCCCCTTAAGAATAAGGGAAATACTAGCTCTGGGAGTACGCCTTAATAGAAATTGATATCACAACCTTGATGTCATGAAAAACAATCCTTACAAACAATTGAAAAGTAGATACTATCGTATTTGGTTTGGTTTTGTAAGAACTAAGAACAATGACAATCAAGTCTAAGTATAATTTGGTGAATTACAATACTTCACACCTCTTTATCTCTATTATATAAGGGAAGGGGGAGTAATGATGTCCTCTTTTGAAATGCCAATTTTGCCCCCTTCTCTTTCTAAATTACAAAATAGTGTTTGTATTTTTGACTTTGCTAAATTTAAGAGCTGGATATATTTGGCAAACTGTATTCCTCCTTTTTTTCCCTCAAAAAGAAGTTACGATATCCAATTCCCACAGCTACAATCAAGAAAAAAAATATTTTGTGCCATATATCATACAGGTTGCGCGGATTCGATTATGGGCTTATAACTACACAATACTACAATCTAATAAATTTTTTATAACTCAGAAGAGAAGCTCCTCACAAAAGAGTGAAAAAACTAAAATAAATTTAAAACGCTAATAACTTAATAGGTCATGATTAGATTAACAATATTCGCGCATTTCTAGAATATTATTATGTTCGCAATGACATTTTCCGAAATCTACAATGATATATAATTTTTTTTTCTAAAATGTTCAAAATTTGACTTTTATGCTGAAGAAAATCGAGTTTCTGTTTCGAAAAAAATTCAAGCACGCAGCGCGTGCAAAAAATTCTAGTTTGTTATTTAAACCAGTTGGTCTTGTAAGAGACCGCTTATATTTAGTTTAAAATTAGGCACGGTCCAAGTTCAATATTAAGAAGAGAACATGACACATTTTTTAATATAATGACTAGTTTAATCTATTTAGGGACCATTTTAATTTATTTCGTGATCAATTTAATCTATTCAGTAATGACATTCTCTAACTCATTCAGTAACTAGCTTAATCCATTTAGTGACTAGTTTAATCCGTTCGATAAGACTGTCGAGTTATTTTTTGAAATTGGTTGTTTTAGTTCGAAGAAAACAAGGAATGAGAAGAGAAGGGATGACTAGGATAGTGTTGGGTTAGAGTAAAATGGAATGAACTTGTTAGAAAAATTCAGTATTAGGTTCGTCTAATTTTTTTTTTTTTTGAAAAAGAAATTTCATTAATTGAAGGCCAAACGGCATCTACGATAGATATTAAAGAAAAACAAGATACAATTAAACAAGATTAAATCAAATTCGTCTTCGAAGAAACTATAATGAACCAGATCGAGTAATATAATGCAGCCCCCTTGTATTGGCTGAATCAAACAGCTATTGATGAGGAAGTCTATCATTCTGACATAGTTTGGGAAGATCATTCTTGATCGAGCAATGTTAACCGCATCCGAGATTCCAATATTTTCATGTTGAGTCTTGAACTTCAACCAATAAGAACAGTTTCTCATACCTAAAAACAAAAAAACCACACTCACAACTCCTATAGGGGAGAAGGAGATCTCTACAACAGAGACTAAAAACCCCAGAACAGGGTTTAAAGAAATCTCATAAAGAAATACTAATTTATTCAACAAAACAAGAAAATAAACTAAAAACTGAAAATAAAGGGAAAAGGGGCTTACCATGGATGAAATCATCAATGTCAACCCCTAACTGATGAAGAAGGAGTAGGGGAGGCTAGGGTTCTAGAGAGAAAAAGAGAGAGGGGGAGGCTAGAGGTTCGTCTAATTTTATGTTAAAATTAGACTACCTATTATAATATTTTTATGCTCTTTCTATATAACCAAACAAATAGTTGACTGGTAAAAATTGTTTGTATTTGGTTAGGTTGTGTAGGATAAGAACAATGAAAAATCAATCCTAAATATACTTGATGGTTTAGACCACCTAACATCCAAAAATACCATGACAAAAATGAGATGTACTGTACTTGGTAATTACTATTGCTTTAACCTTAATCATATATTATTCCTTCTTAATTTGTCACATCATAGTTCTTTCCCAACTAATGCAATACAAAAAGGCACTTGTGAAAAAGTTCCTATCCATGTGAGAAAATACTAGAAAGAAGCAACTCGAAGAAAAAAAGATTTTGGTTCTTCTGCAACTGGGATAACAAAGAAATGTAAGAGGAAAGAATATTAATTTCAATAAAAAAAAAAAAAAAAATTTGTAGAAACATAAAAAGTTGTGGTTGCAATTTGCCTATCAATTTTCTCTGTATGCCCACTCAAGTAAGAGTAGTAACCTATCCTCAACCTTCATCAACCTGGCCTATAACCCATTTTCTCTCTCCTCTCTCCATGTGGAGTGACCCTTGAATTATAGTACTATTGCTTTCATGTTTTAAGCCCCCCAAAATCATATAACCATAATTTTCAACTCTCAAACATCTTGATTAGGAAATTATTCAATCATTTTTCTACATCAAACAAAAAAAAAACCCACCTAATTATATAATAAATACCATCCTAAATTCAGCATACATACCAAAAAAGTCTTCAATTATTACATATCATTAATAACTATATTTTTATATATTATGCTCATATTTGATAAAAATCAGAGATAAAGTAAATATTTTTCTGACAACAACAAAAAAAAATGGAAGGAAATGGGTGTAGTATAGTTTGGTTTAGAAGGGATCTGAGGGTTGAAGATAATCCAGCACTTGCAGCAGGAGTAAGAGCAGGTGCAGTAATTTGTGTATTTATATGGGCACCTGAAGAAGAAGGTCATTATTATCCAGGAAGAGTTTCAAGGTGGTGGCTTAAAAATAGTTTAGCTCAACTTGATTCATCTTTGCGCAGTCTTGGTACTTGTCTTATCACCAAGAGATCTACTGATAGTGTTTCATCTCTTCTTGAGGTTGTTAAGTCAACTGGTGCATCTCAGATCCTGTTTAATCATTTATATGGTATAATTCTTGATTAGTTTTTCTTTGTTTTGGTACATGGGTTTTGTTTAATATTGTGTTTTTAATGATGGGTTATGTTGGAATTTTGATCTTTTTGGTACATGGGTTTTGTTTAATATTGTGTTTTTAATGATGGGTTATGTTGGAATTTTGATCTTTTTGGATTTGTTTATTGATTTTGAGACATGGATTTTGTCAATTGTTTAAAAATAAAATTGGGTTTTTTTTGCCTTCTAGGTAGTCTCTTGATATGGAGTATTAAAGTAATTAATTGGAAGTATGTGATGAGGGTTTTTTTAGTTTACTATATGTGGTGATTTGAAGCTTGTTGTTTTAGTGAGCATGCAATTTCTGTATTGAGTAGGATTGTTTACCAAAAAGAATTGGCAACTTTTTGTGCTTTGTGCCTTTGTGGTAGTACTTTTTTTACTCTTTTGGGGTATTTGTTTAATCTTGGTAATACTATGACTTTGGAGGAAATCTTTTGATGTTAAAGAAAAATTGCCCTCACATGCAAATTTTTGTATTAGCAAGGGATTGTACACAGCTACTGCAAGCTGCAGCTCATACCAGTGAATGCTGGTACTTTTGCTCAAGCCTACTGCTGCTTAGTGCTTACTTGTGAAGCTGAGTTCAACAGTTGCCTTTATCTGTGGAATATAATAGGATGTGTATGGAAGACAATTTTTGAAGCTTATCTTCATGTAAATGGAAAACTTTTGATGTTTTAGCTTGATTTTTGTTGTATACATATTTACGAAAGTGATTATGTCTAAAATTTGCAACTTTATCGATTTTTTTATGTAGAAGAAATTACAAACTTCATCTTTCACTTGAGCAGGTTTCGTTTTAAGCAGTTGTACTAGTAGCTAGATGCAGCAAGTTAACATAATTCACATTAGTTCGACTGTGACATTGTATGTAGCTCATTTTCATTTAGCATGTTTCTTTTGACAGGCTTAACTAACTGCATTCGCCGTTTTGCATTTTGTCTGCAAAATTTTCAGATCCTCTGTCACTTGTTAGAGATCACCGTGCAAAGGAAGTTTTAACAGCAAATGGTGTATCAGTGCGGTCCTTTAATGCAGATTTGCTGTATGAACCTTGGGAAGTTGTGGATGAAAGAGGCCAACCATTTACTACCTTTACTTCTTTCTGGGAAAAATGCCTTGGCATGCCTTTTGATCCTGACGCTCCACTTCTTCCTCCTAAGAGGATAATCTCTGGTTAGTTTTCATCAATATTCCAGTATTTAGAGTTGAAATATTTATAATAGTTGATCTGTCAAGTAAATCTCATGCTGGGCTTTTTTTAGGAGATGTGTCAAAGTGTCCATCAGACACATTGGTGTTTGAAGATGAATCGGAGAGGGGAAGCAATGCTTTACTTGCTCGAGCATGGTCACCTGGCTGGAGCAATGCTGATAAGGCTCTCACCACTTTCATCAATGGAGCATTGATCGAGTACGCAAAGAATCGTAGAAAGGCAGATAGTGCGACAACCTCCTTTCTCTCTCCTCATTTGCATTTTGGAGAGGTCAGTGTACGAAAGGCCTTCCACCTAGTGCGCATTAAGCAGGTCTCATGGGCAAATGAAGGGAACACAGCTGGTGATGAGAGTTGCAATTTGTTTCTCAAATCTATTGGTTTGAGAGAATATTCAAGGTATATGAGCTTCAACCATCCATATAGCCACGAAAGACCTTTACTTGGGCACCTCAAGTTCTTCCCTTGGGTGGTAGACGAAGGCTATTTCAAGGCATGGAGACAAGGTAGAACAGGCTATCCTTTGGTTGATGCTGGCATGAGAGAGTTATGGGCAACTGGCTGGCTACATGATAGGATACGAGTTGTTGTCTCCAGCTTCTTTGTTAAGGTTCTGCAACTTCCATGGAGGTGGGGTATGAAATACTTCTGGGATACCCTTTTGGATGCAGATCTCGAAAGTGACGCCCTTGGGTGGCAATATATTACGGGTACTCTCCCTGATGCCCGTGAGTTTGACAGAATTGATAATCCTCAGGTATTTATTCATCTTTAATATTTAGCTATGATTTAGACATCAGTTTTTAGATGTTTCTTTCATTTCGTTTCATCTCAATCAGTTGATTGCTGAAGGGAGAATTCAAACGAGAGCTTCCTTCTGCTATTATCTAGCATTAAATAAATTAGATAAGACCGTAATAGATTACTACCATTTTGGGTTGACGATAGTATGAAAATGATCACTCTTCATTGTAAGGACAATTTCCATTTAGCATGGGAGACAACATATTGAAGAAGGTAAGTGTTCTCTTCTTTTCCCCTCTCCAGCTTATTATGTGTTCTAATTTCTGAGTTCTGACAAAATGAAGAATTTCATCTCAGCTTCTTTTTCCTGTCATACACTACTATCTCTTTGACCAAAAGTAAGCTCTAACAGATTAGGATTTCTTTCATCCTGTAATGAGGTTTTTTAATCTGAATATCGTATGATTTACTGATTTAGTCTTGTCTGAACATTTCTGATCTGGTTTCAATCTTTTTGGATGTGGCAAGTTTCATATTAAAACATCTTTTAGCCTGAAACTTTCTAGTCTGATCTTTCCAGTCTCATCTGATTGTAACAAGAATAAGTAAAAAGTTGTTGAAATAAATTGAAGAAAACATACCTAAACCTTAAAATTGATGTTTGGGGGGGGGGGGGGAAGCGTTCTGCTATGTTTGTTCTATTAATGAACATCACCTCCTTTGTGAGTATATAACCTTAATCTTTCTGTCTCTTTCTCTAGTTTGAAGGCTACAAATTTGATCCTAATGGAGAATATGTAAGGCGCTGGCTCCCTGAACTAGCAAGGCTACCGACTGAATGGATCCATCATCCATGGGATACTCCGGAATCTGTACTACAAGCTGCAGGGGTAGAGTTGGGATCGAATTACCCTCTTCCCATTGTAGAAATTGATGCAGCAAAAGCAAGACTTCAAGAAGCACTCACAAGGATGTGGGAGCTGGAAGCAGCTCACAGGGCTGCTGTTGAAAATGGGACAGAAGAAGGGCTCGGTGATTCTGCAGAAACAGATCCCATTGAATTTCCACAAGATTTACAAATGGATATTGATCGTGAACCAGTGAGAATTAATAACCATAGTGTGATTAACCGACGTCATGAGGACCAGATGGTCCCAAGCATCACCTCAACCTTGTTTAGGGTTGAAGATTATGAAACTTCTTCAGATGTTCAGCAACAATCAGTGGAACAGGGAAGAGCAGAGGTTCCAAGAAATCTGAATGGACATCAGGAACGAGAGCCACTAAACCAAGGAGCTTTACTTGCTCAGCGAAGAAATAATGCCATTGCTCCACCACAGGTTAACATCACATTTGGGCTGCAGAATATAGAAATAGAGGAGTCTACAGCTGATTCAAGTTCTATTAGTGGTGGTAGCCGAAGTAGTGGGGTGGTTCCTGTTTGGTCTCCCTCAAGTTCTACCTTTGCAGATCAGTATCTAAATGATGAAACAGCAATAGGACCCAATTCCTCATTCTTGCAGAGGCATCCACAGTCTCACGAATTGGTGAATTGGAGACGACTTTCTCAAACCGGGTAAGCCCTTTACTTTGAAGTCTGGGATAATGTCAAAACCAGTTTATCCAGAAACATGTCGGTGCCATGCCTGATTCTGGTGTTTTAGGCACCAATATAACCATTCAACCGGATCCTTGTTCATTGAGTGAACAAGTTCATTTGGAAGTTAGGCTTTAGCCAAAACGATTTTCTCTTTATCCCTACCTTGGTATGAAAACAGCAGACATATTGTTATGGAGAGAGTGAATCTGAATCATATATGGATCTTTGAGTATGAAATATGTGTCATATTATCACCTTCTATTTCAAACTACCATAAACTAGCATCACTCCCTCTCCGAAGTGGTCGAATTTAGGCTCAAAAGTTAAATGAGTTACTGTGAGAACTAGACCAATCCCGCTTAAAATTAATGTGCTAACCTGTTGGATATGTTTTTTTTTATAGCAATGTGGCAAAAAGGATAACCTTTTTATACAAACAATCTGATGTGAAAACTGGTGATCAATGTTCACTCATTTATAAATCATGCTTATGCATTATTTGATTATAGGACATTGCTGGAAAAGAAACATGGAATACAGTAAATGGAAAATAAGGATTAGGAGAAGGTTGTTAAGGTTGCAGTTACTTTAAGTTCTAACATTTTGATTACTGATTAAATTTGTAGAAACTCTTCTAAAATACCCTGTTATTGACAGTTGAGATGATTTTGGGGAGAACGCCCGAAGATAGAATACTGTATATCCTGATACTAAAGACAAGTCATATGGGAGCGAGGACTTGTTATGTTTCTGCACATCCCATTTATCAGCTGAAAGCAGACATCGTCCTGATGTCATGAAATTTGAAAGGTCGATTCATATCTGCAGCTATGCATAATGCCATTCTGGTTTATTGATATCGACACTTCTGCTTATGAGTTATGCCATTGTAGCTTGTACCATTATAGTGTGTAGTTTTGCTGTATAGTTGTAGTGTCCTTTGCGAAGGGAGAGAAGAGTCGAGTTGTTACAGGGATGTGTAGCCTCGAATAAGTCCCATGCTTGTCCAATTTCATTATGTGAAATATATTTGCTACTATCGTCAGTAATGGTGTTTATGGTGCTTGGTCCTCTCATCTCTTGTGCAGCATCACTTCTATTACCTGATTTTGAAGTTGCTTTTGCAGATATTACACTATGCTTGTGTGCTTTAGCTCAACTTTAATGAGAAACTCATAATTTACAACTGTTATATTTATAGCTCATCGACTTTAATGTCAATGAGGTGATTACTCTCCAGGGAAAAAGGAAAAAATTGTAGTTTGTGTGTATCTTTTGCCTTTGAAGAAGGTTACCTATGCTCTTCGTTGAATCCCCCTCAAAAGAAATGCTCTTTCATTAAATGAACAATAGAGAGGAAAAGAGGATTTTTATCCTACATATGTGTTTTTCTCAGATTATCATAAACATCTACATAAGATTTTTCCTGACAAATATTTGTTACCATTTAGCTATGTTTTTCTTTTCACTTTTATGATTCCAGAGTCACATATGAACCGAAAATGCCAAGATAGCGTGCTACCCAAGTTGAGATAAGTGTAGTACTTGCAGAATTTCAGGGAAGCATCATTAATTGGCTTTCAGAATCGATTCTAGATAACTCAACTACTGGTGAACCAATTGCATTGCTTTGTCATTAAGCATCACTGTAACAGTAATTGTAAATCTCTCTGTCTTTGTTTTTTCTAGAATGCGGTTTTTGGCTATATTGTAGGAGGTGTGTACATGCAAATTTTTTAGGTAATTTCGTGAGCTCCTAGAATTATATGCTTTTAAGTATGATTCTTTGCATATTTGTCATGTAAGCAAAATTTAAAAGGAAAAATTGATTTTATCAGTCCCAACTATGGACGCTCTGATAAAAACAGTCCCAACTTTAATTTATTATTGTTCAGTCCCAATTTTTGGGGGTATTTTACAATAACGGTCCAGGTTAACCAGTAACCGGTTGAAGAGGTCAATTTTTTTTCAACAATTTTAACATTTTTTTTTTATTGTTTTAACTCATCTTTTTCTCTCCTTCCTCCCCTTCCCCCTCCCTTGCCACCTCCCTTCCCCTGCTCTAACCCCCTCTCTCTCTCCCCTAACCCACCACCCTTAACAACCCCAGCCCCAGCACTCCCTCCCCCTCCCCGCCAGTCGCGCCGCCCCCCTCCCCTTCCCCGCCAGATGCGCCGCCCCTCCCCTTCCCCGCCGGTCGCGTAACCCCCCTCCTCGTCCCTTCGTGCACAGTCGGTTATTTTTTTTTGGCGTTTCAGAGGGTGTTTGCGACGTTTGCGGGGGAATGGAAGGGGAGAGGGTTTAGCGGCGTTTGCGGGGGAAGGGGAGGGGGTTTAGCGGTGTTTGCGGGGGAAGGGCAGGGGGTTAGCGGCATTTGCGGGGGAAGGGGAGGGGAGGAGAAGGGAAGGGGAGGGGGTTGTGCGGCGGTTGCAGAAGAAGGGGAGGGGGCTGCGGGGGGTGGGGAGAGGGGGTGGGAGTGTTGCGGTAGTTGTAGGGGAAGGGGAGGGGGCTGCGGGGGGTGCGGCAGTTGCAGGGGAGGGGACTGCGGGGGTGGGGGAGGGTGGTGGCTGCAGAGGAGGGAGCTGGTGGACTGGTGTTGGTGGTTTTGAGGGAGGGGGTTGGTGGGGCTGGTGGGGTCGGGGTTGGTGGTGGGGTGGTGGGCTGGGGGCTGGGGTTGTTAGGGGGTGGGGGGAGCAGTGAAGAGAGGAGAGAGGAAAGAGGAAGAAGAAGATAGAAAAAAAAGGGAATTGTTTTTTTGGCAAGTTTACCTGCTACAGCAGGTTAGAAACCTGCTGGGACTGGTATTGTAAAATACCCTCTAAAGTTGGGACTGAACATTAAAAAACAATAGTTGGGACTGTTTTAGTCAGGGCGCTCATAGTTGGGACTGATAAAATCAATTTTTCCAATTTAAAATGTGTAATTATGAGATATCTCTATTATATAAAGGAAGGAGGAGCTATGACGTTTCTTAATAAATTTACTTAATTAGCCCTTAGTAATTAGTAAATCACAACTACTCTATCAAAAAAATGAAAGAAAATCAATTTCAAATATTTCATTTTTTTTTTTGAGGGAAAAAATATTCCATTTGGTACCATTGTACTTTTGGCTTTTTCATTTGGTACCACTATTTTTCAGATATTCTACATGGTACCACTATAATTTGATTTTATTCTCTATTGTAGCATTCAACTAAGCAATGTGTTAATTTAAGTTAGAATAGACTAGAGTTTTACTTCGATTTACATGTTTTAATTTGGGTTAAGGTTTTAGTAATCATTTTAGTCGTTAAGATCAAAGTTGAGGTCATATTTGACAACAAAAAGACATAGAATATTATGATCATTTTTATGAAAATTTTGACTGAAAAATAGAGCTTTAAAGGTTAAAATGATACCCTAAAATCTTAATTTATTAAATTTTTGCAACTGCAAATAGAAACATGCAAACCCAAACAAAATTGTATTCTTGTTCAACCATTAACTAACATTTTACTAAAAAAATGGTATGATAAAGATTAATATTAAACTAGAGTGGTATCATGTGAAATTTTAAAATAACAGTGGTACCAAATGAAAAAGCCAAAAATTCAATAGTACCAAATGGAATATCCCAAAATTATATCAATCAAATATTTGATCAATCAATACACAATCAAGTAGTAAATCAAAAAGGAAAATATAATCAATTAACAAAGTGAAATGATTTAATTAAACAAAATACTTTGTTTAAAAATATAAGAAATACCTAATAAATCTGTGAAACATTCTTTTATTGCTCATCAGTTTTAATTTTAAAAATCTTAAAGAAAGTATAAATAAAATAAATAATAAAAGACGGATATGGTTAGGGGATATAGACTTAATCAGCAAAATTAGCTAGTCCAAAAACATATCTCATGTTTAAATTTTACCTTTGTTAGTATAAAATATGTGAGAGAGAGCTTCAGAAGTGGAGGAGGTTGTTGTATGTTAATAGTGAACATTAATTATATGGACTTTATGGAGTACTTATGTTGCACATCGTAAAAGAGTAACATTTAGGTATTATTTATTGTTAGGTACAAGAGTGTAGCGGAAACGAAGTAAGATTGAGAAATTTATAAGAAAATAATGTAAAAAAAAGCAATAAGGGACACACAATATTTAACGTGGGAAAAACCCTCTTGAATGAGGTAAAAAATCCACGGCGGTTTTTGGCTATATTGTAGGAGGTGTGTACACGGAAATTTTTAGGTACTTTCGTGAGCTCTTAGAATTATATGCTTTTAAGTATGATTCTTTGCATATTTGTCATGTAAGCAAAATTTAAAATGTGTAATTATGAGATATCTCTATTATATAAAGGAAGGAGGAGCTATGGCGTCTCTCAATAAAAAATTTACTTAATTAGCCCTTAGTAATTAGTAAATCAACTACTCTATCAAAAAAATGAAAGAAAATCAAATTCAAATATTCCATTTGGTACCATTGTACTTTTGGCTTTTTCATTTGGTACCACTATTTTTCAGATATTCTACATGGTACCACTATAATTTGATTTTATTCTCTATTGTAGCATTCAACTAAGTAATGTGTTAATTTAAGTTAGAATAGACTAGAGTTTTACTTTGATTTACATGTTTTAATTTGGGTTAAGGTTTTAGTAATCGTTTTAGTCGTTAAGGTTAAAGTTGAGGTCATATTTGACAACAAAAAGACATAGAATATTATGATCATTTTTATGAAAATTTTGACTGAAAAATAGAGCTTTAAAGGTTAAAACGATACTCTAAAATCTTAATTTATTAAATTTTTGCAACTGCAAATAGAAACATGCAAACCCAAACAAAACTGTATTCTTGTTCAACCATTTACTAACATTTACTTAAAAATTGGTATGATAAAGATTAATATTAAACTAGAGTGGTATCATGTGAAATTTTAAAATAACAGTGGTACCAAATGAAAAAGCCAAAAATTCAATGGTACCAAATGGAATATCCCAAAATTATATCAATCAAATATTTGATCAATCAATACACAATCAAGTAGTAAATCAAAAAGGAAAATATAATCAATTAACAAAGTGAAATGATTTAATTAAACAAAATACTTTGTTGATAAAAGTATAAGAAATACCTAATAAATCTGTGTTTTATTGCTCATCAGTTTTAATTTTTAAAATCTTAAAGAAAGTATAAATAAAATAAATAATAAAAGACGGATATGGTTAGGGGATATAGGCTTAATCAGCAAAATTAGCTAGTCCAAAAACATGTCTGATGTTTAAATTTTACCTTTGTTAGTATAAAATATGTGAGAGGGAGCTTGAGAAGTGGAGGAGGTTGTTGTATGTTAATAGGTGAACATTACTTATATGGACTTTATGGAGTACTTATGTTACACATCGTAAAAGAGTAACATTTAGGTATTATTTGTTGTTAGGTACAAGAGTGTAGCGGAAACGTAGTAAGATTGAGAAATTTATAAGAAAATAATGTAAAAAAAGCAATAAGGGACACACAATATTTAACGTGGGAAAAACCCTCTTGAATGAGGTAAAAAATCCACGGACGATGAGCGCCAAAATCCACTATATAAAAATTATGAGAATACAAGTACCCCAAATTAATAGGGTAAAGATAACATAACAACTCTCACAATCTTTAGTTACAAACTCACAAAGGATAAAAAATTAGAGTGAATAGTGGAGTAGGAGATTGTGTGTCTAAGAAAATGTGGATGCTTGTTGTGGATGGCTTGTTGTATCTTGATGATGATACCCAAATGAAGTCAACACCTCTATTTATAGGTGTACAATGTCGGTTAGTTGAGGAACAAGAAGAGCTTAGCTAGAAAGCTCTAGAATCCATCTAGCAAAAACCACGTAGCATCACCCCTTCTAATTTTCACCATATCATGAATTTACTAGATGATTTTGTAAACTTACCGACATATTTTTGGTGTGGGAAACATATGATTTGGGTGAAAGAGGAATTTGGGAAACCCAAATCAACAATCTCCACCTTGGAACAAATTTCGTAGGTCACTCGTCGTCTAAACCCCAGCGGGCTTAGCAAGCATGAATTCACACTAAGTCTAAGCAATGATCGAACTTAGTGCTAGAAAGTGACTTTGTAAGCATATCTGCTGGATTATCTGAAATGTGAACTTTTTTGACAATAATTTCACCTTCAGCAATTGTATTTTTGACATAGTGGTATTTGACTGATATGTGTTTAGTCTTGGAGTGATATGCATCATTCTTGGTGAGAAAGATAGCACTTTGGCTATTGAAGAACACTATCGTAGCACCTTGTGGAACTCCAAGATCTATAACAAGGCCTCGCAACCATATAGCCTCCTTTATACCCTCAGTAGCTGCAACATATTCTGATCCTATTGTAGAGAGAGCAGCCTTAGACTGCAATGAAGCCTTCCAACTTATTGCACCAGAACATAAAGTGAAGATGTAACTTGAGAGTGACCTTCGACGGTCAAGATCACCACTATAGTCAGAGTCAACGAACCCAACATCACTTGAAGATGTTAGGGTCCTATCAAAGATCAACCGCAGATTTATGATACCTTTTAGGTAACGGAATATCCATTTAACGGCATTCCAATGATCTTTTTCGGGATTGTGCATATACCCACTCACCATGCTAACGACATATGCAAGATCAGGTCTAGTGCAGACCATGGCATACATGAGATTACCAACTGCACTAGCATAGGGAATGCTAGACATTTTTCTTTTTCTTCCTCTGATTGTGGACAAGAGGTAGATGATAATTTAAAATGAGCAACAAGAGGAGTAGAGACAGACTTACAGTTATTCATGCTGAATTTATCAATTCTTGATATAATTCTTCTGTGATAAGTATAATTTCCGGGCTTGTCGATCTCGATGTATCTCCATGCCAAGAATTTTCTTTGCTTCGCCAAGATCCTTCATCTCGAACTCCTTACTGAGTTGAGACTTCAAGTTGTTGATTAGAGACTTATCATAAGATGCTATTAGCAGTATACTCCATCAAACTACTGGAAATAAACACAGTGATCATATTGACTACGTATGTAGCCATGTCCAATCATGAAAGAGTCAAATTTCTTGTACTACTGTCTGGGAGCTTGTTTGAGGCCATATAAGGATTTCTTCAAGCGACAAACAAGGTTTTTCTTTCCAGGAACAACAAATCCCTCGGGTTGCTTCATGTATATCTCTTCTTCAAGATCTCCGTGAAGAAAAGCAGTTTTGACATTGAGTTGTTCTAAATCCATGTCAAACATAGCAACTAATGCAAGAAGGATTCTAATAGAGGTATGACGTACAACATAAGAGAAAATTTCAATAAAGTTAATACCTTCTCTTTGATTGCAGCCTTTGACAACAAGGTGTGCCTTCCATCTTGCAGGTTCGACCCGTGGAATTCCTTCCTTTTGCTTGTAAATCCATCTACATGTAAGCGCCCTTCGGCCTTTATGTAGCTCTACCAGATCCCAAGTGCCATTCTTATGGAGACTCTCAATCTCCTCATTCATAGCCACGAGCCAATTAGATGAATTTGGATCAGAGATGGTTTCGGAATAAGTAGATGGCTCGACCCCAACTAGAGTTTCTTCACCTACTGTGAGAGGATAGGCAACCACGTACTCCTCTTTTGGATATCTCGTGGATCTCTTTTGTTGCCTTCTCGGACGACCTCTTGTAAGATTATAATCTGGCTGTTGTAGCTGGCTAGTATCAGTGGTAACCGGAGCATGATCATCATCATGTGCTTCATTAATGGATTGTGAGCCTAAGGAAGAGCCAACATCAACCATGGGAGACTGGCTACGTGTCTCCAACTCCACCTTCTCACCATCTTGGTCACCTGTGTTAGAAGAAATAGAGGACTCAATCCAAGGAATTTTAACATAGCATTTTCATTAAAAGTAATGTCTCGGCTAAAAATAACTTTGTCAGACTCAAGACACCATAATCTATAACCTTTAGATTCAGATGAATAACCAATGAAAATGCATTTCATAGCTGTGGAAGCTAATTTCCCATCATTGATATGAGCATAAGCGGTACAACCAAATACTTTAAGAGAAGAATAGTCAACAGTTGTACCTGACCATACTTCCTCTGGAATTTTTGAAGTCAATAGAAGAGTGTGGAGAACGGTTGACAATATAAGCAGCCGTGGAGACAACTTCCGTCCATAGGTCACGACAATGCCACAATCCAGCATTAGAGAGCATATAACGAGCTCTCTCAAAAAGAGTTATGTTCATAAGTTCTGCTACACCATTCTATTGAGGCTTGTCAGGTAATGTTTTGTGTCTAGCAATACCGGCTTGTGCGCAGAACTCCTCAAATTCACCATCACAGAACTCCAAGCCTTGATCTGAGCTTCTTGACTTTTCTGCCACTCTGGTTCTCAACAAAAGCCTTCCACTTTTTGAAAGTAGGGAAGTCATCATTTTTCTGTCTTAAGAAATATGTCCAGACTTTACGAGAAAAGTCATCAATAATGGTTATCATATAGCGTTTACCAGAATAAGATGTGACCCTTGAAGGTCCCCATCAATCAGAATGAATATAATCAATAATAGCTTTGGTACTATGAGTAGTTGTAGAGAAACTTACTTTCTTCTGTTTTCCATAAACACAATGCTCACAGAATTCCATTTT
The DNA here is from genome assembly GCF_026745355.1 of Beta vulgaris subsp. vulgaris. Taxonomy (NCBI): domain Eukaryota; kingdom Viridiplantae; phylum Streptophyta; class Magnoliopsida; order Caryophyllales; family Amaranthaceae; genus Beta; species Beta vulgaris. The sequence goes on from NC_079202.1 coordinate 46,755,129, forward strand.
ACCAGTACCACATGTAAGAAGACCACGCTTGCTCAGGATTTCCATACCTTTCTCAATCATGTGGCCAAGGCGCATATGCCACAACTGAGTGAAATCAGAATCAGAGAGTGAGGATGAAACAGATGTTGAACCTCTCACTGTATGTCCCTGCAAGACATACAGACTTCCATATCTACAGGCTTTCATGACAATCAGGGCACCTTTAGTAACCTTCAAAACTCCATCTTAAGCTGAGAATTTATAACCAAGAGACTCAAAAGTGCCTAGTCAAATTAAGTTGCATTTTAAGTCAGGAATATGACGAACTTTAGTTAAAGTCCTGACAACGCCATCATGAGTCTTGATTTTGATTGAACCTATTCCAACAGCCTTGCAGTAGTATCATTTCCCATTAAGACAATACCACAATCAACATATTCATAAGTGGTAAACCAGTCCCTATAAGGACACTGGACACATATGATAGGTGCAACCAGAATCAAGAATCCATTCATGAAGACCTTTCTTTTCAGAAGTTACCAATAATATTGAGTCACTTCAGAGTCAGTTTCAATGAAACTGGCTTCGGCGGATTTTTGAGGTTGTTTAGACTTTTTTTTTCTTTCTCTTTTTTATTTTTCAACTTGTAACACTCAGAAATTTCATGCCCACTTACAATAACGACAGGTTATGTTTGATTTATGTCCCCTTGATTTAGATCTAAATTTCTTTTTATGGGTACTTCCTCTTTCTCGTGATCTCTCTCTTACATTTAAACCTTCAGCTTTATCATAAGTATGCACTTCAAGGTCAAAATTTTCTTTTGAGAGTAAATTAGATTTAACATCTTCAAAAGATAAAGTATCATCATTACCATATAACATAATTTCCTTAAAGTGCTTGTAAGAGGGAGGTAAGGATACAATTAATAAAACAGCCTTATCCTCATCATCAATCTTGATTTCTAAATTTTCAAGATCAATAAGAATAGAATTAAATTCATTTAGATGAGATTGAATGGAAGTACCTTCCACCATACGAATTGTATATAGCCTTTCTTTGAGATGGAGTTTATTAGCGAGGCTCTTGGTCATATAGAGAGACTCCAACTTCGACCATAACCCGACTGTGGTCTCTTCATGGATAACCTCGCGTATCACTTCCTTGGCTAGACATAATAATTGGATCGCTAACATTGTTTTCTCATCCATTTCTTCCCATTGCTCGTCAGTTATCGTTGTCGGCTTTTTAGATTTTCCTTCTAAGGCCTTTTTTAATTTGTTCTGGGTAAGAACGACCTTCATCTGAATCCTCCATATACTAAAGCTTATCTTACCATCAAATTTCTCGATGTCGAACTTAGTGACAGTCGGCATATTGAATCGTTAGCTCGGATACCACTTGCTAGGTATAAGAGTGTAGCGGAAACATAGTATGATTAAAAAAATTTATAAGAAAATAATGCAAGAAAAGCAATAAGGGGCACACAATATCTAATGTGGGAAAAACCCTCTTAAATGAGGTAAAAAACCCACAGACGACGAGCGCCAAAATCCACTATATAAAAATTATGAGAGTACAAGTACCCCAAATTAATAGGGTAAAGATAACATAACAACTCTCACAATATTTAGTTACAAACTCACAAAGGATAAAAAAATTAGAGTGAATGGTGGAGTAGGAGATTGTGTGTATATGAGAATGTGGATGCTTGTTGTGGATGGCTTGTTGTATCTTGATGATGATACCAAAATGAAGTCAACGAGATTTATAGGTGTACAATGTCGGTTAGTTGAGGAACAAGAAGAGCTTAGCTAGAAAGCTCTAGAATCCATCTAGCAAAAACCACGTAGCATCATCCCTTCTAATTTTCAACATATCATGAATTTACTAGATGATTCTTGAAACTTACCGACATATATTTAGTGTGGGCAGCATATGATTTGGGCCGAAGAAGAATTTGGGCCACCCAAATCAACAATAAGGTATAAAACATTCAATTGTTGCATTATTTTTGTCATGGAAGAAGAATTATTTTGTCTTGTTGGTTTGCTTTACACAATCTCCAATGCACATTTTCAATTGATGTTTTCAATTAAGTAATTACTAGAACATATGAAAAGTATGATATTTTCATAATTACACAATGGAATGAATTCAATAAGGTGTCAAAGAACTATATTCTGCATAATTTTATATAACAATCATTTAAATATAGTAAACGAAAAATCGATAAGCTTTGAATAGAATATTTTAAGTACGCAAGATATAAATGAAAAAAAACTAGCTACAAAATAAAAGTAATTATTTGAACCTTTGGGTGAGTGGTCCTGTGCGAGGGTAGTTTAGAGGAAATTCATTTAACCATGGGTTCCCAAAAGGGGGCCCAAAAAAAATTAAATATAGGGAATTGCTATTTGACACCCTAATCTCGTGTGTTATGCAAGGACTATGCAGTTAATTTTAGCAAATGTTTCTTGTTTGGATTTTTTACCCTCTTTTCTCAAAGAAAAAGAGCATTATGAAAGGTGGTGGTGGTGGTGATGGTGGAGGTGTGAAGGTGGTGGTGGTAGTGGTGGTATGAAAGAAGAAGGGGAAGTGAGGAAAGAGGACAAAGTGAGAAAGAAATAAAAAATGTAAAAATATAATTATTTTATACGTATTTAGGACGTTATCAAAAAATTATAAAGGATCATTTAGCAACCCAGTGTAGATATATTTTGCGTGGACGATCGACAACTGAAGCCATCCGGGACAAGCTAACCTTAGTCTCAACAAATATTAAATGTCTTTCAGGACTTTTCAAATGTTTGATCTGATCTCTTCCAAGACGATCTTTTAGATTATGCAATAGGATCTGCTTTTTTTTTTTCAAGTAATGCAATAGTATCTGTTTATTTCAGTGTCATATCGATAATGATTGCAAATCAAATCTGTTATCCGACATTTCAGGACTTCGGCTATAACTTTGATGGCCGGTAGATTGGAATCAACTGAGCTTCTTAGGAAGTTGGATTACTTAACTAGTTGTTGGATTTGTGAGATAGACCAATTTTTTCTAAAAAATTGACATGATATGAAATGAACAAATGATTATATCTTTCTAAAAAATATAGCAGTTTACAAATAAAGAGATGTAGTATGGTGGTAGAACAATAACACTCATGTGATTAAGAGATCAAAACCTAATAAATAGCATTGGTTACATGTGGTGGGCTCCAATACCCCACCACATGTTTTAATAATAAAATACATAGATTCTTCCTACTTTTTTGTTTTCGGAATGTTTTGATTTTTACCCTTAATCAATACATAATGTTGACTATTAATATCTCAAATAATTTGTTTGTGAGAATTATAAGAATTTGAAATATATGAGATTAATCCAACAACTTTTCGCATGCTAAAGTTTGTATTATATTTTAGCCACGTTCGCGGTCAAACGAAAACGTAAATAGTCAAAAAGTCAAAATATTGTAAGTAATAAAAATATGGAGAAAGTAGGTTTCTAAAAAGTTGCTCCGTTTTTCATTTTAGTGCGTTCTTAAAGATTCTTCATTTCCTTAATTAATAAAGGTAATGTGGTTTTATCATCTCCCTTTGTCTCTCTTCTATTCACATATGCTACATGCTAATGGAAAATTTTTCTCAACGAACTATCATATATTTCCTCTATTTCATAATAGTTTAACACTTTTCTTTTTTATTTGTCTCGTATTAGTTTAAACACTTTCATTATTATATTATTGTACCACTCTTATTGTACTTCATTCGTGTTTTTTCTTTGCATAGTTTTCCATTTTGGCAATACCTTATTACTTGCACGATTTTTATTTTCGGCAATATATTCTCCCATTCTCTCTCTTAGCACATAAGCTTCTTATTTATCTCTCTCGTTGGTCCTTTTTAGGATTGCTTATCGCACGAGTCGAGCCTGAACAATACTATCTCGGCCTGTTTATCTTTCAGCTCGACGAGCCTGATAAGTGAAGCTTGCTCGAACTCATGAGCTTATATCAAGGCTCGAGCTCTATTTGCATTGAGACAAATTAAAAATAAACCAACACAACATTAAATTAAGCAACAATTCATATTCGACATATAAAAACATTGTTGACATACACTACTAGAAAAAGAGTGTTTTCTCAACGCTTTTCCTCAATATTCGAGACGGAAAAATGCGTTGAGAAATTGATTCTCAACGCTTTCTAAAAGCGTCGAGATTTCACGCGTGGAGAATTCTCGACGCTTTCCTGCGTTGAGATTCCAACGCAGAGACGCGTCTAGTATGACTTGTGACGCTTTTTTGTGTTGAGTTTCTCAACGCTTTTTTTACGTCTTGAAATATGCGTGATGCTGTTTTGTGTTGGGTTTCTCAACGCTTTTCTACGTCGCGCAATATGCTCTAGACACATTCTAGCGTCAAGATTATTTTACCTCCACAAATAAATTTTTAGAGCCAAAAGAACTCTTAACACGAAAAAGTGTCGAGATTTTAGCTTAGAAAAAACATCTAATAATAATAGCCATTATTTAATTGGATATGGATCAAATATAATATATTATAAGCGATTTTCCAATAAAAAATACTTAAGTACGTAGAAATGACCAATAATATATATAATAATATTAATATCTGTCTTAATTAACTAATGATTAAATACACACTAAAATATTCTGTTCGATCACAAATAAGTCAATTAGATAATGTCTACTATCAACTTCTTAAAACCTTATAAAAAAACATAACAAAAGAAATATATCTTTTACAAGGCCTTTTCAAATCATTAATAGCTTTACGAGTTGTACTAATTTAATGGATCCTTGGCTTCTTTTCCTTCACCATCATCTTGATCCTTGAAAAAAAAACAAAGAATGACATAAGTAATCTTATATAATGTGATATATTATAGTGATGATCAATTATAAAAGATGTAAAATAAGTCAGTTAATGACAAAAGAAAAGAATAGGTAACTAGTAAGCAACTTGATTTTTCCTAATTGGTTGGTAGAACCCATTAAACTGCACATGGTACCTAACACCACGACTGTGCCAAACGTCTATGGACTGAATTGAACCGCTCATCAACTGAAGTTCACTCTTAGAATCTGCCAAAGAAAATATACTTTTGCTTAGGAGCACCCATTAGCAAGAATCCAAGACTCTTTACAAGGAAACATCTGAAAACATATAAGGTAATTAGAGGCTGCTCAAAGGGCATATGGTAGTGCTGCAAAGTCCACAACACTCAAAAAATTCCTAAATTTTTAAGGGGATAGTTTACACTGCTAACCATCATTAGTAATTGATATGACTGCACCTCATCACAAAAATTATACTTGTAAGATTCATGTCAAGATGGAAAATACATCATAAAGGTTACAAGAGCAATGTAGGTTAGCAATGTGGAAAACTAGGAATGTCAAAATCCTTCTACTAGCCAAAATTTGACAATAAACATTTGGAAGACAAGATCTACAATATATCTAAGTTCTTCACTAAGGATAAACTAGTATATCAAAACCAGAGACGAAGGATAGTATTCATTCTGGAACTTTAATCCAGCAGAAGCTTAAAAAATCCTCACCTGTACATATCATTTTAGCAATATATATATGGAAGCAACAAAATTAAGTGGTACGTAATCTGAGGTTAATTAAACTTAATTAGGTTTGATTATAGCATGTTTAATTATAAGCTTAATGTGTATATAGTATGAGATCATTAATGATTATTGTCAGTTAGCAATCTGATGCAGTTCTGTATCTGCTCTTTAAAGCACCAAAAGTGAAGAATACAGAAGAAAATAAACTTAACTAAATAAGGAAAATAATAGCATATAGGGAACTTAACATACATGTGACCAAGTGTTTTATGTTTTATGAGCTTGTACTGAACCTGGGAACCTTTCATCTTTCTGTGAACATAAGAGAGCATGCAAATTTATACTGCCAATCTGGCTCTGGCGTTGCAATTTGGAATTCTATAATGTTCTGACAGGCAACCTATAAGTGTTCTAATCTTTATGTAAATTTTACAGGCAATTGTCTTTACTTCGGAAGATTATAAGGATCTCCAGGTGCCCCTTCTAGCTATAATTCAGGTGAGCAAAAATCAAATCGCATTGAATTAATCCAGCCAGTCTGTCTTGCCTCTTGGTGTGCTGCAATATTTATCTTCGTGATGAAGGGTAAGGAATGGGAAGGCTCGAAGGAACTTTATAGACAAGGATCTGTATGATACAAATCGTGTCACACTGGCTTTAAGGGTTTGAAAGATAAATTAGTAACTGCTCTAAATCTCCAATGAAGGAGAAACAAAACTCTGGCTCCGGATTCACTTTTGAATCTGGTTCTCTGTTAGAGCTTGAAGCCAAACACAAAAGTTTAATCAAAATTGTCCAACCTTCCAGTGGTGAACTTATGAATATATAAATATGTTAATCAAACTCCTTTTTGTATCTGCAACTTATAGGAAACATAACTAAATAAGGAAAATAATAGCATATAGGGAACTTAACATACATGTGACCAAGTATAATTACTTTCACTTCCAAGCTTAATGACGCACTGTTACTACTAACGTTACAACCGAATTAACTTAGTTTATTTACAAATAAGCCCATTAAACTGATCAATGGAAGTGGAACCAATAGGCCCCTTAAGTTCATGTTGCCTTGATATTCTTGTTGCATCTTCTGATTACAAAAGTTCAATTTGAGGTGTGTGTTGTGCCTTTTGAAAGGCTTCATTCTTTTCCTCGAAAGTTTCCCTGTGTGTTGTTAGTTGCTGGCCCATTATTTTGCTGACAACATGTATTTTTTTTAGCATTACTGGATCTGCTTCAAGACATGCAACAACAAATGTTTATAGGTTTCTTTATCTTTTAGAACCTTTTAACTGTATAACAGAACATGGGATTCTCATTCTCATACCTTCCATTACAACCTTTTGAACCAAATGCCCCCTTTACTGGATGAGGGGCATTTGGAAAGCTGTCAATAATCTTTGTTTTTACATTATCTTATTAAGTTACTACTTATTTAGATTGTGGTAGAATGAAAGTGGATGCTCTTGAGAACAGTTTATTCTAATAGCAATTTGCATCATATTAGTGCCAAAAGGCCATTGATGAGATGATGATAGATACCATTTAGCAAGAGCTTTTCATCTGTCTCTTACACTGTGGGTAGGTTGGCAGTAGCTAGGAGTTGGCAGAAAGGAGGAGGGGGGCAGCAGCTAGCAGGGTTGGCAGAAAGAGGGGGGGTACAGGGGGAGGGCAGTACCTAGGAGAGGGGGTGGCAGTAGCCATAACAATACTCTATTCAGATGATATGAGAAGCCAAAAACAACCCCATTCATAGCCCCAAATCTGCAGCAAACTGCAGCACAAACAGTACAAAATCGATACCTAAACTACAATAAAAACACACAGCAATAATCAAGCAGTTTTTTCTTTTCTTTTCTTCTGGACATATAGAAGGGAAAAAAGCCAAAAAGAGAGGCAAGAAAGTTTAGATAGACAGAGAGCAAGAGATAGAATGTGTGGCAACAACCTAATCATTACTAAAAATTATCAGTAATTTTGTTCTCAATAACATTGAAACGATCATTATATATACATGTGTACTCATAAGTGATACATCAGGATTAACCGTTTATAGAAAGCATATTGGTATGGTAGTAGTATACTGATAACACAGATTAGCAAAACGACGACATAGTTCAACTTACAAAGTTCCAATTGCCAAAAGCTGCTGAATGGGATCGTAAGCAAGACAGGAAGTCGTAGAAGGGATTCCATAGTGAGCAATAACTTGTGGGTCTAAGTCAATCATACCTTTATTGTTCTGTGAGTCACTCTATTATCCAAGATAGAAAAATGATTACACAATGAATTCACAAGCCCTTTACAGTTCACTTAGCTGATTTATCCAAAATTCACAATACGTGTAAAATGAACAAAGATTTGTAATCCGTGAAAACCAAATTTACCACGTACCATATGAAACCGCTAACAATTTTTGCAACGTAAATGTATAACAATATATCCTTTCAAGAAGACAAATTGCTTCTAAAAAATTAACTGTATCCCTACCAAAGAAGTTCTTCTTTCACCATACAAACGATTGCACTAGACTGACTGCTAATGACAGTCTAGCAGAACTTGCCCATCTCCTAAATTGTCCACATATTTCCGACTAGCCAATCGTACAATAGAATTAAAACAAAATTAGAGTATTATAACAAAAAAAAATCACATAAACCTCATCAAACGCAAAGCAGACTTAACACTTTGTAATCCAATATATACTAAATTGAACAAAAATAAACCTCATCAAAAGGAAATGCATATCCAGTATCCCAACAAAATTAAACCGAAAACCCTATAGGATAATTGAAGATATTCAAAAAACTTGTGACAAATTAATAACAATAAATCAAAAAAATCGAAACTATACAATTGAGATATACAGAATACCTCATGCTCATTTTCAATTGTTGCAGATCTGAAACTACTCAGTGGTAAAAATCAGAGAAGATGATTGGACAACCTTCACAAACATTAGTGCCATAAAAAAATTGATTGTTTGAAGATTAGCTCATTGCTTTAAATTGAGATAACAATAGCTTTTTGTTATTCTGATTTAGGTTTTTTTGGAGGAAAAGATGAACAAGAATGGAGTTCGTGGGATAAGTGCCTTGCTACAGACCTACAATATTATGGGCCTGTTCGGCGATAGCTTTTCAACTAGCTTTTAGTGTTTTGACTTGGTCAAAACACTAATTGAGTGTTTGGCATGATAGAGTTTAGAGTAGTGGTTAGAGTTTGAAGTAGTGTTTAGATAGCTTTTGGCAAACGTTATAATGTATAGCGTTGGAATAGGAAAGTAGCGTTCCTTTTTTTTAAAAAAAAAAAAATTACAAAAAACTCCTAATCTCATCTTCATTCTTGCTCTGCCTCCATCCAGATCTAACGCAGTTCAATGAATGTTGAGGAATATCCATATTTTTCTTGCAATAATTATATTTAATTGAACACCATCACCAATATGAATTGAAGGTGCTTAAGCGATCGGGTTTGCTTCAAAATTCTCGAATTTGTTAGGCCCATGTATATATGTATGCTTTATTATATTCTCTTGTATTATGAGTGTATAGCCCATTAGCTCTCTTGATTAGGATGTATTTATTGCTAACCCTAATATCAATACAACTAAGGAAAATCATTCCCTACATGGTATCGGAGCTATAAGCCTCCCTGCAGTTTTTTTTCCCTCTTCTACTACTGCTTCCTCACGGCAGCACCACCCTACTTCACGCCCCTCCACAGCGGCGCGTTCGTAATACCATGACAGAGGACTCTAAAACCGACGCATCTTCACCGTTTTTTTTGAGTTCCGGCGACCAACCCGGCAACTTGATCACTCACGTGATTCTCAAAGGGGATAATTACTTATCATGGGCTAGGGCAATCACGTTGTCTCTCAAGGCTCGTCGAAAGTTCGTATTCATTGATGGCACTATTCATAAACCTACCGAAAAGAAAAAATTACTTGACTGGGACACTGTTAACTCCATGCTAGTATCATGGATGCTCCGTAGCATGGATCCGAAGTTGGCGGCTTCTATCCCGTATCACGAGGAGGCTCGACCCTTATGGCTTTACTTGGAGGGTCGGTTTTGTGTCGCTGATGGACCTCGTCTCCAACAACTTCGGGCCGCCATTGTTACTTGTAAACAAACCAAAACTATGACTATGGAGGATTACTATAACACGTTAATGGGTTTATATGATGATTTGGCTCGTTTGAAACCTTTACATGGCTGTACATGTGGGTCGTGTACTTGTGATGTGGCTGCAAAATTCGCCGCCGATCGTGATGAGGAGCAACTGCATCAATTTTATATTGGTGTAGATGATGAATTGTATTCCACAGTGCGGTCCAATCTCCTCTCTCAACAACCACCGCCCGATCTCACTCGCGCTTACCATGCCTTTTTACAGGAGGAACGGGTTCGCGGTATGGCTCGCGATAAATCTGTGGCGGAGGATGCTCATGTGTTTGCTGTGAAAGGTCCTCTTGATCGCTTGGACCGCCCGGACAAGTCGAAACTTGTGTGCTCTCACTGTAAAAAACGAGGCCATGATATTTCTTCTTGCTTTAAACTCCATGGTCGACCCGCATGGTGGGAGGAAAAATATGGCAAGGGTTCTAATCTGTCCTCCTCCAATCTCGCCGAAAAATCTGGTCTGTCCGCACCTCCTCCGCCGGACCGTCGCTCTACCGCACCTGCTGCGCGTGCACTCGCTGTGTGTGAAGCTGCCACTGCTCTTGGCAGCAGCTCCCTGCCCACGCAGGCTCCTCACGGTGGGGGTGGGGGAACATCCCTTGACTCCCTCACTCCCGCTCAAATGCAGGTGCTCTTAAATATGGTTAATGAACGCTCTAATGATGCTATGATGGGTGAGTCGTTTATTTCTTCTTGGCTCCTTGACACGGGAGCTTCGTATCATGTGACTGGCACTTCTTCTTTCTTACTTGACACTATTAATCTTGTTGATTGTTGTGTTGGTTTGCCCGATGGTAAACGTGTTATGGCTACTAAGGCTGGAACTGTTCATCTTCCCGGGGGTCTAGTTCTTACTCATGTGTTGTTTGTTCCCTCTCTCTCTTGTAATCTGATTTCGGTGTCGAAATTGATTGATGACTCTCAGTGTGTTGTTCGGTTCACTGACTCTTTGTGTGCTATACAGGACCTTCGCTCGGGGAACCTGATTGGAGCCGGTGAACGAAAGGAGGGACTCTATTATTATCGTGGGATTCCGCGTATACATGCTGTGACCGCTTCTGAGATCAGCGAATTTGAGTTGTGGCATCGCCGCTTGGGGCACCCCTCGGATAAGGTCGTCAAGCTTCTTCCTGTGCTTCGTGATAGTAGTAGCAAGAAATGTTTAAATAAGGCATGTATTGTTTGTCCTCAGGCAAAACAGTCGCGTCCTAGCTTTCCTATTAGTTATAATAAAGCTAGTCGTATTTTTGAGTTGATTCATTGTGATCTGTGGGGTCCTTATAAGACTGCCTCTTCATGTGGTGCACATTATTTTTTAACTTTAGTGGATGATTTCTCTCGTGCTACTTGGGTGTATTTGTTGCCGTCCAAATCTCACGTTTATCAGTCCTTCTGTTCGTTTTTTGCTATGATTGAATGTCAATTTGAGGTTCATGTTAAACGGGTCCGCAGTGATAATGGCACAGAATTCAACTGCATGCTTGATTATTTTTCTACTCATGGTATTCTGTTCCAAACCTCTTGTGTTGGCACTCCACAACAAAATGGACGTGTTGAGCGCAAACATCGTCATATTCTTAATGTTAGTCGTGCTCTCATGTTTCAAGGGTCTCTTCCTATCTCTTTTTGGGGTGAATGTGTGCTTGGTGCTGTTTACTTAATTAATCGAACCCCTTCTCGTTTGTTGAACAATAAGACTCCCTTTGAGATGTTGTTTGGTGTTCTCCCTGATTTTCATGAACTGAAGGTGTTTGGGTGTCTTTGTTTTGCTCATAACCAACGTGCCAAGGGGGACAAGTTTGCCTCTCGTAGTCGGAAGGGTGTGTTCGTCGGCTACCCTCATAATAAAAAAGGATGGAAGGTGTATGATTTGGAGACTCACGAAATTTTTGTTTCGCGCGATGTTCAATTTTTTGAGAATGAGTTTCCCATGCTTGATACTAATGTGGGCTTGGAGTCGGATTTATTGGATTTTTGGGGTCTTACTACTTCGTCCGTCATCCTCGATGAGGTCCACCCTACTGGTTCGTCCTCTTCTGGGTCCGCTGCATCTCCTGTTGGGCCCCCTCTTCCTGAGCCTACCGCTCCCGCTGAGTCTACCGATACTACTGGGCCTACAGCTCCCAGCACAGATCCCGGTCCCTCGTCTTCCAGCCCACCTGCCTCGGTTACTGCTGGGCCTACCGATACTGCTGGGCCTTCTGCCCCGGGTTCCTTAGCCTCGTCTAGGCCGCCTGCCCCTCCTTGGACTCTGCTTCTGATTTGGGTCGTGGTCGTCGCGCTAAGCGCCCCTCTGTATTGCTGCGTGATTATGTCACTCCTCTGAATCCCACTTTGAGTCCCTCCTCTAGCTCTCCTGCTTCATCTGGTTCCTCAGGTACTCCTTATCCTTTAGCGCATTTTGTGTCTGCTGATAAGTTTTCTTTGCCACACCGTGTTTTCCTGGCTGCTCTTACTACAGGTCATGAACCCCGTAGCTTCAAAGAAGCTATGACTCATGCTGGTTGGCGTGAGGCCATGCAAAAGGAGATTACTGCTTTGGAGGCTAATGATACTTGGTCTATGACCCCTCTCCCTCCAGGAAAGCATGCGCTCGGGTGTAAATGGGTGTATAAACTTAAATATCATGCAGATGGCTCGGTTGAGCGCCTTAAGGCGTGTCTGGTGATCTTTGGCAACCGTCAGGTTGAGGGCCTGGATTATAATGAGACTTTTGCTCCTGTGGCAAAAATGGTGACTGTTCGGGTTTTTCTTGCTCTTGCTGCAGCTAAGAATTGGGAGTTACATCAGATGGATGTTCACAATGCTTTTCTTCATGGTGATCTTGCCGAAGAAGTCTATATGAAATCTCCCCCTGGGTTTCATGGGTCTTCCCCGGGCCTTGTTTGTCGGCTTAAGAAGTCTCTCTATGGGCTTCGTCAAGCCCCTCGGTGCTGGTTTGCTAAGCTAGCTGCTTCTCTTCACCGGTACGGCTTCCTGCAATCTTACTCTGATTACTCTCTCTTCACTCTTACCCAGGGCTCTGTGCAGCTCAATGTTCTTGTTTATGTGGATGATCTTATCATTTCTGGGAATGACTCTTCTGCCATTACTGCATTCAAGTTATATTTGGGTGAGTGTTTTCACATGAAGGACTTGGGTCCCCTCAAGTACTTCCTCGGGGTTGAGGTTGCTCGGAGTTCTGAGGGCATTTTCTTGAGTCAACGCAAGTACACTCTTGATATTATCGCTGAATCAGGCCTGCTGGGTGCTCGTCCCTCTAGTTTTCCTATGGAACCGAATCATCACCTGGCTCTTGCTTCTGGTGATCTTCTTGCTGATCCGGAGCAGTATCGGCGCCTTGTTGGCCGTTTGATTTATCTCTCTTTCACACGCCCGGATCTTGCCTATACGGTCCATATTTTGGCTCAGTTCATGCAGGCCCCCCGTCAGGAACATTGGGCCGCCGCTCTCCGTGTCGTTCATTACCTTAAGGGTTGCCCTGGGCAGGGAATTCTCCTTCGTGCGGATTGTGATCTACAGTTGACTGGTTGGTGTGACTCTGATTGGGCTAGTTGTCCCCTTACTCGTCGCTCTCTTACTGGGTGGCTTGTGTTTCTTGGTCATTCCCCTGTGTCTTGGAAGACTAAGAAACAACACACTGTCTCTCGCTCTTCTTCTGAGGCTGAGTATCGGTCCATGGCCACTACTACTTGTGAGTTGATTTGGCTTAAGGCTCTTCTTCAGAGTCTTGGTATTGCTCATCCCCGTGCTATGCGCCTTTATTGTGATAGTCAGTCTGCCCTTCATATTGCGCAGAATCCCGTCTTTCATGAGCGCACGAAACATATCGAGGTGGATTGTCACTATGTTAGGGATGCCCTTCAGGCCGGTCTTATTTCTACCCATCATGTTTCTACTACGGACCAACTTGCGGATGTTTTCACCAAGGCTCTAGGAAAACGACAATTTCACTACTTGTTAGACAAGTTGGGCATTTGTGATCTTCATGCTCCAACTTGAGGGGGGTGTTAGGCCCATGTATATATGTATGCTTTATTATATTCTCTTGTATTATGAGTGTATAGCCCATTAGCTCTCTTGATTAGGATGTATTTATTGCTAACCCTAATATCAATACAACTAAGGAAAATCATTCCCTACAGAATTCGTCAACGGCAGCGAAGGTTCTGGTTGTGGTGGTGGTTGCGGCAGCCGTTTCAGCCATTAATGGAGGAGAGGGTATGGTGGTTGTTAATGGTGACTCTAAACTCTAAAGGAATTGAGAGAGAGGGGAAGAGAAATAGGCAGCGAAGGATGAGATGCATACATGTCATTTTTAGCTTACAATTAGACTTAAGTATCTTGGCCTCTTGGGCCCTTCTACGGGCTCTATGGCATTTTGCATACTATGATGAGTTTCATTATAAAAACATGTGAGAGACTTATAGTAGATCCCATAAATTATTATACTTGTTTAGTACTTGTTTAGTTGTATTGTGGTGATCGTATATTACCAGTAGTTGTATAATTTTGTTCTCTGATGTATATAGATCCTGGACTGGATAAAGTATAACTTTCTTGACATTAAATAAGCTAAAGTTTAAACATTTTTTATCTTAATATAAACATTGAATAAAATCTATCTATTACAAAAAGAAAGTAACGTATTGTGCATGTTCATAATATCGTAAAATAATTGATGATGTTATTGAAATTAATATTATAATGATAATCTCTACATCTACTTTTACCAAACACATATATTTTAAACAGCTACTTTCATAGTTAAAAGCTGACAGCTACTATCACACAGCTAACAGCTACTCAAACAGCTAACAGCTACTCGAACAGCCAACAGCTACTCGAACAGCTACTTTTGCCGAACAGGCCCTATGTCTGTGACTGAAGGGTTTAATTTTCTTCTTTTCTTTTTAATTTTCCTTTTTTCTGAAATATTGAAGTGAATGAAGACAACCGCTTTTTTCCCCCAAAATTTTAACGAGCGGGCAAATGATTTTTCCCAAAATTTAAACGACGCGGTCAAATGGTCACACGCTTGGCACGTGACCAATCTCGACGCTTTTATATGTTGAGAATATTTCTAGACACACAAAAGTGTCGAGAAAACACGGAATAATAAATACACGAAGAACGCTTTAACATAGTGTCGAGGGAATAGTGTTGAGAAAACACTCTTTTTGTGGTAGTGATATCTTGTAGAATTATAGACTAAATTTATAACGTAACATGAATAAAAATATCTTATTTTATTTTTACATGCTAACCAAATGAATTACTTACAAGCATACATAAAATAATTAATAAAATAGATCAAAAAGGATACAGGAAAGAAAAGCCATTAATCTTTCAATGTAAAAATTTTGTATTAGAGGATACGTATAATAACTTTTTAAAGTGTTTTAGCTTATAGTAACTCTTTTAAGTGCTTTAAGTTACAATAATTTTTTAATTTTTTGTCAGAATGTACCTTATGATAAATGACTTTTTTTGTGAAAAAGTACCTTGTAAAAAAATTATTGTGAAAAATGACCTTTTACCATGTTTTTTGTTGCGAAATAGTACCGTATGTCGGAATCTGGGAGTTGACAACAAACTTCGGCGTTGACTTGGTCATGTGACTTGCACGTGATCATTTAATAAATTTAAAATCCCTAATTTTGACCCAGTTCGCCATTTTTACCCAAATTCCCCCCAAAATTTCAACTTTCACCACGATTCTCTCTCTTTTTTTATATAAATACGATTCTTCCCCTTTTTTTTAATATGTTCTTCCTTAACTCAACATAATCTACAAGTGAATCACTAAATGAAATGACAGATATTATAGGCAAATTCGATTCAAAGCTAATTATAGTGGACATGGTAGATGAAATTAAAGCTAATTACAAAGGATTAAGCTCGAATTTCACTCAACCATTTTCTTCTCTATATTCATAACCTCCTCGTTTTCTCTATCCATCAAGAAAACCCGATTGATACCAAATGGAATGAACAAGAACTGCAAGAACCATGTGTGTGTGTTCATTTTTATTTTTTTCTCTTCTCCTTTCCGTGTGTTTTGTAGATGACAAATCCGCCAATGATAGCCTCTTAAAAGATTTCTCAACTCCCTCTCTAGGGTGGGATTCATCCACAAATTCATGCTCTTGGAAAGGCATAAAATTGTAACAGTGACAACTAAGTAACCTCCGTAAATCTTGCTTCTTAGTCTGTCTCTGCTACTTTCCTTCCTTCCTTCAAACCCCTCTCTCAACTCACCACACACACTCTCTCTCTTTCTCTCTTCAAAACATTTATTTTTCTAGGCCTAATTTGAACATTCGACTTCCATCCCAACTGGCACTTTTCCAAGTGTTATCTTCTCTTCAAACTCTTTCTCTCTACTTCAATTCAGATTTATCTCTTTTGGCCCTTTTTTCCTTCTAAAATCTCTAATTTTGTAAGTTTTGTTACTAATTGAAGGCCTAAGAATTGAATTGGAGAATCTGAAGAAGCTGAGGAGAAGAAAGAAAGGAACTTGGGAGCCGGGGAATTTTTTTTTTTTTTTTGGGGGGGGGGGGGGGTTCTTTTTTTTCAGGATTTTTTTTGGGAGTTTTTGGGGATTAAATGATCATGTGACTTAGTCATCATCGGAGTTTATGGTCAACTCCCAAAATATGGTAAATGCACTCTTCCGAAACAGACGATATACATGGTAAAAGGTACTTTTTCGCAATAATTTTTTTAAGGTACTTTTTCACAAAAAAAACATACTTTTTGACAAAAATTCTAATTTTTTATATAAATAACAATCGAGACGAGCTTTTCAAGTCGAGCTTGGCTTAGTTCAGCTGGGCTCATGAGCTAGACAAGCCCAACAGGTGGGAGTCATAGGTTGTATATTCACTTCTATGTTTATGGGTTCCTGAGGATTTGGCTCTTTCGAAATACTAGGGATATTTTAGTCATTTCACCTCAGGTTGGGGATCAGTTGGCCTTGAGGCTAAATACGATTTATTTATATTATCATAAGGGAGAACATACACTTCGTAACATCAACCATCATCATAAATACGAACTCAAACACACTAATGTAGCACAACTCAAATTTAACAATTTTAGACAACTATTACAGAAAATCTCTCATTTTTACTTGAAAAAATAGCACAATTAGTCCCAATTTCACAAGATTGCGACATCTCACAATGGTCCTAACTTTGAGGTATCTTTCCAAGACGATTATTCATCTTAATTAACATATTAAATTGATTAATTATGACTCATCACATGTCTCATTATTTCAATACTTGAATAAATGAGCTACAAAAGACACCCTATGCCATAATTAAATGACAATTTTGGGCAAACATTACACAAAGTGGGGACTATGTAGAAATAATCAAACACTAAGATCTTTTAAATCAAACTCTTCATAATTAAGACTAGCAGTATATATATATATATATATATATATATATATATATATATATATATATATATATCACACCTCTATCTACAAATAACCTTAAAACTGTATTTTCTCATAAAAAAAAGAAAGAATATATGGTGTCACGTGGATTTGACTTTGGCATATATGGCAGATAGCTCCCAACCTCTTATCCCTTTTTACGAAATTTTCTCCTCCTCGACACATGCCAAAATGACAGAGAAAATGTCGTAAAAATAAGTTTAAAGATATATTTAATTAAATACCAAACACACCAAAATCAAATGTACATAACACCATTATTTTTCTATTGATTTTAGTGATAAAATACAAGTTTAGTGTTAATAGATACAAATGTGTAAAAATCAGGTTTGTTTAAAAAAAAAAGAGAAAATAAACGATCATTTGAAGCTATATTAGTAGTCCGAGAGAAAAAAAACCTAGCCTCCCCTCTCCTTTTCTCTCTCTAAAACCCTAGCCTCCCTTACCCCTTGTTCATCAATTAGGGGGCTGCCATGAATGTTTTCATCCATGGTAAGCCCCTTTTTCCCTTTTATTTTCAGTTTTTAGTTCATTTTCTTGTTTTGTTCAATAAATTAGTATCTCTTTATGAGATTTTCTCAAACCCTTTTATGGGGTTTTTAGTTTCTGTTTTGGAAATCTCCTTCTCCCCTGTGGGAGTTGTGAGTATGGTTCTTTTGTTTTTAGGTATGAGAAATTATTCTCATTGGTTGAAGTTCAAGATTCAACCTGAAGAATTAGGGTTTCACAACTTCTGTAAAATTATGGAAGACTATTGGAGTACGTTCATCCCAAAATTTCCGCACCTGCAGATCGTATGCCGAACCAGAGCGAACTCACAGATTGCATTGCTTCACATGAAGATTTTTATTAAGGCAAAATTAAGTCAAATCTGCGACATTTACATTTCTAGGGTGATATGTATTTCTATTAGAATTTTATGTTTTTCAGAAATGACTTGTAAGTGCCGTTTGGCGAAATATTAATGAAATCTCTTTTCTTTCTTTAAAAAAAAAAAAAAAAAAAAAAAAAGAAAGAAGTGAGCTCCTCCACAGACCACAGCCAAAAGAAAAAAGCCGCGCCTAAGTAATGTACTCGCTCAAACACCAACCAAGGTGAGAAATCATTTAAATCAAATACTGTTACATTAATAAAATAATAAAAAAAAAAAGAAAGAAATTAGCGTAGAAGAGTCAAAATTGATTTGTGTTATGTTGTATTGTATAAGTATTGGTACAGACAAGAAAGTCAACACGGAAGAAGTCGTACTTCCCTTCAAGGCTACTGCTACCCACCCTTTTTCTTTCCTTTTCAGTTTTCCCCTTCTTTTTAATCCTTAAAAAAACATCTTCTTCTTCTTCATTCCCTAAACCTCTTTCCAACTTCACCTCCTCCCTTTCTTTTTTTTCCCCTTCATATAAAAATACTTCTGTTATCATCATTTATATAACTATTTTGTTTTATATTTACCCTAACAAATTAAAATTCCCATTTCTTTCTCTCTCTTCAAGGCGGTTACAGAGTTGGATACACGCAGAAGAAAAAGAAGAATTACTACTTCCTTATTTCCCTAATTTTCTCTCTCCTCTTTTCTTTCCCTAACAATTAAAGGATTCTCTTTATATCACTGATTTTTATACTTTGCTGCAAATTCTGTTTTTTCAGCGTTTTATTGGGTCTGGTAAGATATATATTAATATCATGTATTATGTATTTTTGTATGGTGTTACTTTGATATAAAGTTTGGTTGACTTTATATATTTGGTTCATTTTTAGGATTATTCTTATATTTGTTTTTTTTTTGGTAGAATTATAGAACTTTGAATTGTTGCTGATCATCAATTATTTCTATGGACTGTTTGGGTTGCTTCAATGGTTCTGAGGTAAAATTTATACTCGCATGCTTTCTGCTTTCTGCTTTTTTTTTGTTCATTTATTTTATTAGATTATGATTGATTAATTTGAATTTTACTTGTTGTATTGGATTCGGGTGTACCACATGCATGGTATTTCCTCCGTTGCGTTTTAATTGCAACAAAAGAATATTTTATATCTCACAAATAATACCCATTTGTTGCATTTAGAACGAAAAAAAAAAAAAAAATACATTCAATACTAATTTCTGCTCATTTGCTCTTTTAGAACTCTTTTATTAGTATATTTTGCTTATTCGAATTATTTTAAATGAGCGATGAGCAGCAAAATGCTCACGGTATATCTGGGTGTGAGATAAAATTGGTAGTTGAATTGTTATATTAATTATTAGTTTTATATAAATAAAATCAAATTGCAATTTATAGGATAATTAGTGTCTTGGGGCTTAAGTTTCATATAGTGCTAATAGTTGTAAGTTTTGTTATATTGGAAATAAAGATTGTTATGTATCTGGTAATTAGTTTGAAAGTATTATCACTGTTTACTGGTCCTCTTAATTCTTGAAACCAGCTGACTACAATTGTAAGCCGCTTTCAAAAGAAAAAAGTTGCTGAAAAGTTGATTTTATCTTGATATTCTTCTATGGACGGTACCTTTTACATTGGAGCACTCGAAATTCTTTGGGCTACCTCCTTTTATGCGTTCCCACGTTCCTAAATAAATGCAACACTTCGACGTCTGGACTATTCATACACTAATTCTGACTACTTTTTTTTTTCATTAATTTACAAAAGAAATGGTATTATGTGAAATGGTGTGTGTTAGATTTTTCTCAATGCTATCTCTAAGATGGTTAAATATTTATGTTTCACTTATAGTGTTAGCTCTTTTCAACTTATTTATGCTTATCTAAACTTCTAAGACCTTTTTTTTATTCTTATTTGAATTTATATGAACTTATTAGACCCTATTTTGTGAGTGTGTCAAATCCTAATTTTGTTGAATTGAACTTATTATACCGTATTAATTCTTATTAGACATTATCTAAACTTTTTTTTCTGAGTATAAGTACAGTGAACAAATTAGACCCATGATCAAAGATATTATTGGTCAAGACTTTGTATTGTGAAATATGAAAGCCAAAGTATTGCAGCTATGTAGAAAAGAGAAAGCATATGTACTAAGTATGATAATTGAAAGAAACCATAGATTCCAAGTTGACAATGAAAATATTCTGCCTGTTGCATGTAATAGTTGTGTTCAATAATATAAGAATTTTTTTTCCATTTTCTAGGTTGGTGGGCAGCAAAGTTCCTGTACTTCAGGAAAAGGAAGAAGCAATCAACGTCAAACCACATACGGATACAGTCTTGTTAAAGGAAAAGCCAATCATCCGATGGAGGATTACCATGTCGCTAAATTTGTAACGATGGAGGAACATGAGATTGGATTGTTTGCTATATTTGATGGCCATTTGGGCGATGCTGTACCTGCCTACCTCCAAAAAAATCTGTTTCGCAACATTTTTAAGGAGGTAAAAGTTGACACCCTCTTAAACCAATTAATAACTCACATTCGACTTTGATGGTCAATATGACAATACATACTAGCTTTGACTGTAAATTTATTAAGAACTATCTAGAGTTATGATGTGAAAGCAATCCTTAGAGATATATTTGAAGACTAATTTCTATATATATAGATTTATGAGTTCTCCTGCGGTTTAATGATAAAAGCTATGGTCAAAGTCGATAAAATTGGCCATAAAAAGGTCAAATATGGCCTATGTTTAGGGAGGGAGGTAGTGTTGTGTAGTTGAGTTTCTTTCAAATATGATCACATTTTCCTTGCTTGGTTTCTCTAGCCGATCTTTCTTCTTACACGTTATTGGCCCAATGTTTCTTACTTTTTAGGAAGAGTTTTGGGTTGACCCTGGAAGATCAATTCCAAAGGCCTATCAGAAGACTGACCAAGAAATCCTGTCTCAAAAATCTGATATTGCCCGAGGCGGTTCCACTGCTGTTACCGCTATTCTTATTAATGGTCGAAGATTATGGATCGCTAATCTGGGAGATTCCCGAGCAGTTCTTTCAAGAGGGGGTCAAGCTCTGCAGATGACTGTTGATCATGAGCCAAACACCGACAGAGCAACCATCGAAGGCAAAGGAGGTTTTGTCTCAAATATGCCAGGTTGGGTTCTACAACTCCATTTTTATCCCCATATCTTTTGCCATTATATGTGGCATTCTACAATCATGGGAATTATCATTCTGAACCATTAACAGGTATTGCCATTTCTAAGTGAGATGTTCACAAAATTCAATGTTGCTTAGCATATTGTTGGTGTTTTTACATTTCACATTTAATGATTTAAAGTGTTTTCAGCTTACCAAATTGCGATGATTGTATGGAATGAGAGAGACTTCATTAGGAGTTTATTGCTCATAGAACTACCGCTTATCTTGAGTATATGGTTTTTGTTCCTAAGAAAGTAGATCTCAGGAGCTCTGTGTTTCCATTTCTAGAAGTCTTTTTTTTTCAGATGAAATTGGCATAACTATTACGGAAGAGGTTAGAAGTTTGATTAAACACAAATGTGTGTATAAAGTCATGGTACTTGAGAAGTTGGCTTAGAAGGTCATCAACACTTATTACATCCTATGAAGCCTGGAAACTTGTTTCCTCAAAAATCCCAGCCTCGTTCTTCCGTTGATGAAGCCTACAAATGGTTGCAACCTGGACTTCCCTTGTTTTCAAGACTTTTCTGTTTCTGAGACCCCAATTGTTTCTGTGCTGCATAGATTATGTATTCTGTATTACTGTGACTGTCTATTGTCATTGGATATTGTCTGTAATCAAAAAGAATTCAGCATGTCTGTTGCTTCTCATTTCTCAGTTATTTGCTCTCTAGCTTTTTGCTTTTCTTCCCATCCTATTTTTTGCGGCTATTTCTGTTAGTATCATTTAACATCCATCATATTTCATAGCTATATCAGTTACATGGCTCAAGAATGTCCCTTGTTTATTTATCAGGAGACGTCCCTAGAGTAAACGGTCAGCTAGCAGTTTCCCGTGCATTTGGTGACAAGAGCCTTAAATCACATCTCCGTTCAGACCCAGATGTACAAGATATGACTATTGATCTCAGCACTGATCTCCTTATTCTTGCAAGTGATGGTCTATGGAAGGTAATTCTTAGACTTCTCTACTACTTTTTGCTTTATTTTAAACTACTACGCTGTTGTTGAGCAAATTTCGCTGCTTGTACTTTGTTCAGGTAATGAATAATCAAGAGGCAGTTGACATCGCAAAAAAGATAAAAGATCCACAGAAGGCAGCGAAACAATTAGCATCGGAAGCATTGAAGAGAGAGAGCAAAGATGACATATCCTGTATTGTAGTGAGATTTCGGTGATATAAACTTCTCTCAGAAGCTATGTTAGTAAGATAAACACACAGGTGCTGCAGATCATTGCCATGAAGATCAGGGGAATATGCTTGTTTGTAGACATAATGTTTTTTTGGTAAACTTTTTTTTCTTTACCCAGAAGAAAAAAGTTCGAAATTTGATGCAAATATTTTTATTCTTTTGCCAGAATGAGTTATTCTGCCATGTATAATTTGATTTATTAATAACTGGAGGAATTTGGGTGATAGGTACTATTCTGTGTGGTTTAAGGATACATGGAGAGTTTTTTTTTCTCATTTATATGTTGAAGTTTGTGGAAGATGATAATGAAGTGGGTTGAATATGTCATTGTTCGTGTGAGGAAGACATTGCATTGTACAGATGTAATGGGGATTGGATTTTATTAGTAATATATATTCATGTGTATATTGAACATCAAACGAGTTCTGCTAGTGACCTTTATTGTTTTCTTTTAATTAGGCACTGACGGCCCGTTTGGTAGTCGTTAATAAATTGCGGTAATGGGAATGAATTTTAAGTGTAATTTTATTAGGGAAGCATCCTTAAAATCTGCATGGGGAGGCATTTTTTCTCCATAGACAAGCAATCTCACCCCTAAACTTGTGTTTTTGTCTCCAAGGGGAAGCAATTTTCATTAACACTCATTACCACCCTACAAGGTGGTATTGGATGGGAATGAAAATTCAAGAAAGAAAGTGGACACTTTAGGATAAATTAGCATTACCATGGTAATGGACAATGATATTTTTCACAAATTTACACATAAATTCATTCCCATTACCACCAATTATGACCAACTACCGTGAGGTGGTTATTCTTTGTGTTTATAAGCATCTCTTCATTTCAGACTAGGGTTCTCTTCCGTGGCACTTTTATTTTAGTTTGGTACATGGATTGGAGTTAAGGTTACAACTGGGTGTTAAACTTTGGCTTTTGTTCCAGTTTGGGTACTTAACATTAAAAAGTCTCAGTATGGGTACTCAAATTAAACTTCGGTTACTTTTGCTGTTAAGTTCAATTAAACAATAAAAAAAAGTGTTTTTGGACAAATTTTTTTATTTCCCTTCCTAAAAAGAATTATTGTCTTTCTCTCTCCTCCCCTCAAAATCAAATCCATCAAACCAACACTCCACCACCTCCCCCTTTCCCATAGTTTTTCTCTCTCCTCCGCTCCTGCTTCCATCGCTCCTCTCCGGCAACCAAAACAACATGATCATACTGCATTTCACAAGCAAAATCAACATTTGATAGATAAATCCCCAAAAATTGGACAGGGAAACTTCCACTAAAACAAAACAAAATACAGAGAAAAATCAACGAAACACACGAAAAACTTCAAATTCTTCAATGGCGAAACAATAAATGGTATCAATCTCTACCCAAAAAAATATATGCAATTAGGATCACGATTTGATTTCGAAATTGATGATGAAAGCATTTACGTAATTCAAAGTGTCAATCTGGTTGAATCCATTAGTTATCTCTCCTCTTCATCAGATTAAGATGATGATGTAGACATGATTGAACCTCGCGCCTTTCTCTGTCTAGAATTCCTCTCTGCGTAGATCGATCTTACGACAGTTCTTCAGGCGAGTCTCGGCAGTAAACAAGCAAGGTACAATGGATGCGAATTCTCAGGCGAAGAACTTACAATCAATGGATGCGATTTTAGGGGTTTCTATGCTGGAAATCGAGGATGAGGTTCAGTGGTGATTCAAGAAGATTCTCACACCACGTGCATCGATCCAACCCCTGCAGAATCAAGCTATGGCGAGGGGAAAATTTCTCAAATTGGTTAGAGCAGAGTAAATCGAATAAGAACTTGGTTCCTTAGCAGAGTCGTTTTGCATCAATAGGGAGGTATAATTGATCCATTACCTATCTTAATTGGCAAAAAAAAAATGATCATGATGATGTGAAGTGTGCTAGTGTTTTTGATTTAGGGAAAAGTCATGAGTGTTTTGATGGTGATTAGAACAGTAATGGTGATGATTCTCTTAAAATTGATGATGTTTATGGGTATTTTGATGGGTCGGTGATGGTGTCATTGGGTATCATCAACGATGGCAAAATCAATTTTGGCGTGGTGTGTGGTGGGAGGAGGTGGAGTGGTGGATTGGTGGGAGTGGATTTGGTGCTTATGGAGAGGAGAGAGAAAGAGATATTAATTTTTTAAAAGAAGAGAAATAAAACAAATTGTGCAGAATTTTTTTTTTATTTAATTGGAGTTAACAAAAAAAGTAACAGAAGTTTGGTTTGAGTACCCAAACTGAAACATTTTAAAGTTGAGTACCCAAACTGAAACATTTTAAAGTTGAGTACCCAAACTGAAACTTTTGGTAAAGTTTGGTACCCAGTTGTAACCTTAACTCCATGGATTGTGGCTAGTTAATCCTATCTCAAAGTACAGACGAAGTGGAGATTGTGGAGCTAGTATTATCAGTAGCAGATCCAGGCATTGACATATCTTGTATTTTAGTTTGGTACATGGATTGTGGCATAACAGTCTATGATTGGCTTTCTCGTGGTGAGAAGTGGAGTTAGTATCATCAGTAGTAGATCTAGGAATTGAGTCGCGTGGGTTCATATTTGTTTGAACATAAATCTAAAATTAACTTTCACTCTAAATTACATTTTACTATGGTGTCACATTTTTTTAATGAAAATAAAAGTTTAATTAACAATTGTATTTCCCAAAAAATTTCGTTCATTTAATTTATTAGTTACATCTTAATAACTTTTTTATAAGAAAATTACAGAGCATCTATTATTAAGACAAATTTTTATTGAATTGACCATTCAATGCTATGCAATTTTTAGTGACTAATTTACTACATGTATAAATACGTAACAGAATATTATATACATAAGTACTTACCCATAGAGGTTTTCAGTTGAACCCTCATTGGATACGTCACTGACTGTTATCTCAATGACATCATTTTTCACTTAAGGACTTAGGGTGTATTTGGTTAGAGGGGAAATGATCTCGATGGAAAATGATTTATTAGAAGCCCATTTTTCAGATGAAAACTCAGTTGTAGATTGATTTTGTTTGGTTGCAAAGAAAGTATGAAAACGGAGTGAGAGCGGAGAGATGTAGCTAACTAAATAATGGTACATGGATTGTGGCTAGCCAATCCTATCTCAGAGTACACACAAGCCTAATAAACAAAAACCGCAAAACGGTCTATGATTGGCTTTCTCATGGTGAGAAGTGGAGTTAGTATCATTAGTGGCGGATCCAGGAATTGAAACTTGTGGGTTCGAATTTTTAAGAACATAAATCAAAAATTAACTTTTACTCTAAATCACATTTTACTATGGTGTTACAATTTTTAATGGAAAATAAAGGTTAACCATTGTATTTATCAAAATTTTCGTTCATTTTAATTTATTAATTACATCTTAATAACTTTTTTCATAAGAAAATCACATAGCATCTATTATTAAGACAAATTTCCATTGAATTAACCTATCAATGTTATGAAATTTTTAGTGACTTGTTTTACTAAATGTATAAATAAGTAACGGAAAGTTATATACATAAAGGGTTAGCGTGACCTATAAAAAATCTAAAAATAAATATAGTAAGTTTAATCAAACATTTACTTCTATTACTTTCATCAACGCATGATTTTGTCGATCGTGCATTTTTAAATTCTTCCCATGCTGAAAAATGTATTAACTTTTTATATGTAATCCTTCTAACAATGACTACATATTTCATTATTCTTGATTAATAGCTTAAGCAAGCACAATTGGAAGAAAACGAAAATTGGACCATATTTATTACTGATGTGACGTATTTTTATATAGGTTTTAGTTGCATTCATGTTGCATTCTAGGAGCATTTAGGTGTATTGTAATTCATAATTGCATGCTATTACTTAATCTGCGAAATATTATTCCTCTTGTGCGTTTTTGGTATTCTTTGATGAATTTCAGGTATCGAGAACATAATTGGAGTATTATTGGACAAGCTTGAGTACTTAGGAGCAATTAGAAGCAACCTATATTAATAAAGATCATTAATTTTGGATGTATTTGAGTGCAAATTGAAGCTAAATTGGAGTTGGAATTCATTGATAGAATTGTGGAAATCAAGTCATGTTCACTCTTTTATCCATAAATTCTGACTCGATGTTGATATTTGGTTGATTCCACCGTCATTGGAAAGAAGGCTTGAAGAGATTTCCAACAATATGTCGCACGGGCCAAGGCGAGTTGTATTTTGAGAGATATGTGTTTCGAAAGTTGGCTCAGTCTGCCAGAAACTTCTTACGCGCACGCGATTTTAATAATTTCGGCCATTTAATGATTTATTTGGCTTCCTTATCTTGTAATTTTGGTTCCCTACTAGTTTTAGGAGTTAGAACTATATATTATGGGTTTTCTAATTAGAGTATGACATCTATTACTCACTTTTCTACTTTGGAGATTCAAAATTCAAGCTTTCATATTCACCTTCAATTCAATCAAGTTTTTATTCTCTCATCTTGTCTTTATTATTACTCCCTCCGTTCCTTAATAGAGTGCCCATTTCTCCAATGCACGTTTGCCAATGCACGTTTTGTATCGTTAATATCTTTAATTTCATATTAGTAAAAATTATAAAAGTTTGATTTTCTTAATGTACGTAATGAGACGAATCAAACAAGACCCCACATGACTATGTTTTTTCTTATATATTAGAAATATTTTTTGAGGACTTTCTTTACCTTTGAATAGTGTCCAAAAAAGAAATGGGCACTCTATTAAGGGACGGAGGGAGTATAATTTTAATTATGTTTTCTATTATGTTTATTGTTTTTATTGCCATGATTAGTGAGTAGTCTTGCTATCTAGGATTGAGTTGAGCCCTAGTATGAATTGATCATGTAAATTCTTCTATAATTCTCATGTTATTGAATTATATGTTTAGGGTTTGATAAGATTGTTGTTATCGTTTTTTTGTTTTCAGTTTTTAGTTTTTTGAAAACTAAAAACCAAGAACAGGACACCAGAAAAAGTGGTTTTCACTTCTTAGTTGTCAGTTTTCAAAATCATCATGTTTTCGATAAATTTGATTAATTTTTTATTCATTATAGGACATGTATCATATCACTTTGAAAATCAAAAAAACAAAAAAAGAAAAATGCAGTAATACCGAACGGGACCTTAGCCTTTAGTTTATAGATTATCCTTCATTTCTAGATTGTGTAACTATTTTATGATCTAAAATCAAGTAGTGGTTAATCTTCTACCTCTCTAAGTTCGACCCGTATGTGCTAAAACATTGTACACTTGCGGTATTAAAATAAAATCCTAGCAATTACTTAATAGTGTGTCAATACATGGGTCCAACTGTACAAGGGAGAGATATGTAAATTATAAGCTTACAATCAAAAGGGAAGTTGAGGAAGGGAGAAGAGTAGACCAATTGCAAAAGATGTCTTACACTAAAAGAAACGACTAAAAAAATAAGAATAACTATGAAAATTAAAAATTTGATGCAAGTTCGAGGCTTCGAGCAAGCGACTTTAGGACAGATGAGTTTATCTCACACTGAGTACCACTGAGCCACACCTTTTTTTTTTCGATTTTTGCTGGATTCGTGTGGGTTCAGTTAAAGCCATGTTGGTTCCGCCACTAACTGTTATCTCAATGACATCAGTTTTCACTTAAGGACTTAGGGTGTGTTTGGTTAGACAGAAAATGATCTCGATGTAAAGTGATTTGTCGGAAATCCATTTTTCAGATGAAAACTCAGTTCTAGTTTGATTTTGTTTGGTTGCATCGAAAGTATGGAAATAGAGTGAGAGCGAAGAGATGTAGCTAACCAAATAAGTGGAACAATAGAGAATGAACGAGAGCTTCACAACGTGGTTGAAGCGGAGAGAGATTATTTGTGTCAAGTGAGATGAATCGGGCATTTCATATGACGAAAAAAGTTAGACTTCTAATTCCCTCGGAAAAGTTACTTTCTACCCTTTGAAAACAAAATGCATCCGAGATTTTCCCGCCTCTAATTCGACCGAAACCAAACAAAGGAAAATATAAAATATAGTTTTTGGAAAAACACTTTCCTCCCAATTAAACACACCCAAATTATAACACTTCTCACTTAGAGTTGTACCATGAAAATGTAATCCTTCAAAAAGATTACATCAATTCGAGTAATATGTAATCTTTTTAGGAATAAAAATGAAGCTCTTAGGGTTACATATAAACATTAAATATGTTTTCTCCTATAGTAATACCTCTGTTTTTTTAGTTGCACCGTACCATTTGCCTTTTCACGTACTTCAACACGCTTATTTGAACATTAGTATCTTTTATTTTTGTGTATAAGTAAAATTTATAAAAAGTTGATACTTAAAATCCTTGCATTTATATGAATCTAACAAGATTATGTTTGACCATGTTTTTTTCTTATGTAATAGTAAGAGAATTTACTTCTAAGTTGGTTGATTAATAGTGCCAAAATTGAAATGGTGCAACTAAAAACAATTGATTACCTTCAGAATATAAAAGGAGACAAAGAGGTTTTTATAAATTGTAATGGTTTCAATTAATAATTTTTCAAAATGTCTATTATATAGAACACTTAAAATATCTTAAATGTCTTTTGTTTTTTATTGTTTTATAATTTAATTGTTAATATTTTATGTCTACTATACACGTTTTAGGAAAAACTCACAAGAACGGGTCCAACTATTACCTATTTTCTTTTACAAGTCTCAACTATGGATTATTTCCTGCAGGTCTCATGTTTACCATCTTTTGATTTTTATAGGTCATGAGTTACTTATAACCAGTTTAGAAGGTAAGATTTTTAAATGTTTTACCATGTTCGAACACTTCCAACAAGTGACAAATACCTATAAACTGGGATGAACATTTAAAAATCTTATCTTTTAAATTGATTTATAAGTAATTCACAATATGGTAAACTCGAGACCTGCAGAGAATAATCCATACATGAGACTTATGAAAGAAAATAGGTAATAGTTGATTGAGCCTCATCTTGTGAATTTTCCCCACGTTTTATAATTTGAATTATACAACGCGTGAATTTGAATCTAGTAGTAAGATTGATACAAACATTTTGGGGGTGTTTGGGGGAGGGAGTTTTATAGAGAGTTTAGAGTTTTGACTAGTAAAAACTCTAATTTGGGTGTTTGGTGAGAGAGAGGATTAAAGAGAGTTTTGTACCAAAAACTCTGATCAAAACTCTCTTTTGAAAAAGCTGGGTAGAAGAGCTTTTTCATGAGAGTTTTGGAGAGAGAAAAAGCATATGACTATTTTGTCCATATAATTAATACTGTCCATAAATGTCATTTTACATGCTCTAAAAAGTACAAAACTTTAGACAATCAGCTAAGTGTTACCAAACACCTTTACACAACAATTGTTTAAATCAACAGTCAAATCCTCTGAACAAAAAAGTAATCATCTAACCACAAACTCTAAACTCTAGCCTCTAAACTCTAAACTCTAATTGTCAAACAGAACCTTTATTTATTTTAAAAGTAAGAATAAATCCTCTAAATTATTATCGGGTACTCATGATTTAAGCCAACCTCGATTCCTAAGAGTATTCAACAAATTAGCATGTTTCTTGTCGTAGACTTATACAACCCTCGATTAGAAATTGGGCCATTAAAATAATAAGCCTATAGAAACTAATGTACATGGGTTCAACACATGGGCTTTTTACGGACCATCATAAACCCTAATAAGTTCCTAAAAAAGATTAGGGTTTAAGGTGACAATGGTATATATAACATCCAATCCCATCCATCTTTCTCATTATCTAACGCACTTCAACATTCGGT
This sequence comes from Beta vulgaris subsp. vulgaris, assembly GCF_026745355.1. Taxonomy (NCBI): domain Eukaryota; kingdom Viridiplantae; phylum Streptophyta; class Magnoliopsida; order Caryophyllales; family Amaranthaceae; genus Beta; species Beta vulgaris. The sequence goes on from NC_079202.1 coordinate 46,785,478, forward strand.
AAGTGTTACTTTTTCTCTCTCCTCAAATTTCAAGATTCATCGTTAATTCATAATTTTTTGT